>NC_133457.1:60782949-61088782 GCF_048565385.1 Saimiri boliviensis | reverse complement strand
TATGTATACTCTCCTACCTCTTGACGCTGAAGAAACACTAAACACCAAGTCATACGAAGTTCTGACTGAAGACAGTAATTATAATGATAATTAAAGATTAAGGCATTCAGTTGTTAGAGTGCTTAACAATGTTAAGGGTAAGCAGATAGCTGCAGCATGTGTATGCAACATGATTATATGCTAGATTATCTTATTCCAGAGCGCTATTAGTGATTATGTGAAAATTTGTGATTATGAGAAAAATTTGAGTCTTCACATACAAAAAAATTGTTGTGACCAAAGTCAAATGACACGGGAGTGAAAAAAAATGAAGAATCATTTATACCAGCTAGTTCTTTGATGTAAAATTTTTGAATTTAGTGCAATGCCGGTTGTTTGACAATTTCCCAAAATTCTTACAACATCAGCATATCTAAATAAATTTAAAATAAAAAAAAATATAAACAAAGCCATCTAAGAGTGTTAGCTTTGATCATTCCTATAGGCCAGATACGAAAGAAGTAAGATCATAAGTATGACTGCAGAATTCTAACAATTAATTAATTTCGTAGAATTCCATAGTAATTTTAATAGAGCTATATGCTGCATTGGCTTAAAGAATCATGATTTGACTAAAAACCTTAATCTTCTTTCTCTAAACAAAGAGAATAAAGTACCATAGTTTTTAACCAAAAGCCTCTTTACACCCATTTAAAAATTGTTTTAAAGAAGCATTGAGTAGTTAAAGCTTGCAAATGCTGCAGAAATCTTGATTCTGTCATATACTCACATCGAATCTACTTGTTTTCTGTCCAAAAGCTCTTTGATGATTAAATCAAATCAGATGCCAGCAACACTGGGATTTCCAACAAAGTTACATACATATTAACAAGTAAAATGCTAAGGAAAACAAGCAAATCCAGAGTACAGATATGTTTTTATTTTTCTATGTTAGAACTTTTTGTGAGGACTTTAGCTTGCGGTTTTAGAAACATGCAAAAATCTGAAAAATAAATTTGTTAGCTTTCCAATTTTTTTCCATTGAATTTATGGGCAAATAAAATTTAAGCAATTATGAGGAGTCACTGAATTTCAGTGAGTTGACATGCCCTTCCTTCACCCTCTATTGACCAGTAGCTTGATTTTTCTAGGTCTATGTAACAGTGGTGAGATAATCTGAAAGCAACTTGAATCACTGAGCAATTAGATGATAGCTGGGCCTTCTGGTTTATGTGTCAAAGGATAAAAGATATTTTATCACAACTCATAGGACCATAAAACTTTCAGAAGTTGTTGTTCAATTTTGTTTTCTAAAGATGTGGAAATATTTTACTTCACTGCTTGTTTCTCAATTTCAACTAGACCAAAAATATATCAACATGCATAAACTATCTTTTTTTAGGGTATGATCCAATGGACTAGAATGTTCTGAATGAGTATTGTATCTTAGCAATTAAAGGGAAATCTGCTAAGTATATGAAAACCATTTCTCTGGTTTCTGTTTCCCTAGAGAGAGTTCTTGTTCTTATCTCAAGTATTTAGTGTATAATAAAGAAGCAAGCAAAGATAATACAAATGAAAAAGAATGCTTGTCCATTATTAAGAGTTCCAGCACTAAATTTGGCCATGGAACCACTGAGTTTTTTTGGATGTCTCTATCACAAGGAATTATTTCCTAATTTGTGTGAGTATCAGTGAGAGATGACTGGGCTTATCTAGCTAGATATGCTTTGTGAATTTGTTCCAGTGAAATAGCTGCAGAAAAAACGATGGTATATTGCACTTTGCAATTCTGCAAAGAAACATTGCCCACAATATGCCAAAACGCTCCACAAAATTTGCTGAAATATTTGAAATAAAAAGTGACGTAATTGTTTTTCTGTTAAAAATTTTGAATCCTCCCCTAAAACTACAATCAAATTTATTTGCAATTATTTTAAAACCAATGTTATTGTTTACAGGAAGGATTTTGTTAATAAAATCTTAATATTTTGCGTGTTATTCATAACGGATTTCTAATTTAAGACTTGTATCTTCTTGAAGTAGTGTGAAATGTGAGAATGTAGTAAAAGGCCTGTTTTTAAAAGGGATAATTATTAGTGGACACTTGCCCTCTTTACCTGGATAAAATGAGGTGATTTTCTTTTGCTAGGTAACAGGAACAATTGCAATGTATATTACTTTTAAAACGTATGAATTTATGACTGAGAAATAATTATGAATAGATTCCTTGAATGAGACAATTTTGGACTAATGCTTCAACATTTTAATGTCGCAATTACAGCTGTATCCTAATACACATCACTTTATTACAAAACGTACACAAAAATCTACTAAACCTGTCCCATTGAAAGGTATATTAAACAGGGCTTATACAACTGCCGAAAGACATTTCTTTGGGCAAAGTGTGTAAAGAAATCTAAAAATATTGATCTACTGTGACAATGGACAGTGATTAACATTCTCTCCACCTGGCAATTCCAGGATCTATAATGATGACAAAAAAAAAAAAAAAAAAAAAAAAAAGAAGAAGAAGCATAATATGATGCTAAGGATTCCATCTGAAAGTAGACAGCAATTTGATGCACTCAAGCAAACCCCTTTGTTTTTCAACATCCCCTTCATTGTCTTGATGTAATTATTTCAATTCACTTTTTTGGTTTGCCTGCATAGCGATTTCTGAAAGCACAGATATGTCCCAGTAAGTTTAGAGAAAGGTGCATTCAAAACGTTATATGAACATTTCATGCCGAAAGAAAATATCATCAGACCACAGAAGATTTTGAGACTACAAATAACAACGTTACCAGACATTTAAAAACTGCTGAATAAATCTGATATTCTTTCTCATGCACTTTATTCTTTATGAAACATTATGTATATAATTTAAATACTTTATAGCTCAGCTCATATCTAATCCTATAGACCACTGGCTATGATGTAGAAATACAAGTAGTACATACTTCAATATCTAGGGCCAAAATTAATTCAAGATGAGCAAAATTAATTAAATTATAACACTAAGACACTACAAATAATCAATTTATTAAAACTTGGCATAAAGCCACCTAAAGGAAACCAACACTCAGAAGCAAAGACACTCTAAGAAAAACAAATCTAGTTACAAATACATGTTGTTAATATTCTTTTTTTCCTTCAACAGTCCTTCAGCATTTGCTTTCATTGCTGCTTGAAATTCATTTATCATATTTAACATTAAATGCTAGAATAAAAAATAAAAGAAGGCAAAGTCCACAGAAATGTAGAGCTTCTGGAATCAAAAAGATCCTTTGTCTAAAGAGAGGAAGTATATATTTTACAAATGCATCATCTCTGACTTAAAATATATTAAGAACGTTCCAGGTGACATAATACATTTTTAAGGAACTCAATTCTTTTTGTGATTAAAGATTCACAAATTTCTAAATAGGCTACTACCATGTGATACCAGTTAGAATGATGCCAGTACTTACCATCTGAAGAAATGGCTTTCATTGTCGACATCACCTTTAAGCCCCACATTCTTTCCTAACCTTGTCACAAAGCAGATCTGAATTAAACTGACTTATATACAAATGATTATTTTGTAATTTCCAACCTTATGGACGTCAAACTGTCTTCTCATACTAATGAGAATTCTCAATCATATTCACTCTGGCTACCTTGCATATTGTATCTTCAGTGGCTGACTCATCCTACACTCTACTCATGTAGCTTATCATTATCTTGTCCACAGACAAAATAGACATTGAATTCAGATGAGAATGCCTACTGATTTGAGAAGCTTGAGAAAGGTATCAGCATTGTGGTTCAAAATACATGACCACTAAGGGAAATATTTTAGCCTGTGTGAGTTGTTTTCCTCCTCTAGAGCTAAGTCAAAAAGACAAACAAAAATCACAGTAACTCCTTGTGATGTATTTTCCTTAATAGTTTATTTTTGGGGATCATTTTTCATAAGAATTGGCAAAAATCCAGATCAACTTTGCACATTGTTCTAACAGCTTTATTTAAAAATTCTATGACTAACTTCCCCAACTAATAGAAACTGCTTACTTTCTCTTATGTTTATTAACTTTGAAACTACTTAAGCATTTTGTCTAATTAGTTTTACTCTGAACAACAACAACAAAAAACCCTGATTATAGTAAGTTGTTAATATGAAAATCAACACAAGACCTTTCTGATTGAACATTCTCACTTTCTACCTCAAGACAGGTGTTCTGTATATATGCAAATGCTGCAGGCAGATGGCTTCTTGCATTGTACACACTATAATGCTAAGATATTTTGTCCCTCATTACAACTTGCCGAAAGTTATCAGTGTTGCCTCTGCTATATATATATATATATTTTTAAAATATTTAACCTTCAGTAAGATAATCTGCGGTGCTTATCTTAATGCAAAGGAGAGAAAACAACCCAAATATTCTTATCAAGTTCAATCAAAACTTCCTGCTTCCTTAAGTTGTTACAATTCTGGACCTAGACTCCAAGTTCATAAAAAAAAAAAAAAAAAAAAAAAAAAATGAAGCAATTCACAAGGCAGAGCTTCAGGTTATTGTAGTATCTTAGAATCACATTAGTTATTTTATTCGCAGAATGTTATACGAGCTCCAAACCTTTCACCAGAACAATATTTTAGGAATTTGAAATTATTTCTGCACTTCTCACCACCCAAGAATATGACAGCTTGTATTAAAAATAGTATGCATGCAGGAATTTCCCAGTTAGTATCTCCCTCAAGTTTTAAAAACTCATATTATTGAGTCTTCTTTCTAAGAACTAGTGAAGAGGTATACGAAAACATCCATTGAACTATTCATGTATAATTCTCTAACAAAAATCAATATTTCCATTCATACAATATATTAGGACTTAATTAAAATTACCATATTCAGTGGTCAGTCTTCACCTTTCCAAATATCCTTGTCCAGTATCCATAACCATGCACTGCTCTGTCTTCCCTCATGCTTCTTTTATTGCTGAGTGAGGCGCTCGCTCCTTCATTAAATAGCATTAAAAATAGACTGCACAGAACTCCCCAGTGGAGCATGCTCTAACACGGCTAATACCACAGTTCTCAAGGTAACCATACTCAACTGGGATCTAAGAGGGAAAGTCACTGGGAGATCAGCAATTTGCAAATCTAACAGCACACACAATTCTGTCTTGGTCTGAACTAAATACTGCAAAGGACAAATCAGCAGGTAGTGAAATTAAGTCACTGAGAAGATGAAAGTCAATTTCTTTAGCTGTATAAGTTTCTTTAAATATACCTTCTCTAAACAAAGTACTCTGCTTAATAGGTATTTTTCTGAAGTAACTTAGTTATTTTATTTATCAAATGACATAAAACATGCCCAGAGAGGGTAAATTTAAAACATGAATGCATAGCAATCCGAATGTCTTAAAAATTTCATTTAAACAAAATCAAAATATTATTGATAAGCAAGTAATCAATTATGTTTCCATATCTTTTGTGATGCAGAAGCATATCCCTCAAAGCATATGCCCAAACTCACTCTCCAGAAAATTTACAAATATTCTATTAGTCAAAGTGATGAAAAGTAGGAGAATGTTATAACAAAGGAAACACAAATACATACCTTGAAAACCCACACACA
Source organism: Saimiri boliviensis (assembly GCF_048565385.1). Lineage (NCBI taxonomy): Eukaryota > Metazoa > Chordata > Mammalia > Primates > Cebidae > Saimiri > Saimiri boliviensis. Next base: position 61,083,176 of record NC_133457.1, on the reverse strand, counting down.
CACTTGAGTGTATGCATAACCTCTTCATGCAATACACATTAGAAATGCAGCAAAAGCAATTACTGCCAAGATAGGAGATTACTCGGCTATTTGGACAAAACATAGAGCTCTTGGTTTCTGAATGACTGTCTTTCATGAAAATGACATTAACTAAAATCCTATTAAGATATTTAAGCCCTGTGGTAATACATACATAGAAGATCAAAGGAGTAGGTGTATTTATTTTAAAGTGTGTGTCAAAGGTTTTCTGATTTTTAACAAATAAAAAATGATTTCCTGTCATTTCCACTTGTCTGTTTACCCAAAACAATCATAGCAGTCTTTATCTCCAAAGTAGATGAGGAGGGGTTAGGAATCATTAAAATTGATTCTTCATTTGAACAAAATCTTACATAGATTCATTTCAACTTTGAGGAATATCCTTCTTGTTTTGAGAGCTTGAGGGTCACACTGGTAGAAAATCAAAAATCAAAAAACTGAAAGAAATCATAAATCAAAATGAATATCTGTACTCTAACCACATTCTAATGAAAATGATTTCTACCAGCCTTTTATATTTCTTAGCTGCCCACCCCTATAACTTGCAATTCTCTCTCTCTCTCTCTCTCTCTTTTTCTCTCTCTCTCTTTTTTTTTTTTTTTTTTTTTTTTTTTTGTCTTTTAGGCTTGGATTCTGTCCTTATCCTACATCTTCAGAAGGTGATCAGGTAGCAAATCTGAATAGCTGACAGCAGCCACATCCACCTCAGCTATATTTCTATGCATAAACATTGAGGGAGTTAATTCTCTTCCTAAGAAACTTTCGAAACACCTGTCTAATTCAACTCAATTCTACCACCATATCTACAACCTGAGACAGAAAGTAAACTGGTGATTGCGATGAAACACTGGTTTCATGCATATAAAAATAAAACTGAACATCTTTTCTTTTCTTCCCCCTAAACCCCTTGGGACCTAGGACCCCAATCCTGCCAGGACAACAAACAGAGTATAAGTTTCTACCTCTTCAATAGGTCTCTTCCAAAAAGAGCATTGCAAACTTTGTACCATAACGCCTATAGAAATCACCGTAGACTTCTCCGATGAAAAACATTGCCCTTTTCAATTTAGTTCCAGCTTTCCACTTCTGTCTTTTTTGGGGGAAGGAGCGTCCATCCCTCCTTGACGAAACACACAAAACACAATACATGTATAACAACATCAGCTTTCTACAAACACGAGAAATACAGACAAGAAATAATTCAAAAGAGACACACAGATATATGGCAGAAAGAAAGAAGGAATTCTTAAAAAGCCACAAAAGGCGTGCAATGTTCACGTCGGAAGACCTCGATTATTACCTTGATCGAACAGTGGATATCCCCCCTGCGTCTTGGTGCCTTGATGGGTTTGATTTAGTTTTGGATTTTATTAATAGTATTGTTTCTTAGTGATTGATTTGGCTGGATTTGTTAGTTTTGGCTTTTGGCTTGGCTTTGTTGTTGTTGTTGTTGGGTTGGTTTGTTTGTTTGGTTTTTGGTTGATTTATTTAACTGCTAGTAAACGGAGCTTTTTGCAGCGTCGGCTGGAGTTCCGCACAGCTGTGGCAGCCAGGGCTGCGGCGGCGGCGGCTCGGTCGCGGCGGGCGTCTCCGCTGCACCTGCTGCCGCCGGTCTCCGCTCCGGGCGCGCTCAGAAGGTGCCACCGCCGCCTGCTCCGCCCGGCCGGCCGCGAGGAGTGGACGCGCCCCCGCCTCCCGTCTGCCCTTCTGTCCGTCTGCGCGTCTGTCAGTCCGACCGTCTGTCGGTCCGCCCAGCCGCTCCGCGCGGGATTCCCGCTAGCCTGCGCTCTGCTCTCGAAGCCGCCCCTCTCGCAGGCTGCCAGTCTGCGCGCTGGTCCGTCCGTCCGTCCGAATCCCTCCGTCCCGCCAGCCACGCAGCGTCCCTCTTCCGGCCTCCTGTGCCCACGGTCCTCTCCCACTCTGCGCTCCTGGCCGCTGCGCGCGGTGCGAGGAGGGCGCGTGGAGGGAGGAGGCGCGCGCGCGCGGCTGTCTCTCTCTCCGGGCGCCTCTCCCTGCCTACTTCACGCTCTCGCTCTCGCTGCGTTCTGGGCTCCCTCTCTCGGGCTGTCTGGCTGCTCCCACCTGTCCGTGGCGCTGCCAGTCCCACCCCTAGCCAGCCAGCCTCGGCCGATCCCTCGGTCCCGCTCCTCCTGTTTGGCCGCCTCCGTCGTCTGCCCCTCCGCCGGTCCGTGCCCTCCCACGCGACTGGCACTGCCGCCGGGGGCGGCGCCCGGCTCCTCCCCGCAGCCCCGGATGCGTCCGGTCCCCGCCCGGGCTGAGGGCAACGCGCGTGTTGCACGTGGCTCCGCGGCTGCTCTGGCCGGAGACCCCGGGCCACAGACCCGCCACACCCGGGAGGTGGCCGAAGCCGGGCGCCTGGCGGCGTCGCGGCCTCTGTCCCTTGGGGAGCATCCAGAACTGGCCCATCCAGAGGGATGGCACCTGCTGGGTGCGCTGGGCGCCCGCGGTACCACTCGTTCCCTGGGCTGTTCTCCGCCAGCCCTAAGGCTGGAGACAAAGCGCATGAGCCACGCGCAGCAGCGTGAGCATCATTAATCAGAGAGAAAACTGGCACGTTGCCCCCTGCCCCGCCACACCGCCTCCCTGCTCCCAGCCAGAAGGCAGGAATTCTCTCTCGTCCCCCGTGCCCGAGCCCTCCAGCGTACCCGTCTTGGGGGGGGGGGGGAGGCGCCCCTGGACTCCTGGGGACACTTGCTCCACTCCCTCTAGCGCTCACTCTCCAGGCAAACTCTGCAGAGACAATCCAGCAATAATAACACCTCGCCCCACCCGAATGCATCCGTAGCCTGGGACCTCTTGGAGATTCTCTGCTTTGACCAAGACCGCAAGTCCGAGCGGGCAGCAGCAAGTGTCCTCCCTGTGGGTGACTGCCCAGACCTCTGCCCACCTGATCGCTGAGTTGGAATCACTGAGGTGCCGCAGAAGCCTGGGCAGGGCAGGACTTGGGGAAGGAACAGAGTTGACACCTGAAGAAATAAAATCCTTGATTTTACCGCTTGTTCTAGAGAGGCACTATTTTTATTATCTGTGATTCAGTTGTTTTTTTTTTTTTCATTGTCTCTGAGCACTCACTAACACACTACAAGGAGAGAAAAAAAAAAAAAAAAAAAAAGGAAAAGGCTCAGTGAAGAAGAGGGAATAAATTTCCAGAACGCCACCTACCCCTTCTGAGTGAATGTAGAGCCTGCTTTTCCAACATTATAGGTCACCAGCCAAGATATACCACTTTAGCTTTCTGCCCCCAGCTGAGAGCAAGGCATTTGATTCTGGGCTTCTTTGCAAGATTGTTATTAATGTGCAGCAAAATTATAGTTGTACACTCACACATGGAATTGCCAAAGCTCATTTTGACTGTATCCAGCAATTCAGTTTCTGAAATGTAGACACTGAATAACTATGTATCTCATGAAATGAACGCCCCATCTCACAATAAACTGAAGAGGAGAAAATCAACTTTTACCAGCTGTAATTAGTAACCCCATGAATATACAACAAATAAATAACTAGCATATAAAATATGTCATGAAATTTTCCACATCCTTTTAGTTTTGCTTATTTGGGAACACTCACCCATAATGACAGACATTACAAACAGATTTGTTAAGATAAATGTCTTTGCATTATTACAGAAACCTGATTTCTATAGCTGTGGCCATGTTCATATGTGCTAAGATATTGATTATAAATCTCAAATAAATGATATGTGTACTTCTAGAAATGACTATAAAAATAGTATAAGGTTGTACCGACCCTTGATGAATAGGTAATTATTTTCCAACGATTCGAAATTGTCTCCCTTGGTGTTCAGCTCTCACCAGAATAAGAATGAATCTGCTGTATGAGTTTTCAGACAAACCAAACCCAATGAATTCAGAACAGTTACTTTGATCTATATCCTTATCATTTTTACTTAGTCATCTCCAAAGTGCTTTTTTTACAGGTATTTTCTCCTTCCTTCCAGAAATATAAAATTTAAAAAAAACTATGAAAGCATTTCTAATTTACTACCATTTCCTTCAGCTCAAGGCATTCCGAAAAATCTATTTTTCTTTGGGGGAAATTGAGACTGCATAGGAAGAAAGTTAGTGTATTTGATTTCTCTTCTGGACAGAACCATATCTCAGCATCTCCTGAATGGATAGACAGGTAATCTATTAATAGGAAACCTTAGCAGCTTGTTCATAACACAAAGTCTCTACAAAAAAAAAAAAAAAAAAAAAAAAAACAACAAAAAAAAAACAGAATTCACTCTGAGAGTTTATTTTTTAAAATGGGACCCAGTTCTATAAACTGGATTAGAAATTATAGCTATTAAAAGAGGGGAGGGAGAACTCAGTATTCTTAGCACAAACTCTAGTGATTATCTGAAAAAACAAAACTCTTTTCATAGCTTAACTGTGTATTGACAAACTTGATGACAATATTTGTTGTAGTATTTCATGGATTTTAAGCTTCATTATTTTATTTTTTTTAAAAAAAGCATCCCAAAGAATAAGTTTAATTTGCTTCAACTATTTTCTATCTTTTCTCATAATATTTTGTCAACATAAACTGTAGAAGGCTCAAGTTTATTTGAGGCTATGTAGATAATTAGCATTCAGCTACTCAACTTTAAATGTTTTGTCCCAATGTGGGACTGAAATATACCCTTGGGAGTATTAGGCAGGCAGTGAGCAATAAGTAATTCTGAATCTAGGCATTCAGAAAGTGTTTCTATTTTTTTAAACAATTTAAGACAGTTATCATCCTTTAAGGCCCTTAGACTGTTACTAACCATCACTAAACTAACGAAAACTATCGTCCTCCATATTAGACCTCTGGGTGACAGACTGACTATGTCAACTGCAGATGTGTTTATGCACAAAGAGCACCCTAACTTGAGGAATGGGAGACAGTACTTGGGAAAGAGGCAGTGGTACTGTTCCTCTCTTGGTTTGAGGGCTTTTGAATTTATTTTGTATTATGTTTGAAATGAAGGAGCAGGCATGTAACCAGGTAACCCCAGCTTGGGGAGTTGAGCTCATCTACACACTGGAAAACATCTACGATTGTTGACAAGCTCCTTTATACATATATTCCCCTAAGACACTAAATTAGTGCCCTTTAATGAAGCTACCAAATTGGATTTTCGAAATAAGGCAAATTGCTAAAATAGCCCAGCTACCTTTATAAGCACCTTTTTAGCTGAAGCGAGAAGTAGAGTTTACATGCTGTTGAGCTTCTATCACTCCTCAACAATTAGGCTGCGAGTGGCTCCCCTTTAGGGCATACTCTGGCACCACAATAAAGGCCCACAAATCCCCTAGAGAGACTTCTCATTTGCCCTGTTTCCCACAAAACAGTCTAGGGTCTATTAAATACCAGTCTTGGGTGTAAAGCTTTACAAATATGCATGGTACCTAAAAGCAGGAGAAAAGCAAAAGAAAAAGCCCCAAAGATTAGCATTTCAACCAGAAAGTTTTGCGCCCCATTCTTATTTTGTGGAAGCCAAAATAACTCTAAAACACATTTCAGAACATCAACAAAGAATGTTACATCACGTATGCATCTGAGCATGAAGAAATGTCACGATCAAAAACAAAGAGGATTTGGGAGACTAGAAACCAAATGTTCTAATGGCACAGATCCCTTGATGGCAGCCATGTCTCTTCTGTAATAGGCTGTGTATAGGATGAGAAAATCATCTCCACGAACCCCTGGAGTTCTCACAAGCAGACTACAAATGAATACTGGCCTGCACATGCACAAAGATGCTTTGCTGAAAATGCAAACCAAGAAATGTCCTCAAAAATGAATGTGTGTGGTGCTTTCACAGAGATGCATGAATTAGAGGAAAGACAACAAGAAATTGGAGGAAACAGTTAAAGAGAAGGTTGGGAAACCTGTCACTAAAAGATCGGAGCATCAAGAGACAAGAAAGGTCACTGACTGAATTTCCTATTTCTTTTCAGCATCTCTTAGGATAGGTATACCCTTTTTCAGACACATCCTTAGTATCTGGGGGTTTTCTCCTCCTGGTCCACAGAGCACTGTGTTTCTTCCTCTGCCCTCCCAGCCCAGAGGGATCTGTGGCTTTGGTGTGGCTAAGGCAGGCCAGGCAGCCAGCAGAACACAGATGCATGGACTTTTTCTGATGTGGAGCAAGGCTGGAGGCAGGATGCCCAGCAGCGGGCCCTCTCTACCCAGCCTATATTATCACTCCCACCAGGACCTGCTTCAACAAAAAGTGTTTGAAGTCTCCTATGGAACCCACCAAAGGTGTTTTTGATTTTTCAAAACCTGGCCTAGAATTGAAAGCAGAAGCATTAGAAGCATATGTGGGAAAAACAGAGGTAAATGTTATCCCTCTGAAACACAAGGCATGATGACACAGAGCATAACCTAACATTTGCCAAACCACTCTCTGTGATCTTGCCTCTCTTGCACTGCTGTTCCAGAGATCACACTTTCTTCCACGATGGACACAGTTCTCCTTTTCTCACAAAGAAAGAAAAAGGTTACCAAACTATTCAGAACTTGGAATAATATATTTGGCTTCTCAACCTTGAGATGACATTAAAAGGTCTATCAATTAGCCACTAGAATAAAACAGCTTCAATCCATCTGTAATGAAGTATAGTAAATGTACGTGTTTAAACTGTTCTGCATACCTTCCTTAAATGGTATGTGTGTGTGTGTGTGTGTGTGTGTGTGTGTGTGTAGTCAAAAAGTAAAACATATTCATAGTATATTCATAGTGCTAGTATGCCAAAAGAGAACTTAGATCTTCCTGGAAACCCCATTGTAGGCTCAATACCCAGCATCTGAAGAATAACAACAATGTACAGATACATAATTCTGCATAAATGTACAACTTGTTCTCTAAAGATACTCTTAAAGTTTCTTTCTGTCTTTTTAAAATAAATGTACATTTGCAAAATGTATAGAGATTTGTTAAACAAAAAAAAAGTGAGTGAACTAAATCAAAAAGGAACAAAAAAAGTCTCCTAGTATACCACCACCCAAACTGCCATGATTTTTGTGCTTAATCTCTCTGCATATATAACCATAAAAAGAGCTATAGTTAGCATATATGGATTACAGAATGCATATTACTTTATAATCTGCTTTCCTACTTTATAATCTGCTCTCTACTTTAGAATAACTGATGGGTTTTTTTCCCCCATGAAATTGACTATATCAATGCATTTATAACAGCATAGTAATCTATTGAATACAGAACATGTGTATGTTATACATAAATCAAAGCTATTGATGGGCATGGTTTCCAAGTTGGGAAATTTTTCCTTTAGGCAAATCTTTAAAATTTGAATTTCTCATTCTCTGAGAATCTATATTTTACATTTTGGCACCACAGTGAATTTTTTAGAGAAGATAAGAGGTTTTTGCTATGTTGTCCAGGCTAGAGTTGAACTCTTTTGCTCAAGTGTTTCTTCCACCTCAGCCCCCTAAGTAGCCGAGACTACAAGCTTGTGCCACCAAACCTAGCTTTAAGAAGAAAGCTTAGCTCATTAAATTGTAATATGTGTTATTTCCTATTATACCCACTTAAGTATATATATATATATTCATTTTTGTACATTTTAGCTGCATAACAAACATTTTACCATTGAAGCTTTCTCATTGTTTTGTTCAACATTGTAATTCTCATTTTCATCCCATGGACTATTTACAAGAATTTTTACTTTTTGCTTTTGGTTCATAAAGGTCTTTTTGAGGGAGTGCTCATATTTATTATTAGGTTTTAATTTAATTTAAGTCAATAATTTTGATTTGTTGAGAAATCACATAGCATCTGGGTATGAACAATTCCTGTTAATAGTCCATGTGTTCTTGAAAACAATGCATATTCTTTAATAGTGCCAAGTTCTATATAAATCTATATGTTCAGATAAATAAAATTTATTTACATTATTTAAAATATTTTCATTTTGTTAGTAAAAATATTTTCATTTTATTAGTAAAAATATTAAATATAATAATGACTTATTTATTATCAATGCTATCTGCTTTGATCTACCTTCCTTTGAGAGAACTATGGATTCTAAATTTTTTCTTGCAATAATTTCAATTTTCACTTTCTAAATTTTTTTACGTTTTGTTAAACAGGAACAAAGTTATAAGTTATATGTCTTCTTGATAGATTATTGCTTCTTTCAATGTCTTTCATCTCTGTCAATGCTTCTACTTTAGATTCTATTTTGTCTGCCATTCATATAGACCAATGATCCCCAACATTTTTGGCACCAGTGACCAGTTATGTGGAAGACAATTTTTCCAAAGGGGATAAGGGCACAGTTTTGGGATAAGACTGTTCCACCTCAGATCATCAGGCATTAGATTCTCATAAAGAGCACACAACCTAGAGCCCTCACATGTGTAATTCACAATAGAGTTAGTGCTCCTGTGAGACTCTAATGCCTCTGCCAACCTGACAGGAGGAGGAGCTCAGAGAGTAATGCTGCTATAGGCCACTCGCCTCCTGCTGTGCGACCCGGTTCTTAACACATCATGGATACCTATGGGTCTGAGGCCTAGGGGTTGGGACCCCGATGTTGACTCTAGAACTTTATTTTGGCTAGCCTGTGCTAATATATATTATAGTCCTTCAAATTTTCTGTATTGTACATGGGTATGTTCTGTACTCTAATCATGCTTTATTTAAAATCATACAGCTGGATGTCTTTTTAAAAATGTAATCTCAGGCCGGACACGGTGGCTCACACCTGTAATCCAAGCACTTTGGGAGGTCAAAGTGAGCGGATCACATGAGGTCAAGGGTTCAAGACCAGCCTGGCCAACATGGTGAAACCCAGTCTCCAATAAAAAAAAAAAAAAATATATATATATATATATATATATATATATACATATAAATTAGCTGGATTTGGTGGTGGTGCATTCCTGCTACTTGGGAGGCTGAGACAGAAGAATGGTTTGAACCTGGAAAAAAAAGAAAGAAAAAAGAAAAGAAAAAGAAGTATGTGTGTGTGTATATATATATATATATATATATATATATATATATATATATATAAAATCTCAGGGTTAGGTTTACAGATTTGTTTTCATTTATCTTACTAGGGACTTCATGCACTGTTTTTATTTTTTTCATTTGAAGAATCTTACTTTTTTATTTCTAAATAATTTCCCCATATGATTATGGCCTTTTTAAAATTATCTTTTTGGGGACACATATTAGACATGAGCTATAGGTTTTCCCTCACAAAATTTCCTTATCTCTCTGCATAGACTTCTACATGATTTCCTCATATCTAGCTTTGCTGCTTTTCACTATGTTTAGTATTCTTAAACCAGCCGTCCCCAAACTTTTTACACAGGGGGCCAGTTCACTGTCCCTCAGACCGTTGGAGGGCCGCCACATACTGTGCTCCTCTCACTGACCACCAATGAAAGAGGTGCCCCTTCCTGAAGTGTGGCGGGGGGCCGGATAAATGGCCTCAGGGGGCCACATGTGGCCCACGGGCCATAGTTTGGGGACGCCTGTTAAACCATCCACTGGTTTTTAATATTATTTCAATGACTACATATATAATTTTTGTTTGGTTTGCCAATGATTTATTACATGTTTCTAATTTATGTTGGTCTATAGCTTTCCCTTCCTAGGTTGTCCTTATCTGTTTCAGGTATTAGAGGACTCAATAAAATCATTTTGTGCCAACTCCCCATGATTCGCTATCTTCCAGAAAAGTGTAAATAAAAAGAATTATCTGGATCTTGAAAGTCTCAGTTTGATAGCTTCTTAAAACATAGAATTAAGGATGCATTTCAATTTCAACCATGATTTCTGGAATATTCCAGTTTTTTAGTTATTGTTATAGTAACTTTTTAATTTTATATTTATTGGGAAAAACTATACTTGTCATCCACCTATTCAGATTATTCCCATATACATTTTATTCTTCCACACATTAAAGACAAATGAAAAAACCACTCTGCTGCTATAGTCACGTACCTTTTTTATTTCTATTCTCATGCTACCTGACAAAATAGGAGTGGATGAATGAATATGTCAGTATCAAACCATGGATAACAGTTGTGGTTTTGCAAACTGCTAACTTTTCAATTGCCACTGAACTCCCTCTGTTTTTTAGAAAGCTGCCACTTTTGGGACATAAACACCTTTGAAGCTCTCCCTATTTTTAAAGCAAAGGGCTTGGATTACTTTTTCAATGTAGTTTCCTCTTTGATATGTGTTTTTCTTTCCATAATTACTAATGCACTGATAAAACCGCTTCTAATTTCTCTGTGCAGTTTTGTCATTTTCATAGAATTAGACCAGGAGGAAGAGGCTTCAGAATATATTTAGTGTGGCATGGTAAAAATGAAACATTTTTTTAAAGTATTTTTTTTCCATGTCTCATAGCAACCTCGATTTCCTGTGCTTAAGAGATCCTCCCACCTCAGCCTATTGAGTAGCAGGGTCCACAGGTGTACACCACCAAGCCTGGATAATTTTAAAAATGTTTTTGTAGACAAATGGTTTCACTGTGTTGCCCAGGCTGGTCTTGAACTCTGAGTTTCAGAGGTGATCCTGTCTTGGCCTCTCAGAGCGCTGGGATTACAGGTGTAAGCCACTACACCCAGCCTAAGGTTTTTAGTAGGAAGAAGCAAGAAGTTCACTTTCTAAAATATCTATAACACTATAACCCTGATTTACATAATGAAACATATTACCACATTACTTTTTATATAACTTGTCATTGGCAAGCAATATTTGTTTGGTTGGTTTACAGTAACCAGGCTAAAAGCAATAACTTCATATATATTACATGTGTATTTTTACACCTATATGTTACCATCTAACATATTACATGCTATAATATATATTATATATGCATACAATTATATATATTATAGCTTATGTTGCTATATTATATAAACATGCTATAATATATATTATAGCATATATATATATATAATATGACAACTTTTTAGCAGATTTCTTTGACAGCTATGTAGTATTATATCTAGCTCCACATTTTTTTCAATTGAACTAGCTTCTTAAAAATACATTGGCAAATGTATGTATATAGCATATTACATATATATAATGTATATATTATATATCATACATTATGTGTTACACAATTGACACTGTGTATTATATTTTATAGTAAATTGTATACATATATAGACACATCCACACACATACACCAGTGAATATTTAAAGTACATAATACCCTATGAGATGTAATATATTACATAAATATAACACACTACATATTATATATAATAAATATATGCATACATACATACTACCTACACACCTGAAAAACTCTTTGAAGAGTTCTTTGATAACTGCATAGCTTATTTTATCTGAGTGGTTAAGTAGTGTTGCAAACTTTTCTTATATAGTCTTAAATCCACCAGAAACAAAGCATATTCTCTTTAAAGTGACTAAAAGTAACTTTTATCCAGTAATTTTTTATTTCAGATATTATAATTTTCGGTTCTAGAATTTGCATTTTCTTCTTTTTCAGCTTCTGTTTCTTACTCAGGTTTTCCATCTTTTTTTATTATTATTATAAGTGTATTTTCATTTATCTCATCTATCTCTGTTTTAATGTTATTATTTACTAATTTTCAAAAACAGGGCTACCCAGAAGTCAGCCTTCATTGACATTTTTAAAATTTGAGACTGATTAGCATTTTTCTGCATCTTTTCAAATATCAATTAATATTTAATTTTATCATGGATCATATGAATGTTATATTGTTGAAAGTCTTTGTACTATCGTTGTCCAGTGAAGACTGTTGATATTTTTGTTTCACCAGGTACTTAACTTGATTGGGTTAAAACTTCACATTCAATATTTAAGTCATCAGCTTAAAATTTTAGGTTATTTCTCTTTCTCTTTAACTGACTGCTTGTAGTCTGTCCAGTGTATGTACTGCCATGGATCAGTCAGAGATTTCAGAAGAGTTTACAGACTTGGGCTCCTTCTTTCTGAATATATCCTTTCCAGACATCCTTCCCTACTTTTCAGTGTTTCTTCACGCTATTAAGCCAGTAGGTTTTTGAATGGAGTTTTAGTTGTCACACAAGCCTGACTTTTGATTGTCCTCAGCCTGCAAGCCATAAAAAAATATTTAACTCAATCCATGCGGATATCTTGTTTTAATAATCAACTCCCTTCCCAAACATGCTAGCTTTGATTCCTCAGTTTATTATTGTCTCAGGAGAGTTTGATCTTTTAAATGGTTATGCATTCATAGTGGAAGCAGGACTCAATATTCCCCTGAGTCTCACTGAGGAAGAAAGAAGAAAATAGGTAGACGAATAAGAAAAGTCTAACTCATAAGACTTTGCTTCTGGGGCTAGGGGAGAGATATCTCCAGGTTCTGCGGCTTATATCTTATCGCCACAAACTATGTCCCATTATCATGACTCCATATAATATAGTCCAGGCATTCACATAGTTCCCTTTTCATCTCCCACAGTAAGGAAGTCTGAAAAAAGAAATCTGAAATAGTGTGAAGTAGGCTGTACTGCATTGTCTGCCACTGTCTCTGTTCTGGTTTCTAAACTTACTGCATGCGGTCTTCCTTATGAAACTTAGAGACTAGATCTGTCTCTCTGAAACACAACCACATTTGGTGCAACCAGTTATGATGCGTGTAACAAGCTGGATAATTTCTGGACAATAAAGTTTTCTAGAAAGAGAAGAAAAGCATCTTATCTCAGCAGCTTTCACGCTTGGATGACAGTAGAAATCCTTAAACCCTCTCAGTAGACATATACAAACAGAAGAATATTTCTCAGGGCTTACTGAAGTGTCTTGTACATCCTCCTGACAGATCTATTCACTAATTCAGGGTGGATAAAATCTAAGCTACTCCCTCTGCTTAAGACAAAAACGTTTAAGAATGTTTCTTGGTGCTCAATGGTCATTAATAATGGGCTGATATAGCAGAGTATCACAGTCAGTTGTGAAATGTGTCTCAGTTTCTCACAAATAATATTTAAATTTTATTTTCTAGTTACTTTAAAAATAAATTTATTGTTATTTCTCTAAGAATGCCATCCAAACTCCTTGCATTCTAGTGAATTAACTTGAATAGAATGTAAAGAGATACACTTAAAGGTTTTAAAATCAGAGGAATATTCCATACTTGTGAAAAGTTTCTAGTGTATGTCATAAAAATATTTTAAAATGACTTGTCTTGTTTACTAGAGAACACAAATGCCTAACTTAATCAGAAAGGTTGTTAAATAAAAAGAAGCCAGGAACAAAAGGTCGTGAGTGGATGGAAGCTATTTGGCAGCAATATCAATGAGGATATAAATGGAAGAACACTAGTAATAAGCAAACGTTATTACATAAGTGAATAGGGTGTTTCACACAACATGCAGCCATGACAAGAAAAAGGTCATGATCTGAAAAAAGCAATGAAAGGATGTAAGTGATGCAGAATCTTTAGGTCTATTAGGAGAGGAAGGGTGGTGCTAAAAGTCAAAAGGATATATACAGCTGTAATGTGATTTTTGAACCAGGTCAGAGAGCATTTAGGTGAAAAAAAAGAGGACAGCACAGTGAGATTATCAAGGGAAAGACTATTCAGCCAGATGGATGTTAGGGTTCCAGTATTGATCATAAAACTGACACAAAGGGAAGACACTGGAGTCATGAGGGGCCTTAGTCACTCTTTCTTTTGCTGCAAGTCTCATTTGCTTAAAAGCAGCACACCTGTAAACTCCTGATGTGCCTTGCACACAATTCTACTTCTTAAGAGGTGGAAAAACTTTGTCATAAGCCCAATTTTGTGCACTTGGGAGGAATTCGTTGACAAACAGGAATTTATAGGAACCTTTGGATCTGATACATTGGATAGACTCAGAAGTATTCTCTTGAGTTCAAAGAGACAGATGTGTAAAAATTTAGAAATATAATAGGCACAATATCCATGGCCCAAGTCTCTAAAATGAAGTATTACTAAAGAAGTTTGGACTAGCACAAAGAATAAAAAACTCTGAGTGATTCTACTGAAAATAAAAGTTGTTAGACATTCTTTATATGTATGAGTACTGCAGTACAATCCACAATTGCAAAGGTATGGAACCAATCTGAGTGCTCATTGACCAATGAATGGATAAAGAAAATTTCGTATATATATACCATGGAATACTACTCATCTATGAAAAAGGATGAAATAATATGTTTTGCAGCAACTCAAATGAAGCCGGAGGCCATTATTCTAAGTGAAGTAACTCAGGAATAGCAAAGCAAATACCATGCATTTTTACAATTGGGAGCTAAGCTATGGGTAAGCAAAAGCGTGCAGAGTTGTATAATGGAATTTGGAGACTCAGAAGTGGGATGGTGGGTGGGAGCTGAGGGACAGAAATAAAACTATATATTAAATGGAATGTACAGTGCTCAGGTAGTGGGCACTCTAGAATCTCAGACTTCACTACTATACAATTCACCCATGCAACGAAAACCCATTTGTACCCTGAAAGATTTTGAAGTGTGGTGTGTGTGTGTGTGTGTGTGTGTGTGTGTCTGTGTGTGTGCAAAGTCAGTAGAGATTAATGTGGCCTCTCAGGCAGCTCTCCCAGAGGGTCAAATTCTAAAAGACCATGAATTAAAAGTGAGAGACTATTACCTGAGTCTTGTGGAAAAAAGTAATGAGCACAACTACATGTTCAAAGAAATTTGATGCCACAGTGCATGATACACTGGTTACATGATGCACAGCTTCTGATGTGGTATGTTCTGGGTTTATCTTCTCTACAGTTCTATGTAAGATGTTACTAAAATCATATGGGCCATTGTTTTTTCTTATTTTCATTGTCGTCGTAATTGCAGATCCCTCAAAGTTCCTTTCAAGAACCCAGTCATGAGTAATTGTTTACTCTGGAAGTTTGCTCCTCCAGATACATGGCAAAATATCGTTTCACAGTTTTTTCCTTATCAGGAAAGGGCTGCTCTCTATATTTAAACTAGAGCTTCAAAAGTGTGACTTTTCTTCCAGGTTTTGTTCTCTGCATGGGGGAAAACAAAAGCATCTTGTACCACTCATCTTAAATTAGGATACTGAAAACATTGCATTAGAAAAACTGAGAGCCTCAAAATTTTCTATGCAATAGCATTATGTGAATCCTTCTTGCTCACCGCAACACTTGTGTCCCCCCAAGATCCATATATTGAAATCCTAATTGTAATGTTGTTAGCAGTCGGAGCCTTTGGGAGGTAACTACTTTATGAGAGTGGGACCCTCATGAATAGGATTAGCGTCTCATAAAACAGACCCTACAGACTCTCTTGCCCTCTTTCCTCGAAGTGAGCAAGAAGTTGGCAGTCTGAAACCTAGGAAAAGGCCCTCACCAGAAGCTGACCATGCCAGCCTCTTGATCTCAGATTTTCCATCTCCAGAAATATGAAAAATACATTGCTGCCATATGAAAGCAACCCAGTATATGGCATTTTGCTCTAGCAGCCTGAAGTGTCTAAGACATTGGCAACTCCAGCATGTTTCCTGTTCAATTACTAAGTCCAGTCTCCCCCATGATGCTAACTCAGAGACACTGCTCTTGTGCTACTGCTCCAGCACAATATGGTACTGGCAAAATTGGATATTATTTTTTCTGAACTTCTTTTCCTTCTTTCTTTAGTATTCATAGGTTTCTGTTTTTTTTTAATATAACTCTCAAATATAATTATCTGTCAGAAAGAAAACCATAAACTATTATTTTCATCAATGGATTAAAAAATGTGATTTGTAGAACTGACTTGTTCATTGTATTTTAAATTTTAAAAAAATCAAACAGTTACACAAAAGAATTTATGAAATACATATGAAATTTGGCCAGGTGGGGTGGCTCACACCTGTAATCCCAGCACTTTGGGAGGCCAAGGTGGGTGGATCACCTGAAGTTGGGAGTTTGAGACCAGGCTGAGCAATGTGGAGAAACCTTGTCTCTACTAAAAATACAAAATTAGCAGGATGTGGTAGTGCATGCCTGTAATCCCAGATACTAGGGAAGCTGAAGCAGGAGAATTGCTTGAACCTGGGAGGCAGAGGTTGTGGTAAGGCAAGATCGTGCCATTGCACTGCAGCCTCGGCAACAAGAGTAAGACTCTATCTCAAAAGAAAAAAAAAAAAAAAACAAAAAAACAAATAAAAACAAACAAACAAACAAACAAAAAACAGAAAAGAAAAAGAAATACACATGAAATTCTAATACAAAATAAACATCTCTAAATTCCCTAACCAGATATTATCCAGAATAGTATCTAGAATAGCATCAATACTGTTGAAACCTACTGGTGACACCATCCAAAATCCCATCTCATAGCTTTACTGCCAAATTTCATCACTATCTTGGTTTCTGTTTAATCATGCCCCATTTTAATGGCTTAACACTATATATGTATCTATTTAAAGTCAGTATGTTCAGATTTGTTTCTCTTTGAGATTTTTCTAAAAACTCAAATATGTAATATATACATACTACATATGGTCTTTTGTAGAGCATATCTACAAAAGAGCATATCTTTTTATGGATATGCTCTTTTGTATCCAGTATGATAGTCCTAAGATTTACCCATATTTATATACATATTAATAGTTCATTCCTTTTCACTGTAATATAATACTCCATTATGTAAGTAATCATTTTTTTCTGTAATTGGACATTTGGGTTGTTTCTGATTTTCGTTATTGTAGAATACATTTTGGTTTAACTTTTAAAGTCTTAGTCCACTATTTAGCCAGAAACAAAGTAGAGTTACTATTCTTTTCATAAACGTTTTATGTATTTCCACTGATTATTAAATGGATATATTTATTTAAATATTAAAACCTAATAAAAATGGACAAATGGAACATAATTAAACTAAAGAGCATCTGAACTATCTTTAGAGTGAAAAGAAAACCTGAAGAATGAGAGAAAATTTTTGCAAACTATGCATCAGACAAAGGTATAATATCCAACATCTATAAAGGACTTAAATAAATTTACAAGAAAAAAAAAACTTAAAAAGTGGGCAAAGGACATGAACAGACAAAGAAAATGTGGCCAACAATCATATGAAAAGAAGCTTGGCATCACTGATCATTGGGGAAATGCAAGTCAAAACCGCAATGTGATATCATCTGACACAAGTTAGAATGGCTATTATTAAAAAGTCAAAATAACAGATGCTGGTGAGATTATGGAGAAAAAGAATGCCTATGCACTGCTGATGGAAATGGAAACTAGTTCAGCCACTGGGGAAAGCAAGTCGGTGATTTCTCAAAAGAACTTAAAACAGTATTATCATTTGACCCAGCAATCCCATTATTGGATATATACACAAAGGAATAATAATAATTCTACCATAAAGACACATGTAGGTATATGTTAATTGTAACACTATTCATAACAGCAAATGGAATCAAGCTAAATGTCCATGAATAGCAGACTGGATAAAGAAAATCTGGTACATATATACCATGGAATACTATGCAGCCATGAAAAGAATGAGATCATGTCCATTGCAGCAACATGGATGGAGCTGGAGGCCATTATCCTAAGCAAACTAACACAGGAAAGAAAACCAAATACCAGATGTTCTAACTTGAAAGTGGAAGCTAACCATTGCATATATATGGACACAAGAAAGGGAAGAACAAAACCAGGACCTACTTTAGGGTGGAGGGAAGAAGAAGAAAGAGGATAAAATACTGTCAGGTATTATGCTTATTATCTGGCTGATGAAATAATTTTACACCAAACCCTTGTGACATGCAATTTACCTGTATAGCAAACCTGCACATGTACCCTGAACCTGAAATAAAAGTTAAGAAATAAAATGGAATAAAATAAATATTTAAATCCCTCAAAACCACCGATCCCACAGAAATACAAACTACCATCGGAGAATGGTACAAACACTTCCATGCAAATAAAACCCGTAAATCTAGAATGAATGGATGAATTCCTGGACACTTACACCCTCCCAAGACTAAAAGAGGAAGAAGTCGAATCCCTGAATAGACCAATAACAAGGTCTGAAATTGAGGCAGCAATTAATAGCATACCAACCAAAAAAAGTCCAGGACCAGACAGGTTCACAGGCAAATTCTACCAGAGTACAAAGGTAAGCTGATACCATTCCTTCTGAAACTATTACAAAAAACACAAAAAGAGGGAATTCTCCCTAACACGTTTTATGAGACCAACATCATCCCGATACCAAAAACTGGCAGAAACACAACTAAAAAAGAAAATTTCAGGCCAATATCCATGATGAACATTGATGCAAATATCCTCAATACTGGCAAACAGAATCCAACAGCACATTGAAAAGCTTATCCATCATGGCTTCATCCCTGGGTTACAAGGCTTGTTCAACATACACAAATCTATAAATATAATCCATCACAAAAACAAAACCAAGAACAAAAACAGCATGATTATCTCAATAGATGCAGAGAAGGCCTTTGACAAAATTCAACAACCCTTTATGCTAAAAACTCTCAATAAACTAGGTATCGATGGAACCTATCTCAAAATAATAATGGTATTTATGACAAAACCACAGCCAATATCATACCAAATGGGCAAAAACTGGAAACATTTCCTTTGAAAACTGGCAATAGACAAGGCGTGCCCTCTCGCACCACCCCTATTTAAAATAGTATTGGAAGTTTTGGCCAGAGCCTTCAGGCAAGAAAATAAATAAATAAATAAAGGATATTCAATTAGAAAAAGGGGAAGTCAAATTGTCTCTATTTGCAGACAACATGACAGTACATTTAGAAGACCCCATCATCTCAGCCCAAAATCTCCTTAATCTGATAGGTAACTTTGCCAAAGTTTCAGGATACAAAATCACCGTGCAAAAATCACAAGCATTTCTATACACCAGTAATAGACAGTCAAATCATGAGTGAACTCCCATTTACAATTGCTACAAAGAGAATAAAATACCTAGGAATACAACTAACAAAGGATGTGAAGGACCTCTTCAAGGAGAACTACAAACCACTGTTCAAGGAAATAAAAAAGACACAAACAGATGGAAAAATATTCCATGTTCATGGTTAGGAAGAATCATTATCATGAAAATGACTGTAATGCCCAAAGTAATTTACACATTCAATGCTATCTGCATCAAGCTACCATTGACTTTCTTCACAGAATTGGAAAAAAAAAACACCATAATCTTCATATGGAACCAAAAAAAACCCCACATAGTTAAGACAATCCTAAGCAAAATAAAAACAAAAGCAAAAAAGAAAACAAAGCTGGAGGCATCATGTTACCTGACTTCAAACTACTCTACAAAGTTACAGTAATCAAAACAACATGATACTGGTACCAAAACAGATATAGACCAATGGAATAGAACAAAGGCCTCAGAAATAACACCACATATCTACAACCACATGATCTTTGACAAATCTGAAAAAAACAAGCAATGGGGATAGGATTCTGTATTTAATAAATGGTGTTGGTAAAACTGGCTAGCCATATGCAGAAAGCTGAAACTGGATCCCTTCCTTGCATCTTATACAAAAATTAACTCTGGATGGATTAAAGATTTAAACATAAGATTCAGTAACCTTCAGGACATAGGAATTGGCAAGTACTTCATAACTAAAACCCCAAAAGCAATGGCAACAAAAGCCAAAATAGACTAATGGGATCTAATTGAACTAAAGAGTTTCTGCACAGCAAAAGAAAATATCATTAGAGTGAACAGGCAACCAACAGAATGAGAAAAAATTTTTTGCAATCTACCCAACCGACAAAGGACTAATCCAGAATCTACAAAGAACTTAAACAAATTTACAAGAAAAAACAACCCCATTGTAAAGTGGGTAAAAGATATGTACAGACACTTTTCAAAACAAGACATTCATGCAGCCAACAAACATGAGAAAAAGCTAATAATCACTGGTCATTAGAGAAATGCATATCAAAACCACATTGAGATACCATCTTATGCCAGTTAGAATGGCGATCATTAAAAATTCTGGAGACAACAGATGCTGTAGAGGATGGGGAGTAATAGGAATCTTTTACACTGTAGGTGGGAGTGTAAATTAATTCAGCCATTGTGAAAGACAGTGTGGCAATTCCTTAAAGATCTAGAACTAGAAATCCATTTGACCAGCAATCCCATTGCTGTGTATATACCCAAAGAATTATACATCATTCTGTTATAAAGACATATGCACACATATGTTTATTGCAGCACTGTTTACAATAGCAAAGACTTGGAACCAACCTAAATGCCCATCAGTGATAGACTGGATAAAGAAAATGTGGCACTTACATACCATGGAATACTATGCAACCATAGAAAAGGATGAGTTCAGGTCATTTGCCAGGGACATAGATAAAGCAGGAAACCATCATTCTCAGCAAACTCATACAAGAACAGAAAAGCAAACACCGCATGTTGTCACTCATAAGTGGGTGTTGAACAATGACAACACACAGACACAGGGAGGGGAACATTACACACTGGGGCCTGTTGGGGGGTGGGGGACTAGGGAAGGGATAGGGAGGAGTGGGGAATAGGGGAGGGATATCATTAGGAGAAATATCTAATGTAGATGATGGGGTGATGTATGTAGCAAACCACCATGGTTCATGTATACCTACATAACAAACCTGCTCATTCTGCATAGGTAACCTAGATCTTAAAGTATAATAAAAATAAAATAAATTTTTAAAAAGTTTGTCTATTTTATTTAACTGATTCTATACATTTTAACTGTTAATAATAACAATAACATATATTATCCCCTTAAAAAAACAAAGAAACAAAAAACTTTATGCTATATATTTTAAAGCATTTTATTTTAAATACTCATTACCATTAATATTTGCTACAGAAATCATTTGATTTAAATTCTGATTTTGTTCATGATGGCCAGGCTACAGATGATAAATCAAATTTATCTAAGTAAATCATAGAAATCTTTTTGCCTTTTATAAAGTATTTCTAAATCTCTCTTAAAGCTGAAGGTGGGGAGGGTCATATTAGACATATGAGAAGCTTGTTGGAGCACTTCTGAAAAGGCTTTTTGGTCTGAATAAACATGGAGAAGAAATAGTTAAGAGAGGAAAATCACAAGGTACATAAAATATTTCATTAGTTGTAACAAATTAAAAAAATTCAAAAAATCAGAAAAAGTAATATATTGTAAGAAACTTTAGTAACATTTTTTAACCATTTTTAAGTCTCTATAGAAGTTTTTCACAAAAAGGTAAATTATAGAGAATAAAATGTCATGCAAAACCATAATTAGAGGAAAGATAAAGTAAATGCTTTATGAAATAATGTATAAAAAGCACTAAAATAAAAGGCATAAAGAATGAAGCACATTGTTTATTCTTCTTATGATAGTAAACTAGGTAATTTGTATCAACTCTCTTGCTGAGTGCAACTACTATCATTATTATTTTAACATTGTTCTGTTCTAGCTAATGCAATAAAATAACCAAACTGGATGTAGCAGGCTGAAAAATATCCATCACTGCTAAAGACAAAGAAAGATATTCACATTCTAACACCTGGAGTCTGTAAATGTTACCTTATTCGGAAAAAGGGGTGTCTGCAGATATGATTAACAAACTTGAAGTAAAGAGATCATTCTGAATTATCTATGTGGGCTCTAAATCTAATGACACATGTCATTATTAATAAGAGAAAGGCATAAGGTTACACAGACAGGTTTGTAAGTTTAGATGGGGTAGGACAGGTGATATTTTAGGCTGTAAAACTATTTTGTAGGATATTGTAATTGTGGATGACACTATACATTTTTCAAAACCCACGATCCTTTACTATCACAAAGTGTGAACCTTAAGCATGAAAATTAATCATTAATTTTTATTTAATTAATAAAGAAGAGAAAGCAACATGAAGATGGAGGCTGGATTGGAGCACTGCGACTAGAAGCCAAGGGAGACCGGCAACCAGCAGGAGCTGGTAGAAATAAGGAACAGATTTTTCAGTAGCGCCTTAGGAGGAAGTGTGGCCTGGTTAACACCCTGGTTTCAGCTCAGCGATAATGATTTCAGACTTCTGACCTCCAGAACTATCAAAGAATAACTTCCTGTTGACGTAAGTCACCAAATTTGTGATGATTTGTTACAGTCGCCGTGGGAAACTTAGACCCTCAAAAACAGGTGTAAATATTGGAAAAGAAAAACTGAAATTTTTTCAAGATTTGAAATTTTCAAAATTACTTGCAAATCATTGTATATATCCAACACATCGAATAAAGCAGTTCACTAAGATAGTTCACTTATCAATAAAAAAGAAAAATAGCTTCCCCACATGAAAGTGATTGCTTCACAATTTTCACATAAGTTTAGCTCTATTAACCTTCAACAGGGAGTGGATGAAATTGTAGTTTTGCCTAGAGGTATATTTGTATATGATTGTATGCATTCAGCCTTGATTCCTCCCAATAGTAAAGATTTTTGCTTTTTTTTTTCTTTTTCATTTTCGTTAAAAATTAAACCCCTCTTTTCTACAGGTCTAGTGTGGGCTGGCGAAGGATTCTTCTCGTCTTGGTCACTCATGGAGGGTCTACCCTTGCAGGGCCATCATCTCAACATCTTGGTGGAAGAAACAGTTGAAGGGGGGTCACCCATACCTGAAACGCTTTGAGGCAGGATATACCACACAGCACTTCTGTTCACAGTTCATTGGCCATAACTAATTCCGAGGACAAAAGGGAAACTCAAGGGGCACTGGAAAATGTGCTGGAGCATGGCTATTTGGAGAGAACTATATCTGCAGTCTACTTTTTTGGTCTTACCTTCTTCACAGGGGCATAACGAATATCTATTCTGGGGCCCAGGCTTTAGAGAGCTCAGGATTCTGTAAGAACACACATTCACACACCATAAACATACACTTATTAAAGGATATATGTGCCCTGATGTTACTCAAGATCAAGGACTTGGCAGGGGTAGAATCTGAGTCATAACTCCAAACGTTCCCTCTCATAGCCAACATGCCAGAACCCCGGGGACAACCCTTCTCTAGGAGTTTTGCGCTATGGCCTAGAAATAAAAGACAACTATGCTTCCATACCATGAAAATGTTTTGCATCGATAAATATGAAGATGAACACTGCTTCGGAATACAAGCAGAATTTGAACAGTGGAAACACACAGGTAAGAGAAAAGACAAATTAACATGTCAAATCTTTCCTCTGGATGTGAATTCAATGGTTTTTTAATATGTTGAAAAATGTTTGCAGTATTGCAAAGTGTCTGTTTTATTGCTACTCACTTTTGTTTTCAATTAATGGCTCCTCAGGTATTTATCTATGTCTATAATCAGGAACATGTTGCAATATTAAGAAAATGCTATTGCTCTTAAATTTGTTATCTATATTAGTGTTGTTAGATAAGGGTTAGTTAAATTTGAATTTTAGATTAAAAATGGGTAACTTTTTATAATAATTAGTCTCATGCAATATTTGAGACACGCTTATACTAAAACTTAATTGCTATTTATCTGAAATTCAAATTTAATAGAGTTTACGGTATTTTTATTGAAGAAATTTGGCAATATGCCTGAAGCACAATGCTGATTGTTCACACTGGCAACTAGATGGACATTAAAAGCTGGAATTATGAATAACTTTATGTTTAAGAAGTACTGGATATAACTTAAGTAAGGTTCAAAGTGTAAATGTTAATTATAGTTTAACTAAAATTTCATCAGTATTTGTGATCTTATTTATTTTCTAATGTAAAATGACAAATACTTTAGGAGAAAAAATAACATTCCTGAAAACATACACTCTACAGATTTGGGTTGTTTAGATTTGTTTTATATTCAAATTTTCTGCACTTAATATTTCTACTTCGTGTTTTAATACTTCATGTCATTATTGTCGCTTGAACACAAATTAGGGGACAAACTTCATGATAACAACATAATTATTGATTTTACCTGAAGTAAAGGCAATGAAAGCAAATTTTTACATTGATTTTTTAAAATGTCTTTATAATATTACTCTTCCAAACATGCTGTCATTAATAACACTCCTAGACATGAGCAATAATTATTAAATTCAGATGTCCTTGACATCTTTTGACTTTCAGTAACAGAAATATATAAATACTATAGCTTTACATACTACTGGTCACCACATAGCTTTTGTTTCTTTCTTTCCACTTGTAAAAGACATTTCCTCCCTTATCACAGGAGACAACCCTGTGATAAGTTAATATTAATAGATAACATTAACTAAACAACACATTTATTTCAAAGTTAAGGACCTTTCAGTGATGTATAATAATTACTCTATTAAATCTAGAAAAAGGTCTAGATAAAGTGACAGAAATCAGTGAATTAAAAGAAGTTACCTGCCCCACTAGCCCCACCACACCCAGCACCCATAGGCCAAGGTTAGATAACAAGAGGAATTACCACAATAAGCATTTCCATTTCCAAAGTGGAAAAATGAGAGAACAGGAGTCACAGGTTGGCAGCAATTCTGAAATCCTTATGGGCAGACATTAGAAAGGTCTTCTGTGCTCTGGGTACAGAGAATTCTTGGAAGTCTTGATTTGGCTCTGGTTGCGCTCTAAGTCTCTAGGTGATGGACTCTAGGAGGTTCCTCTTTTACTATGATCTTCCTAGTTTAAGCAGATTGCGTAGCTCTCCTATTCTGCTTCCTGCCTGCAGAACTTTGAGAGCCAAAGGGTCATTTTACGTCTTGAGCTCTTGTTTCCTTTTTTGTTTTAATAGCAGCTAGGTTTTAAAACTTACTAGGCTTCTTTTCAGCAAATTTCGTATGCTAATAACTACATTCACAGTGGTTCTCTTACCTTTTTTTTTTCAGCCCCCTTCCTTACCCACCATTCCAGTTTCTTCTCCCATAGTTCTTTCTTTAGGCTACTTCCAAGAGAATATTTGCAACAATAGGAATGAAGGTCACACTCTTTCTAATCTTCTCCCTGATGTCCAAAAAATCCAATGAAAAGTTTTAACAAAAACTATATAGGCTTTACTCTTAGATTTTTACTTGAATCATTTTAATCAAATGTTTATATTTATTGGATATGTTTCCATTCAAAATCTCTTTATAAGCCATCTTAATCAGGGTTAGAAACATTCTGCTTTTCTAACATAATGTTTTCAACATTTCTATTTACACACCAGCCAATTCTATATTTTAACACTTTGCCAAAGGCCCCACGTAATATTCTGCACATACCCATACCACTGATGTATCTGTCTCCAGCTTTTTGTACAGCCTCACTTTTGAAAGGAATGTGATTTCCTCTCTAGGTTATTGCAGGTAACAATTTTACCAAACATTTTTTTCATCTTTTCAACCTTTGATATCGGTTTTCTTACCACTTGCTGTCTGATTGCTAAATCAATGCCTCCTAGTTTGGGTTTTAGTTACTTAGGTCTTTTGTGCTATAAATTTCTTAATTATTAGTTAAAATTTTATTATATTATTACGGTGTTATTATGGTAACACCAGGCTCTGTTTCAGATTCCTGTGCCCAAAAAGTATTGGGTATTACTATTTAACCACACTTCCTAGATAGGGAAGAAAATGCAATCCAAAGAGATTATGTCACTTCACAAATTCACATTCTTTACAATGGTTTAGTGTTGAAATCAGAATTGCAATCTACATTTCTCTGTTTGCTAACTAGAGTTCTTTTATCTTTGTTATATGGTTGCTCTCTTTCATGGCCATGTCGGGCAGATGTGAAGTTGTATTTTACATCCCATGCAAGGTGTTGTTTTGAAAAATGGAATGTCAAATTCTTAAAAATGCCAAATACACGATAAATTAGATGTCCTTAATGTGCACACTAGATCTCTCTTTATGGAAACTTTTCTTAGTTGCCTGAGCCATTTATTGTTTCCACCTTCAAGGTCTCCATAGCACTTTATACAGAACTTGCTACCCTTCACAATAAACCACACTGATCTAACTATCCATCTTTGACTTTGAGCTGTAAGCATCTTGAGGGAAGATTCTGTTCCTTCATCCCTTACCACAGGGCTTTGGACATAGTAAGTATATAACAAATATAGAAATAATGAAGGATAATTATACTAAGAATTTGTGTAAAGTATCAGGTGGGAGACAAAATGTTAGGATTGGGAATTTGGTTACCATATTTTCATTCTTTTCCTCTCCATTTTCTAGTATTTCCAAAAGATCATATGCTATTTAAATTAATCCCTAGTTAGGAGCTGGTCATTGTAAAATAAATAATGATAAATCGTTTATTGTTTTAAAATTGTTCATAACCTTTATAAAGAATTCAAGAAATAAATGATCTTTCTAGTGTGTGTGTTCTCCTAAAAATATAGAAAAATCAGTAGATACATAAAGAAATTATTTTTTAAAAGATTTACGATATGTACTACTTTTAGCAACAATAAATTACTTGAATATAGAGGGAGAAGAAATGGAAATGAAACAAAAAGAATTTGTTAAACATTAGATACAATAAAACATTAAAACATTGAAATTAAAACATTTTTAATAACTCCATCTTTTCATTTTGAGCAATGTTACTGGGCTCCATGCTAAGAAAGAAGAAGTAGTAGACATTTTTTTGCACTTCTTCCTAAACAACTCCCAAAGTGTTACTCAGCAAACGTAAATAGTTGTTTGTTAAATCTGAGTCACACAAATGATCATACCCGATCTCAAGCTTGATTAATAATTTTAATATACAAGAACTGAGAGCCATAAGCAAAGCAAACAGAGGTCCCAGAGATTCTGCACAGTTCCTTGGGTTCTTCCTCTTTTTACTGGACAAGAGATCCTTGCACCAGAGTAATAGATGAGGCCTCTAATGAAAATTTGCCAGTCTTACAGAGTGAGTAATGTCATGAAACATTTTTATTTGAAACTTCAGATGGTTATATAGCTTCTATGATACTCTTGCAGAATTATGTTTCATAAATCAATTGATACTAATCTTATCCATCATCAGCAACCTAACCCAGGGATATTTAGTTAGCAGTATTTCATAGATAAGAGCCTGCACTCATAGACATTATCATTGGTCCATTTACCAAGAGGTTCAGTTATCAATATGTTTATAAGAAGATTAGGCTGAGTCAACAGCCTTTTTTCTTCCTCAATAACATTCTTTCACTAATTACTAGATGTATGGATTATAGATCAGCCGTTTTAACTTCTTTCTCTCCAGTAACATACTTCCTTTCTGTTATCACAGTACAAATTATTTACACACTGTCCTGTAAACTTCCACTAACTATAAATGGTTAATCATATTTTGATGGATTCCACTTATCATAGCTTCTGTAAGGCAAGGTTGTTTAATTTTGATTCACTTCTTTGTTATCTAGATTTTGTCAAGTAGTTTTCTCAAGAAGTTAGTCCATAGAGACTTTGTACCTTGAGACCGCCTACGTTTAATAGTGCTGGCCTATCTCCTTGAATCATAGCTTGACTGACTAGATATTAATTTAATGTTTTTCTCTGAATCTGGTAGACATTGCTCAATTTTTTTTAACCTGACTTGATGATGTTTTAAGGAGAAAGGGAAAATAGGTTTTATTGACTGAAGGGCAAACTGTTATCAGTTGGTAACAACTGACTTGAGCAATATATTCCGAAGTAGCATCTGGTCTCTGCAGGAAGAAAGACCTTGATCAATTAGCCAAAGCTGGCAAAGGCCCAGGACGGCAGAAGCATGGTATAAGTACCTTGTGTTTGCCAGTCTAGCTGGAAGTATCACCTTTTCCAAGACTGATGGCATTTCAATCAATATTTTTTGAAAATGATATCTATTTAGATACAAAGACATTTGTTTCTAATGATAGAATTTTGAAAATGCAAAGGTATTTTGCAATAGCTATGAATATGGACAAAGCTGAAATAGGAGATTTTATAGAATGAACTGACAAATGCAAAAAAAAATGGAAAATAGTAAAAGTATTAGAGTTAAATGACACAATTAACAAGTATGATCCAGAAGCTTTCTACAGCACATCATACCTTCCAAAGAAAAATATGCATTACTTTCAAATACATGAAACATTATAAATACAGATCATATGATAAACTACAAAACATTATCATTGATTTAAAAAAAATGAAATGCAAAGTGTTTTCTAACCTTATGAAATAAAATTAGAAATCGACAATATTTTGATGGTTAATGTCCCTCAAAACATGATGGGAAATTAAGTTGTACACTCTTAAAATAATAAATTGTTTTAAAATGTAATCACAAAAAAATAAAAAATAGTTTAGACCTTTCTATGTCAGTGGGAGGGAGCTAAAGCTGTGCTCAGAGGGGATTTCATAGCCCTGTAAATGATGGATGGATAAGTAGATAGACAGATAGAAGATAGATAGGTAGACAGAAAAAGCGAAAAGTGAATATTTAAATATTCAACTGAAAAAGAAAGAAGAGTACAAATTTAAACCAAAAATTGAAAGAATATAAAAGATAGACTCATTATAATTTTAACAAAGAATTTTTTCCCCAAAATAGTTTATATTTTGCAAGTCAAACAATTTTCTGAGAAAAAAGAAAGAAGACACAAATAAACCCTCAGGAAGTAAAAGAGGAATATTGCTACAAATGTGATGTTCCTTTAAAAAAAATATAAACAAATTTCTACAAATAATTTTAAGTGTTTGAAGAAATAAATATTTTTAAAGTACAAATTAAAACACATAGACAAAAAATAGAATTGGAAATTCTAAAAACAAATAAGTAAAACATTATCCACTAATACAAAAGAATCTCTAGCCCAGCAATCTTCTCTGCTTAAGGGAACTTCTAGGCTGAGCAGTATGGGTTGATCATTATTAGATTTTTAAAGGGCTCATGTATTTGCTTTTTTTAATTATGAGATCATATTTAGATGTTACTCATAAAATTTAAAATATATAATAAATGTAATTAAAAAACAAGTAAACAAAATTAAGCCACCTGCTTCTTCTTCCTCAGCTCCCTTTAGTCCAGGTTTTGCTCTCTTTTAGACTCACAAGTGAGGCTTCCTAAGTCAAGATGCAGTGAAGGTTGTCCTCTACAGAGCCTTCTCAGCCCAAATGTTGCCCTTTCATGACTCACTTTTCCTTACTCCTGATGCTGTTGCTGTACATTTTAAACACGTTTTTTTCCTACATCAAAACACATACAAGGGGGCCAGGCACAGTGGCTCACACCTGTAATCCAAGCATTTTGGGAGGCCCTGGCAGGTGTATCACTTGAGGTCAGGAGTTTGAGACCAGCCTGGCTAACATGGCAAAACCCTGTCTCTACCAAAATTACAAAAAATCAGCCAGGAGTGGTGGTGCATGCCTGTTATTGCAGCTACTCAGGAGGCTGAGGCAGGAGAATCGCTTGAACATGGGACGTGGAGGTTGTGGTGAGCCAAGATCACACCACTGCACTCCAGCCTGGGAGACAGATAATGTCCTTCACCTCCTGGCACACTCCTTGGGCATGATCCTGAATGTGGGATGGCATTTCATCAAGGGAGGATGGAAATATCAACTAACATTATTCAGCTCCCTGAATGATCCTGCTCTAAGTGGATGTTATGAAATCGCTTAGGTTATTACCATATCACTTCCCTTCGCAGATTCAATACTATTAACACTTAGGGTCCCTGGGAATCAGATTCTGAGCTAGTTTAGAGCGTATCACGTTTATTAAAAAGGGCACTTCACCCTGTGAAGGGAGAGAAAGGACTATGAGATTGGATGTAGAAGTTGAGTCCCGATGCAGGTCCAGTGACAGCCGTAGCCAATGCCCCTTTCTCCCAAACACACCAAAGAGGAGCTCTAATGGCCCTTTAGAATTGTTCATACTGAGATGATGTGTCTAGGCCTTTATATGCCCATAGCCCTCAGCCATCAGGTATGGACGGTACCTGGCATAGCCATGATCTCGTATCATGTGGCTCTTGACAAACAAAGCAGTCCTGAAGGTCTAACAGCAGAAGACTGTCTACTAAGTCTTCCCAGCAGCCCAGACTAGTCTTTCCTTGAAAGGAACTTGCCACACCCCATGTGCACGACAAAAACCATACTTTTAAAGGACCATTGCAGAGACTTCAACCCAATTTTCTGGTTGCAGCCTTCAAAGTCTTACTCTTTTTTTTTTTTTATTTCAATAGCTCTAGGGGTACAAGTGTTTGTTGTTGTTGTTGTTGTTGTTGTTGTTGTTGTTACATAGATGAATTATAGTGGCCTCGAAGATTTTTAGTACATTGTGTTTAGTGTGTGTGTGTGTGTGTGTGTGTGTGCGTGTGTGTGTTTTAAATCTCTGGCTGCCTTCTCACCCTCCTCCTTCTGAGTCTCTAGAGTCCATATCACTCTGTAGGTCCTTGAGTTCTCACAGACAAAGTCTTGCTCTTACATCCCAAGCATCTTCATGGCCTTTACTATAGAATGTCCATGTGTGAACTGTAGATTGTTCCAGGTGAGTCAAGTTAAGAGGCAGCTTGGTGCCATTGAAATAAAAAAGAAAGGAATTCAAATGTGGATTCTTCCATTAGTTACTGGTTTGATTTTGAGAATGACAAACATGAGAGCTAATGTTCATTGAGCATTTATTATGTGCTGGTGACTGCTCTACTGCTTTGCATGCACTGAACTATCCAATCCTTTGTCTCCTCAGTTGTAGTCAATGACACCTACTGAGCAGCTTTGCAACAGATTATATGAGCTAACACATTAGCTAAATCTTTTTGCATGCAGTAGGCTTGATACAGATGTCAGTTTATCACTCCTTCTTTCCCATCATGCATAAATAATTTTAGATCCCCAAATATATAGATTGCTCCACCAGCCCTGATATACAATGACAATAACACTTATAATAATAGTTATTATAGCTTCCATTTATTCAGGACTTACCATTTGTCAGTCAGTGTACCAAGCCTTTCACAAATACAGACCTACTGAGTCCTCACGATACCCTTGTGTGTCACAAATGTGGTCCCACTGAGTCTGCACTGCCCTGAACAGAAATCCCAAAGAAGGACATTTTTCTTCACCATCACCAGCATTTATCACTACCTTACTTTGAAAACACACACACACACACACACACACACACACACACACACAGTTTTCATCTTCTGTTTTTTTTTTTTTTTACAACTGTCTCCTTTTTGTTTCTCTGTGCTTCCATTTCTACATATATTTAATTTTTTCTTTTGTTTTATACTCTGAATTATTTCCTGCTCAAAAATTACAGTCTTGGAGAGAAAGCAAAAAAAAAAAAAAAAATCCTCCCCTTTGCAAAGCTCAGCACGAGTGGGAATCCTGCCATTGAACAGCCTGTCCATGTTCAATTTTAGCATCATATAATTTCCTGCATAATTGTTTAAATGTCCTCATTCTCATCCCTGTCGCTCCCCCCACACTTTGCTATTTTTTAAAGAAAGCATCCAAACTCTGTGTCTGGTTCAACAGGGAATTTCACCGAGGAAAAACGCCAGACCACATCATATGCCTTGAGTTATCGCAACAACTAAGGAAAAAAAAGTCGTGCCTCCAGGATGGAAGTCCTCCAGTCTGCCGCTGCCTTCAGTGACCTCTCTTCTCTGCCAGCCTCTTCAAGGCCAGGCATGTGAAAATTCCTCATGTGTTTGTGTCATTTGATTCCCAAATATCACATAACCAAAAATATTAAAATAAAACTGCTCATAACATTTTCCTGAATGCCATCTGGGCCCCACTGGAAGCTGACACTATCTGTCAAACCCAAGATAACCACATTTTCCCCCTCCTTTGTATGTGTTAATGTTTGTCATAATGGATTTCACTTTAATGTCCCAAGTACATTTATGACATTCTTTCAACCAAGTGGCACTAATGACTTTCATTATTATTTATGCTCCTCCTTAATTATAAGACTCTCACCTCTCTCATTACACACACTCCTTCATAACCCCCTCACTTGCATACATGCTCTCTGGTATGAGGCTAATGTGCCTTGGCTTCCAATTTCAGAAAACACAATGATTAATTACTCCTGTTAAATCACCCTACCCTAGGGTGATCAGATTGGCAAAATGAGAAGAAGGGCCAGATTGCTGCTCCAGAAGGATTTCCCAGGACACCTGTCAGAAAGAAATAAAAGGAGAAGCCCCCAACTCCCAAATAAATAAATGCATGGCATGCATGCTTGTCTGAGCCCTGGGATGAATCACAAGGATATGCAATTTTAAATTAAAATAATAGAGCATTTGGTACAAATGCTCTGCACTGTGGATGAAAATAATCAGATTCAGTGAAGTGACTAGGAACCAAACATTCTGCCGTGTGGTACCATGCTTCTTCCATCCACTAAAATACTCTTTAGAAAGAGCTTATCTGCTCTTCCTTGTATTTCAAAAATTGCACCGATTTATTTTTAGCTTCTCCATGAAGAGATGGAATTTCTTGTGCAACTTTTAAATCTGGGATGGGTTTATGATTGAATTTATCCAAAACAAACTGTTACAGAAATGACATTGTATTTGTTCCAAGCCTGGACTTCAAGAGGTCTTACAGCTTCCACTCTGCTCTGCTTTCTTGGTGCCTCCTCTATTTCCATGGGAACAAGCCCCAGATCTCCACATGAAGAGAGGCCCCCTTTGTCTCAGACAGCCCTGATTCACTTACTAGCTGAATGAAGTGGCATGAGAAAAGCCAGCTAACATTAGCCAAATCCGTAACACACCACCCACTTAACTCCAATTGAATTCGCCAATCTGCAGAACCATGAGCTCAGGAAATGTTTGTTTCAAATCTTTTGGGTTGGTTCATTATACAATGCAAGCTAACTGATAGACCTGTCAAAGGAAAGACATTGGGCATGGAGGCTATGGTGAAGATGGAAGAAAAAACCGATTATTATGAAAAACTTAATTTGCTTCAGGTACAAAAGAATAGATGAACTCAGCATAGATGAGACAGAGCTGGTTCTCATCTTTATCCTTTTGTAAATGAGAAAACTGAGGGCCAGAGATGGCACAAAATCAGACTGATGAAATGATTTGCACAAGATCTTGGGTAGAAAGCAAAGTTCAAAGCTATTGTACTGTTTGGTTGTGAAGACAGTGTGTGTCCAAGTTCCATACTTGCTGCCTTGGAACAGACTGAGACCACCTCACCATCCAAAGCAGCATTTCTGGTATCCCCTATTCGTTTCCCACTGCTCCACCCAGGACTGGCAAAAAGAGGTACTGTGAGTGGAAAGGCAGTGAGGATAGCACAGTCTCCTTGATTTGCTTCTCATCAGGATGTAGAACGGTACCTTTCACATGCCTTTCACAAGAACTAAAAAGGTCAGAGGTAGCCATTTAAGCCATATCCAAAATCACATACAAGTAGAACCAGGAATGTTGTACAACATTGCATTTCAGTGTATAAAAATTCAATTATTAAGTGGGAGTTGAACAATGAGAACACATGGACACAGGGAGGGGAACATCACACTCTGGGGTCTGTCGGGTGTGGAGGGCAAGGGGAGGGAGAGCATTAGGACAAATACCTAATGCATGCAGGGTTTAAAACCTAATGATGGGTTGATAGATGCAAGAAACCATCATGGCACATGTATACCTATGTAACAAACCTGTATGTTCTACACATGCATCCCAGAAGTTAAAGTAAAATTAAAAACAAAAAAGTAGAGCAAAAGCTTATGAACATATCTGCTTAAAAGACTGAACATTTTTGTTGCTGTTTTGACAGCTGTTAGAATCTTTTTCATTATTATTCTGGCCTTTTGCTTTTCTTTTGCAGAAAATTTTTCATCTAAAATTACAGCATCTTAAGAATTGAGTTCAGGCTTTCTTCTGTTCTCCCCCTTTGCTGATGAACTGAAGAGGGTGAATTGTTTCTTCCTAAGCTACTATGTATCCAAATTTTGTTTAAAATAAACACAAGTTGAAAAACAATAGTGATTATTTCCAAGGTTTCCAAGTAATCTGTTTACTAATTTGAATTTGATTTCCTATTTATCCCATTGTTCTGACATAATTCATATTTCACGTGTACATCATTCTGAGATGATTTTATTTTGTATACCATTTAGCAATTCGTTCAAAATCTTTACTCTCCTGGCCTTTGATTCAAATCTTAACCTGCTGCTCATGAGGTGCCTAGGTGTGGACCTCGGCCCTGATTCTTCTCTGCAAAAATATTGTGATAAACTGTTGATTTTTAAGACTGCTTCAATGTCTGTAAAACTAATAATTTTATAAAGAAAAGCATCTCTGCTTTACCTTTCATGAATGAATTTGAATTTTCTAATGTAAACATTATGAAGGTAGAATACATATATTGACCTTTTCTAAGAGATCTTTGGCAGTCTTAATTTTGGAGGTCAAAATCTTACTCTGTCAGATGCTTACATATAGAGGGACAACTGGAGGAAGCTATTAATATGACTTCCATAGCCTTTCCCATTGGACTTTGTGATTATGTGATAATGTACAAGCAATGAGTTTTAAGCAGAAATCCGTAAAATGAGACATGTGGGAAGATAATTGCTTATCCAAACTACAGATGTTAATAAACTCAATATGTAATTTTTCCCCAGCTGAGGTCATCCTGTCTTTGTAATAAGTTAAATACCACTCACATATTCTTCCGCACTAGTTCTAAGTTTCAAAGTTTTATAAGTAAAACGTCCCTAGAACAATAATCCCAGTGACAAAACCTAAGCGCATTCCCTGTGGACTGCCTCAGAATCACCTGAAAAATCTTATAAAGTTTCTGATCTCTCCTTCTGATCTAGGCAATTTTTTTTCATTAATTCTGGAATCAGGTGAGGGAACTCACACTGTTAGCACTGTGTCGTTAACAAGCTCTTGAGGTTTTGAGAGTAATTGTTCAGCATGTTGTTTCATGTAAGGAGAGGGGCTAAAATGAGCTTCAGTCTAACTGACCAAACTGCTGTTCTTAACTATGAGCCCAATCCTTGATATTTATTTGTAAAGGAACATAGGATATTAACTATGGTAGAGTAGGAGGCGACATGAATCTTGGGTAGCTGTGACAACTCTTTTCCGTGTGACCTCAAATAATCAGTTAACTTTTCTGGGTGTCAGTTTTCTTGCCTGTAAAAACAGGTTTTAGATAAGACAGTGATTTCCACTATATTTGAAAACATGACAGGATGCACAGAGGTTCTTCTGGGGTCACTGCAGCTATGAATCTGGGCAGTGGTTGAACAGATCAGGCCACACAAGGCTCCTCAAGTCAAGCACTCCTCTTTGATTTGTTTACAATGTTAAATAGGATTATGTCTGGAGAAAGAGCCCCGGTGATAGAATTCCGCAAAAGATGTCTCCCAGGGCCATTCTGGCTCCTGCTGTTCTTCGGTTTTGTACAAATAGCTATTAAAAGGAGAATTACACCAGAACAGGATCACTTGAAAAGTAAGGTTGATAACAGTCAGACCTGCAGTTAAGGAACAATTAGTAGCATCTCTCTCTGAAAGATTTACAGCAAAGCATGGTATCTCATCGATTTCTGTAGCTATTAAAATTAACTCCCAAAGCTAAGGAAACAGCCCTGGAAATCGCAATTAGGATTCCATAACTGTTACTCTTTGCTTGTCATGCTGTGCCTCTGCTGTTATACAAGACAGAGCACAAGCCATGATTGCTAAACAATCACATCTCATAGCACACAGCTCCTTCAGTATTCAAAGATGGTTAGCACAGAATATGTAGCACACTTCCACTCTTTAAGACCTTGCTCAAATATCACCTAATCAGTAAAACCACTTCTGATACTGCACATCTCCATTCAGGAAATTGCAAATCTGAGTTTTTCAACATCTAATAATAATCATACATAAAAATTACAATAAATCTTCACAGGGCTATGTTTTCTGTCCTGTCTTGGGCAATCCCTTAAGTTTTAACCAAATAATAACTTGGAACATGATCATTTTCACTTTAATCTGTTTATCTCTGCCATCAGACTAAGTGCTGTTCCAACCTTAGCAATCTTTTTGGTTGATGAATAAATACATAATTGTTTTTTAAATCCCTTCCACATTTTCCCCATTCTTTCAATTCCCATAAACTCTGTTGGCTCCACATCAAGTCTGCTACTCCTGATTCAGTTAATCAGCTAGGCTATGATCGATCTAATTAAAACAAAAGGCACTGAAGTAGGCATGACTATTTGACCAACTCATTGGATATTTACCTCCTCAAAGACAGACATGTTAGCTTTGCTAATCTCTGACTAATGCAACTATAGAGGAAATGTTTTGAAGCTGGACTTTCTTTCTAGAATCACTGTAGGATTCCTTTTCCTCTAAAACCCAAGGCACAAAGCTCGAGTTTCACACTTGCTTTTTCTTGTAAATTTCCCAGCTGTTCCACTGCTCAATGAGTTTAGGCTGTCAACTCTGTGATGACATGGACTTCGTACTCTCGCTTTGTAGAGCACCTTGCACAGTAACCTTAATCATCATAGCTGGGAAATATGAGTTGTTTCTGGAAGATTTTGAACTGTGAATGGGGAGAAAGAAATTGGAAACATATAGAGATGCCCTTTTATTGAAGTGGTGACCATTATCAAGAGATTTTGTGTTTACAACTTAAAAATCATTTAACCTGGCCAGGCATGGTGGCTCATGCCTGTAATCTCAGCACTTTGGGAGGCCGAGGCGGGTGGATCAGGAGGTTCTAGAGTTTGAGACCAGTCTGACTACAAAATAATTAGCCTGGCATGGTAGCGCATGCCTATAATCCCAGCTACTCAGAAGGCTGAGGCAGGAGAATCACTTGAAACCGGGAGGTGGAGGTTGCAGTTGAGCTGAGATCACGCCACTCCACTCCAGTCTAGGTAACAGAGTGAGACTCCATCTCAAAAAAAAAAAAAAAAAAAAAAAAAAGATATAAGCTTGTAAGCAGTGTTTCAGTCTCTGTTCCTTATAATGTCTAAGACTCAGTTTCCTTTTCTGTAAATTATGAGTAATAACAGCATTTATCTCCTAGTAATTTTGTTGTTATTTAGATGAGTTAATGGATACAACTCTCACCATTGTGCCAGAGATTATTGTGAGGATGACAAAGTAAATGTTCTGAGTATACAAAATTACCCTTTATCTATTAATGCACTAAACTGTAAAAATAGATTTTTAGTGTTAAGGCATATTTTTATTCTGGGCTAAATCTTGGCATTCAAAATAGATTTATAATTCACCTTGGATTTGATATGTAATGATAAAAGACCCTAAAGGAAATACAAAAATATGTAGTAGAAAGGATAATGTAGATCCTTTACAAAAAGTGTTGCAATTATTTGATTGTCTCAAAGATGCTTTTTAATATGACTTTTCTCTTTTTCCCATCAAGAGGGAGAGTTCTTGAATACAGGTCAGGTGTATTGGACAGCAGAATGCAGCAGACATGAGTAAGTGTGGGTTTCAAACTTAGGCCTCAAAGAGGCTTTCCAGCTTATCTTCACTCTCTCAGATGCCTGCCTAGCCATTATAAAACCCACTGGGATCCCAGCTACTCAGGAGACTGAGGCAGGAGAATTGCCTGAATCCAGGAGGCAGAGGTTGCGGTGAGCCGAGACCGCGCCATTGCACTCCAGCCTGGGTAACAAGAGAGAAACTCCATCTCAAAAAAAAAAAAAAACCAAAACCAAAACAAAACAAAACAAAAACCCCACTGGGACTTGGCTGCTGAAAATAAGAAACACATGGTCCTACTCCTACTGCTTCCACATCACCCCAGATAATAGCCAGCCTACTCCCAGGAGTGGAATTATTCTGTGGAAGTGCAGCTAACTAAGGATTCAAGGAGTCCAGCTGAGAACAGGAAAACCACTTAGCTGACTCAGGGTAAATTGTTAACCCAAAGAACTGTGAGATAAATAATTATCGTCATTTTAAGCTACTAAGTTGGGGTGGTTTGTTACGCAGCAGTAGCTAACTAATATACAAAAGGCATAGGTTTTGAAATCTGCCAGTGAGCTATGAAGTAGGGGTTCCTGCTCTGCAGGAACATAACTGATGGAGTATTGTTGGATACTTTCGTATGTATATTGAACTGGATTTTTCTGTTGTGAGATAATCATATCTCATCTCTGACTAGGAAAAGACTGACAATTAAGAACAGGAGTCAGACAGTTATGGTTGACTACACAGCTCAAATTGTGTTCCAGTGTAAAAACAGAACCTGCAGATTACATAAAAGATGGGGAGATCCTCGCAATTATCACACACACGCATACACATGCACACACACAATCACACATATGCAAAAACACTTTCATTTTTTATTCTTTCATAAAATCCTCAAGCCCTTCCTAGATATATCTGTAGAGTTGCAAAGTAAGGGTTTTTATTTATAATATGTAATAGTAAAATAAAAGCTGGAGGATATGGAAAATATTATTTAAGCCTCGCCGTCACCCTGTGAATCACTATTCTATCATATCACAAACTTTCTTTTTATCCTCAGCTTGTTGAATGACACCGTGTTTAATACGATAATCCCCACAAGAAACAGTTTCTTCCACAGAGAAAGGATCTCTTTTAAGATGTTTTATACAAGAAGTTTTACATGTTTTTCAACTCCCATTGTCATCTCTCTCCCTTCATCCCTTCTCATCCTGCCTTCTTTCCTTAATTTTTCTTTCCGATGCAAATTATTCATTGTGATTATAAAGGAACAGCTTTGTTGCTTGCCTATGTTCTTCTGTTTTTAATAAGATTGCAGTTCTGGTGAAGCCTATTTTTTTTAATTAGTCCATAATCAGAAAGGTAGAACAAGAAAGTCATGGGCAATATCATCCGGTCAGCAATTCTCTTCTAATCAAAGAAACACTGAATAGGAGGTAGGTTGTGAAGGGAAAAAAAAAAAAAGACCAAAAGATTTAGAGTGAGAGAGAAAAATCAAGTCCACTTTCTGGTACAATCTAGGAAATAATAAAAATTCCAAAGGGTATAAAATTTATATCAAAGATAATCTTAGAAATGTAAATGAGAAGAATATCATAACAGAAAGCTTAACAACTATAAAACACATTTTATTTTTACTAGTGAACAAAACTATTTGCAAAGTTTCTCTACTATTTCTGCTTTAAAAATTATTGTAAAAATAAAATACTGCAAATATTTTGTAATTCAATGTGCACTGACATTAAACAAGATTTAAAAGCTTGCCTCCCTTCTCTCCCAATCTATTTTTACTCGCTAAGAGTAAACAATCATTCCAGGTGATCAATACCATAACTGAATGTGGAATTTCTTTTCATTACCCTTCTTGGTTGATTTGTTGGAT
Organism: Saimiri boliviensis; assembly: GCF_048565385.1. NCBI lineage: Eukaryota > Metazoa > Chordata > Mammalia > Primates > Cebidae > Saimiri > Saimiri boliviensis. The sequence continues at coordinate 61,043,838 of NC_133457.1, read as the reverse complement.
CTCTGAGTTGGATTCTTCATATTATCTACTTCTCTCCTTCATCTTCATTTTTCTTTGTTTTGTTTCACTCGTTTACTTAAGTATTTTTTTAAAGAAAGCTAATTAAAATTAAATTTATGAGCCCCTATCTGATTATGTATTTTGTTCTCACACTTTTTTTTTTTTAACTTTTAGTTTGGCTGCATATGGAAATCTTAGCTAACAATATTTTTCCCTTAAGGAGTTCAAAGACATTGCTGCATCTTTGTCTAACTCAAGCAGTCTTATTATTGGTGAATCTAAGATAAAACTGTGTGCCGGGTGCAGTGGCTCACACCTGTAATCCCAGCACTTTGGAGGCTGAGGCGGGTGGATCACGAGGTCAAGAGATCAAGACCATCCTGGTCAACATGGTGAAACCCAGTCTCTACTAAAAATACAAAAAATTAGCTGGGCATGGTGGCACGTGCCTGTAATCCCAGCTACTCAGGAGGCTGAGGCAGGAGAATTGCCTGAATTTAGGAGGCCGAGGTTGTGGTGAGCTGAGATCGTGCCATTGCACTCCAGCCTGGGTAACAAGAGTGAAACTCCATCTCAAAAACAAAAACAAACAAACAAAAAAAACTGCGTAATTTGAATGTCTGAAATTTCATGAGGATATATTTAGGCATGAATCACTTTTATTTTTGTTCATTGCTCTGTGTGTCTTTGGTAATCTAAGGCCTCCTGTTTTTCTTAGACTTTGGGAAATTATCTTTTATTATTATTTGATTATTTTGTCTCCTGTTTTCTGAAGGTTTTTTTGGAGGTACTATATTGAATTTTAATTTCTATTAATTTTCCTCAGATATTTTTCATTATTTGTTGCCTATGTTCAATAATTTCCTTAATTTTTGCTGCTACTGGTTATCTTTTGTTACTTAGGTGATTATATTAATTTTCAATAGCTATTTCTTTTGTGATTCTTCCATTTTCAGGGCAATCTAATCTTTTTTATCAATATACTTCTTTGATAATTTCAGTCTACTAATTATGTAATTTTTAAAAACCTTTGACTTTAAAAGTTTTTGCTGGTAGGTTATACCATCAGTTTATCTTTGTTTTACTCTGTGTTCTTTGATTTCTTTATTTCATGGAACAAGAGCATATGATATGGACATATTTATTATGCCCACATGACCTTTTCACTGGAATGCAAGAACTGATTACAAGTTCTATGCATACTAGTTCACTGTTGGGAATGGGGGCAACAAACAGGCAGGCTACCTGTTTCTTAAAACAAAGCGTGTCTTCTAGGTTGTTGTGGAAGTCTATTGCTTTGACTCATGGGATGCCAGTAAACTTGAAGTGTGCAAGTCTTGCTCAGGGCTTGGAATCAAGGTTTGTGCAGGAGAAATGATTTCCCTCAGAAGCCAGATGCTAGGCTGTAAAAGATCTCTGGATAAATTACTGAATGATGGAAGACACTAAGGAAAGAGAAAATAGAGGGAGAGATTGCATGGGGAGCACTAAAGCCTTACAGCACAGACCAACTGAATGCAGCTGAGGGAGCCATCTCAGCTAGTGCCATGTGTAGGAGAACCACTCGGCTGAGCCCTGCCCTAACTCCTGATGTACAGACTCAAGAGAAACAACAAAAAGTAAATCACTGTTTTCAGTTACCTCAATTTGGGGGAATTTGTTCTGGGGACAATTTTCTATCATTACTTTGGGAGCTTTAATTTTCCATAGGAAGTTTATCTTATTTGTTTGTAGACAGCTCCTTCAATTTCATTCTGGAGGTGAAATGAGCTGTATCAGTGGCTCTTCATACACAAGAGTAGGAACAGAAAGGGATGTGGTGACACATATTTGTTCTATAAATGGATTTAAAATTAACTGTTTTGATTTCTTTCCCTGATGTGTCCACTCTGAATCTCAGTTCTCCAAACTTGAACCTCTTTGTTCAGAGAGACACTTCTCACCTTCAGCCATTTCCCAAGGATACTATTATCTGTTTCTGTCTGCTTCAGATTGTCCATGAATCCATTTATATACACTTGTTATCTTTAGAAATGTGTCTAAATTCTCAGTGCTGACAAGGACATAAACCTTTTCCCCTCAGTGCAGTTTTTCATTCTGTCTTCTTAAATAGAAGACATTATTTGTCTACAAATATATGATCACTGTTATTTACCATAGCTTTAACATTGAAATTGCATGAGATGATAGATATATCATAAAGAGTGCCCGATCCTAGCACATTTTATTGTTCTAGCAGACAGTTACATCTAGCATAACAAATATATAGCTGTGGTATATTCTCATACCATGCACTATGATTTGTTCCTTTGTTTATTGCATGGCTGCATGAGTGTGCTAAGCATTTTAAAAATTCTACCAGAGGTATCTTTTTCATCACCCATCATAAAATTTTAAATAGGCTTTAAGTTGATTCAAAATTTAATGCTTTTCTTAGGTTTTTTTTTTTTTTTTTCCACAGTAATAGTTTTTCTTTTTGCTTCTGGGAGATTACCTCCAGGTCTTTCCTCTGGTCGCTGCTATAATTGGATTAAGAACCCTCTGGATGACAAGGCGACGTGATAAAAAATTGTATTTAGGTTTTAGATTAGAGAAGTTGTTAGATTTTGGGATAGGAAACATGGTAATAATAATGTCTATTCAAATACTGTGGGGCCTCACATTTAACCTTCCTCACCAATCTCATTTTCAGCTCTCCTTCTCATCCCTTTACCAAACTGGATGATGCTTTATCTTGAAAAGATATCTGATGCTTTCAGGCCCTCATGTCTTTATTCAGGAGATTCTTCCCACCTGAGAAGCACTTTCTATCCTAACCTTCCCTGTAAAAACCCTCCTTGACCAACTCAAATGCTGCTACATTCAGGAAGCATATACCATTGTCAACTGATTTTATTTTTTTCCCTTTTGAATTATAACCGAGCATTGATCACTTTTTTATAGTTTATTGCTTACAGATATTTTTGGCTTGCATTTTTTCACTAAAATATGTGCGATTAATTCCAATTTCTAAAGTCCTTTCTAGTCTGTTTCCACCACCTTTTATCATAGTAGCTTCTTCCTTTCTTTGCTTTGATGCCTTCATGATGTGATGCTTATTGTATGTTTGTAGAATTATATTTAGAAATAATAACAGGTCGTGGATCAATAGGTGCTTCTCTGCAGATGATTTATACTTGATTTTCTCACATACCTAATGGCATTTTTGTCTTGAATCACCTTAAACAAAATTCAAATCATGAGATTCCTTATGCTACTCAGTCCACATGAAACTAGGTAACAAAAATGCCCAAGATAACCTGATTCAACCTTTTCTCAAAGATGTAGAGTTTTAGCAAACTAGACAATTGTGGGGTTATGTTTCCTACGTCCTATAAGTCTTGCTCTTTAACTTCCTTTCAGTTACCCATGAGAGAGTGCAAAAAGGAACATCCGAATTTTCAGGATGAGTTAATATCTTGATGGAAAACTAACTTGTTTTTCACTGTGTTTCCATTTTCCCTTCGGGTTTTGTAGAAATAAAACTTCATTAGCTTGTCAGGTTTTGGATGCTGTCAATTTTTTTTTTTAAGAAAAATATGCTATCTAGAGTTTTTTGGTTTTCTTCAGTTGGTTTAAAAAATTATGAAAAATCAGAAGTGCTCAAAATACAATATTGACATGGCTCCATGTCTCTATTATATTCTACATCTTATAAGAGTTTGGGTACATGTCAATTGCCTCACTAGACTGCATGCTCCTTGCAACAAAGGACAAATTTTGTTTGTTTTTTAATCCTTCCTGACTCTTTTATTCCAATAGATACTTAAAAAGTCAGGTTTTAAATTTTTGCCTATGTCACTTTTTGTGTTCTTTTTATATAAGTAGCCCATTTAATATAAAAATTTCATATATTATCAACATACAGTTGTCAAGAATATCCTATTAGTATTTTTATGAACATAGAATCTGTAGTGATGACCCCTCTTTTCTCTTTTATATTTGTAATAAAACCTTTTGTATTGCTCTTTTGATTGTTCTTGCCAAAATTTGTCAATTTGAATAGCCTTTTCAAAAAATGTTCTTTTTGACTTTATTGATACTATTGTGTTTTAAAGATTTCATTATGTTCTAAGCTTATGTTTATTATTCTTTCTCTATATTCCTTAATATAATTATTTTCTTTCTCTACTGTCCTTTAATTAAATTTATTCTTTTTGCAATTTCCAACTTCTTAGAATAAATGATTTACATCTAGAACTTCTCAGCTTATTGATTTATATTTCAGCATTCTTCTTTACTAATATACACATCAAAGGCTAAAAAGTAATGACATCTAATTTCCATTATGTCGTCTTTGTCCTATGTGTTACTTAGGAGTCTATTTCAAACTTTCCATGTAGGAAAAAAAAAAACAAAAAACACATTTCCATTAGCCCTAGAATGGATAGATCATGAAATATGCACAGAATGAAATGCTACTGAAATTACAATGAAAGGACATCTGTTCCATACAGTGGCATGCATTAATATGCATATTGTTAATCAGAATACAAAAAATAATAAAACTTTCTTATCCTTGTATGTATATTATACATAGATATACATGGTTAAAGCACAGACAGAACTAAACTGCTGTAGGTTGTTAAATGTCAGGATAGTGATTATTAGTGTGGGAAGTGGGAGCAGTGATTGGCAGAGCTGAAGAGGAGGTTTCTGGAGTGCTGGTGATATGCTAGTAATATCTATTATTTCAGCTGAGTGATGGTTTATGTAGGTATGTTCATTTACAACTCATTATTATCTTGTACATCTATAATTTAACAACTAAATATTTGTATGTTATGCTTCAATAAAAGGCTTGAAAGGCTATAGAAGTTATTCAATACATGTTTTTGAGTGATTGCTATCAACAAGTTACAGCGCTGGTATCAATGGGTATAAGTGGTAAATAAGATATAGATTTTACCTTTACAGCATTACAATTTAAAATATAGAAAAATAAATGGCACAACTTTCTATGACATATTGGAATGGGTATTATAATTATATAAGAATAATTATACTGGACAACCATTTATTTGACATCTGTTGACTCGCGGGACTTATAAACACATGAGAGAAGAAAAAAAACTATTAAGAATTTAGGTTTGATGATAGAAATAACAGTAGAGTTGGGTGTCCAGGATTGGGTAATTAAAAAGTAGAGATAATCATAACAATGGCTCTTTACTGAAGATGTGCAATTACAAGGCATTAACTTATTTAGCCTTTATAACAATTTTATACAGGTACTACGATCTTGATTTTACAAATAAGAAAGCCAAAACTCTCATAAATGAAGTAAGTTGCACACAGTAACATTTAAGACCAGAGGAATCAAACCCAAGTATGTTTGACTGTAGAGTCTAGGCTTATAGATCCTAGTCTGTACTGTCTCTTACAAAGAGAATGGCATGACAATAAGAAGTAAAGGAGAAAGAGTGAGTACAGAGTTGCATAGCATAAGAAGTATAGGGCATAGCTGGGGGAAACAAGATGTCAGCTTATTATTTTGTACTTACAAAGAACAAAGCTCCCCTTCCTCTGCCTATTCTATTCCATGCAGTAATGATTAAGGGAAAGCTACTCTAGAGGCCTGTGGTGGAGGAAACAGCAAGAGCTATCTCTATGTCTTCGAATCTCAGTGTTTCAATTCTTAATTTTATAGGGCAGAAATTCCACCAATGAAATGAATACTTGAGCCTTTTTTTTTTTTTTTTCAGGACACATCTGTACCTGGAATATACAAGAACAAAGGACAAAGAGATAGGGCAAGCTTTGTGAGCATTGCCAAGCATTTATTTTTTTCATAGTTGATGCATATGTTAATTGGAAATTATCCACTTATTTCTCAGAAGAAAAAATAATAAAAAGAGTAATTGTCTGGGTTTGATTTTTCACAAAGTTCATGGATTTCATCCTCTCTTTGTGAGGTTGCTAATTGGCAAACTGTGCTGAATTTATTTTTGGCCAGTAGATGCTCTTAAATTTAGAAAATAACACAACAGGCCCTGGTGTGTGATGTTCCCCTCCCTGTGTCCATGTATTTCATTGTTCAACTCCCACTTATCAGTGAGAACATGTGGTGTTTGGTTTTCTATTCTTGTGTTAGTTTGCTAAGGATGATTGTTTTTAGCTTTGTCCATGTCTCTGCAAAGGACATGAACTCATTCTTCTTTATGGCTGCATAGTATTCCATGGTGTATATGTGCCACATTTTCTTTATCCAGTCTATCATTGATGGGCATTTATGTTGGTTCCAACTCCTTGTTATTATAAATAGTGCCATAATAAACATAGGTGTGCATGTGTCATTACAGTAGAATGATTTATAATCCAGTAATGGAAATTGCTAGGTAAAATGGTATTTCTATTTCTAGATTATTGAGGAATCATCACACTGTCTTCCACAATGGTAGAACTAATTTATACTCCCACCAACAGTGTAAAAGTGTTCCTATTTCTCTACATCCTCATGAACATCTGTTTTTTCCAGACTTTTTAAAGATAGCCATTCCAACTGGCATGAGATGGTATCTCATTGAGGTTTTGATTTGCATTTCTCTAATGACCAGTGATGATGAGCTTTTTTTCATGTTTGCTAGCTGCATAAATCTCTTCTTTTGAGAAGTGTCTGTTCATATCCTTTGCCCACTTTTTGATAGAGTTGTTTTTTTTTTTTCTTCTTGTAAATTTAAGTTCCTTATAGGTTCTGGATATTAGAACTTTGTCAGATAGATAGATTCCAAAAATTTTCTACCATTCTGCAGGTTGCCTGTTCACTCTGATGACAGTTTCTTTTGTTGAGCAGAAGCTCTTCAGTTTAATTAGATCCCTTTTGTCAATTTTGGCTTTTCCTGCAATTGTTTTTGATGTTTTAGTCATAAAGACTTTGCCCTTGCCTATGTACTGAATGGTATTGCCTAGGTTTTCTTCTAGGGTTTTATGTTTTATGTTTAAGTCTTTAATCTATCTTGAGGTGGGAGAAAGAGGAGGGAGAGCATCAGGTCAAATATATAATGCATGCAGGGCTTAAAACCTAGATGTCGGTTTGATAGGTGTAGCAAACCACCATGACACATGTTACCTATAAAACAAACCTGCAAGTTCAGCACATGTATGCCAGAAACTAAAGTAAAATCTAAAAAGAAAAAAAAAAGTGTAATAACAAAACAAAGAAAATTAAAATAAAGCATTGATAAGGATAAGCATGAGGTTATCTCTTATCCATAGGGCCCTATCACTCCCACTGTTTTTCACTTAATTTGCATCACTCACTCAAAACAGCTCCTGGCTAAAGTCCACATTTGAATCTCCCATTTCTAACTGTAGGGTGGCATTAAAGTGCCTCAACTTTGGAGTCAGAGTGCACAAAATAAAATCCTGGCTAACTGTGACCTTAGCTAAGTTATATGTGTTTCTTAATCAGTTTTCCCATCTGTAGAATGGAATAACTCATTTCCTTTGAGTTATCGTACTTAAAATTCTTAGCATAGTGTCTGGCAGAAATTCCTAATAAAGGTTACTATATACTGCTTGGCTTGCTGTTGTAATTATGGACAGGGAGTCAGGGCCTGGTATATCATAACCTACTTTTCCATGATGTCACAATGCTTGGAAGCTTTCTGCCCTGTTTGCTTCTGCTATCTACCTCTCACATTTGAGGTCTGGTCCATGAAAATTTTAGTGTGACATTTTTGCTACTTTAATAAACTAACCATTGCTAACTGGGGAAAGGTAGAATTTATATCAGAATCCACCCATTCCCATTTTACCTGGTAGTCACCATACTGCTTTAAGGAAAAAAAAAAAAAAAGCAGCTTATTCGAAACAATGACTCATTTTTCAAAATCTCAACCTTAGTAACATTAATTCTTTAGTTAAAATATTACTACATGATTCCCAGATTACCAGAATATTGCCAGAATATTGCCCAGTTTTCATTTTGGCTATTTAGATAATGTAAACTAATTCTGATTTTTTAATTAGTGTTTCAGAGAGCCATACAATTCAATGGCATTTTCTTTATTAAAATGCTGTAAAGAACTCTGAGGTCTTTAAAATTATAGAGTTTCAAGTGAAAAAATGTTCTTGGTAAAAAAGGGGGATGGAGACCTTGAGATCTTTCAGCTCTTTTATAAATATCTTAAAGTTTAATCCCTTATTAAAAACTTATTGTAATCAGGTAACTAGATATATAGTATTTAATATTGGCTTATAGTGATGATTTTCAAAGGAAACTCTGGCTTGTCATACTATGCATAAAATTAAATGTTATTCACACAAAATCTTTCACTTACTCAAAAAGCGGGTAAACATAGTGAATTAACTTGCTGTTGCATGTTTGCCAAGTTATGCTAGATTGCTTGATAAATAAGATAAATGTAATTAAACTTTCCCTAGGAATGCCAGAATAATTCATAATTTTGCCAAATCATTACAATGTTAAGTACTCAGAATATTATAAGCAGTGATTCTGAATATGACTTAAAGTGATTTCTTGAATCAGAGTCAATAATAAGATTTCCTTTACTTTTCTTCATACAACAAAAATGTATTACAAGCAGAGTACTCCAGAATTATAGAGACTATGTTGAAGTTTCACTCCTGAGTCACTGTTCAAGGCATATCTTGGGATCTATTGTTCAGCTCCCTCCACTCATCAACTACATCTCACCTGCATTCATCTTTGTTATAAAGTGGCTGAAGAAAAGTATCTACCTGCACTGAAAAAAAATAAGCAGCTTACTCAGAACAATGACTCATGTTTCAAAGTCTCGACTGCAGTAACATCAATCCTTTAGTTCAAATATTACTACATGATTCTCAGATTACCAAAATATTGCCTAGTTTTTATGTTGGCTGTTTAGATAACTTAAACTAATTCTGATTTTAATCAGATTTTAGTCTGATTAAAATGTATAGATTTTAATCTGATTTTAATTAGTTATGTGGTTTTATTTCAAATTTATGACCTTAAAATTCAAGTAACTTTTATAAACACATGGTAGCATAGTGACTTAGAGCTCAGGTTGTATAGTATGAATCTTGGGTTTAAATCTTATTTCTGTCATTAACTAGCTGGGTAATTCTGGGCAAGTTACTTAGTCTCTGTATCTCTGTTCCCTGCTTTGCCAACTGAAGATTAAAATCAAACATCTTAGGAAGAAAAAATTATAATAGCAGATAGTATAATTGCCTATGCAGAAGATTTTTTAAAAAATCAAAAAATAACCCTAAGAAACTCCTGGAACTAATTGGCAATTGTGGCAAAGTTGCAGGATACAAGGTTAATATACAACAATCCCTTGATTTTCTATATACCAGCAATGAACCAGTAAAATTTGAAATTAAATGTAATACCACTTATGTCAGCACCAAAAAGAATGAAATACTTTGGTATACGTCTAGTAAAATTACATAAGATATATATGAGGAAAACTGCCAAACTCTGATAAAGGAAATCAAATAACTAAACAAATACAGATATACTTCATTTTCATTGGATAGAAAAATTCATTATCATAGAGGTGTCAGCTCTTTCCTAGTTGGTCTATGGTCCCAATGCAATACCAATAAAAATATCAATAAGATATTTAGTGGTTTATTTGGAGATGAAAAAGATTAAGTCAAAGAACAGATGCTGTTCTATTTTAAGACTAACATTGGATCTATAGTAATCAAGACAATATGGCCAAAGAATAGATACATTCATTCCAAAACAGAATAAAAAGCCTAGGAACAGATTCACCTAAATATAGTTAACTGATCTTTGATAAATGAGCAGAGGAAATAGAATGGAGAAAAAATAGCCTTTTCAACAAATGGTGCTGGAACAACTGAACATTCATATGCAAAAGAGTGAATCTAGTTAGACCTTCACTAAAATTAACTAAAAATGAATCACAGACGTAAATGTAAAACACAAAACCATAAAACTCATAGAAGGTGACATACGAGAAAACCTAGATGACCTCAGGAAAGGCAATGACCTTTTAGATATAGCACCAAAAATGTAATCGGTGAAAGAAATAATCATTAAGCTGGATTTCATTAAAAAATGAAAACAAATAAACAAGCAGAAAACACTCTGCAAAAGGCAATAGGAAAATGAAAATACGAAAAAAAAAAAAAATGAAGAGGTGATATCAGCAAGATGGTATCACCATCAGCAGATGGTGAAATAGGAGGTCTCAGGCTTTATTTCTTCCACACAAATAAAATTTAAATATCAACTATCCGTAGGCTAGATCATGTTTCTGAAAATGCCAATACTTGAGAACAAGCCTGAGACACTTGTGTGGTCTGACAAACTGAATGAAAACAGAATTAGAAAGGTAAGAAGATAGTGTCAGGATGACGTAACACCCCTCACTCTTCCAGGTTGGTACTGTGCCCGAAAAAAGGAATGTCTCTGGGCCCACAGTTTCCAAAAGGTCAGAAAAGTAGAGACATTCATATAGCTTCCCTAGCATTTCTGAGATGCTTCCCAGGAAGCCTATTCCAGTCTCACTTCACAAGGAACGCTAGTGTAAAGGCACACCTAGCCTGCCCAGGTCAGGTAGAAATACAGAAGGCAATGAGCATAGTTGCCAGTTTGCAGACTATAGTGGTACCTCTGTGTTCTTGGAAACTATGGCACAAGATTAGAGGTAACAGCCAACTTCTAATTCACCTGCAAAGATGAGCTGATTGCTTTCATAAGCAAGATGAGAAGTTAAAACTAAATGCAATTTTTTTATTTAATGTTTAATTTTTGTGAGTACCTTGTTGGCATATGTATTTAAGGGGTGCATGAGATATTTTGATATGCATGCAATGCGTAATAATCATATAATGGAGACCAAGATATCCATCCCCTCAAGCATTTATCTTTTGTGTTGCAAATTATACTCTTAGTTATTTTTAAATAATAATTAAATAATTATTGGCTATAGTCACCCTGTTGTACTATCAACTAGTAGGTCTTATTCATTCTTTCTAGCTATTTTTTCTACCCATTAACCATCCCCACCTCCCCACACTCCCCTAATACCCTTCCCAGCCACTGAAAAACAGCCTTCTACGCTCTATTTCCATGAGTTCAATTGTTCTGATTTTTAGCTTCCACAAGTAAGTGACAACATGCAATGTTTGTCTTTCTGTGCCTGACTTATTTCACTTAACATAATGATCTCCAGTCCCACCCATGTTGTTGCAAATGACAGGATCTCATTCTTTCTTACGGTTGAATCGTACTGCATTGTTTAGATGTACCACATTTTCCATACCCAGTCGTCTGTTGATAGACACTTCAGTTGTCTATAACAAAATATCATATACTGGGTGGTTTATTAACAGCAGAAATTTATTCCTCATAGTTCTAGAGGCTGAAAGTCTAAGATCAAAGCATCGACTGATTTGATGACTGGTCAGTGCTCATGTTCCAGTTTGTAGATGGCACTTTCTAGCTGTGCTTTCACGTGGATGAAGTGAAGAAGCTCTCTGGGGCCTCTTCTATAAGGGCAGTAATTCCATTCATGGGGCTCTTTCTTAGCAGCTAATCACTTTTCAAAGGCCTTCCTCCTATTACGATTGCATTTGTGATTAGGTTTTAATATCTAAATTTGGGGGGCACGTAAATGTTCAGACCACAGAAATGATCTACAAATCAATCCTTATTTTACAACCATATTTTTTTGTCATATTAGTTTTTTTAGTAAGTTTTGAAACCAAAAAGTGTGAGTCCTAAAATTTTGTTCTTTTTCAAGATTGTTTTGGCTAATCTATGTCTTTTGAACTTCCACATGAATGTAAGAACTTGTTTCTTTGGAAAGTTAACATAATTTAAGAAAGAATTAAAGGATGGAAGTCATGATGACACTGCTATAGTCTATTAGGTGTGCAATAGTAGTATGCCTAAAATATAAATTTCCTATCATCACTTAAAAATACTTTATTGCTAAAAAAAATGCTAACAATCATCTGAGCCTCAAACAAGCCGAAATCTTTTCACTGGCAGGATGTCTTGCCTCAGTCTTGATGGCTGCTGAATAATCAGTGTGGTACTAAAAGTTGGCGTGGCTGTGGCAATTTCTTAAAATAAGACAACACCATGAAGTTTGCCAATTTTTTTGACTTTTCTTTTCATTAAAGATTTCTCTGAAGCATGTGATGCTATTTGAAAGCATTTTAACTTTTTTCAAAATTGGAGTCCACCTTGTGAAACCCTGCCACTGCTTTCTCAACTAGGTTTGTATAATATTCTCAATTCTTTGTTGTCATTTCAACAATATTTATAGCATCTTCACTAGAAGTGTATTGCATTAGGCTGGGTGTGGTCGCTCATGCCTGTAATCCCAGAACTTTGGGAGGCTGAGGTGGGCGGATCACAAGGTCAAGAGATCAAGACCTTCCTAGCCAACATGGTGAAATCCTGTCTCAAAAAAAAAGAAGTTGATTGCATTTCATGAAGCTCTCTTTTCCTCCTTTATAAAAAGCAACTCCTCATTCAGTATTATTTTACTATAAGGTTTCAGCAAATCAGTCACATCTTGAGGCTCTACTTCCAATTCTAATTCTCTTACTACTTCCACCAAATCTTTAATTACTTTCTTCACTGAAGTCTTGACATACTCAAAGTTATTCACAAAAGTTGGAAACGACTTCTTTCAAACTCCTGTTAATGTTGATTTTTTGACCTTCTTTCATGAATTAGGAATGTTCTTAAGTGTATCTAGAATGGTGAATTCTTTCAAATATTTTCAATTTCTTCTCCCAAATCCATCAGAGGAATCAGCATCTATGACAGCTAAAACCGTATTTCTTAAATAAGACTTGAAAGTTGAAATTTCTCGATCCATGGGCTGCAGAATAGATGTGCAGTAGGCACGAAAACAATGTCAACCTCCTTGCACATCTCCATCAGACTTCTTGGGTGAGAAGTTGCATTGTCAATGAGCAGTAACATTTTGAAAGGAATCTTTTTTTTTTTTTTCTGAGCAACAGGTCTCAATAGTGGGTTTAAAATATTCAATAAACCATGCTGTAAAGAGATGTGCTGTCATCTAGGCTTTGTTGTTCCATTTATAAAGCACAGCCAGAGTAGACTTAGAATAATTTTTAAGGGTCCTAGGATTTTCAGAATAGTAAATGAGCATTGGCTTCAATTTATAATCACCAACTGCATTAGCCCTTAACAAGAGAGTCAGCCTGTCCTTTGAAGCTTTGAAGCCAGGCATTCTCCTATTGAGCAAGGAATAACCTAGCATCTTTTGCGAACAGAATGCTTTACATTGAAAATCTGTTGTTTAGAATAGCCACCCTCATCAATTATCTTAGCTAGGTCTTCAGCTCTTGCTGTTTCACCTTTCACTTTTATGTTATGAAGACAACTTCTTTCTTTAAACCTTATAAACCAATATCTGTTATTTTAAAATTTTCTGCTGCCACTTCCTCACCTCTCTCAGCCATCATAGAATTTAAGAGAGGGCCTCTTTATTAGGTTTTTGGCTTAAGGGATTGTTGTGGATGGTTTGATCACCTATCCAGACCACTGAAACTTTCTCCAAACCAGCAATAAAGAAGGCTGTTTGCTTTCATAATAGTCATGTGTTTACTGGAGTAGCAATTTTAATTTTCCTCAATAATGTTTCCTTTGCATTTACAACTTAGCAAACTCTCTGACACAAGAGGCCTAGCTTTTGGTCTACCTCGGTTCTTGACTGTCTTTTTCACTAAGCTTAACCATTTTTAACTTTTGATTTCTTTTTTTTTTTTCTCAGCTACTTTTTTGTCTTTTGCTCTAAATTGATAAACGTCAACTTTTCCTCTCACTTGAACACTTAGAACCCTAGTACGATTATCTATTGAACGCTTAGAACCCTAGTATTGGCCTGATTTCAATATTATGTCTCAATGAATAGGGATGCCTGAGGAGAGGAAGAGAGACAGAGAAATGGCTGGCTGGTGGAGCAGTCAGAATGCAGTTTATCAATTCCTTTCACCATCTTATATGGGCACAGTTTGTGGAGACCCTAAACAATTGCAATAGTAGCACAAAAGATCACTGATCATAGATCACCACAGCAGATACAATAATAAAGAAAAGCCTTGAAATAGTGTGAGAATTACCAAAATATGACAGAGATACAAAATGAGCACATGCTATTGGGGAAATGGTATTGAGAGACTTGTTCATCTTTAAGATGGTTGCCACAAAACTTCATTTATTAAAAAAAAAAGAAAAGAAAAATAGCAATATATGTAAAATGTAATAAAATGAAGTATGTCTGTATGTATTTACAATTATTATAGCTGCCTAATAGATTGACCATTTTGGATGTTTTTAAATCCAATCTGACAATGCTCGACTTTTGGGTTATTCAATCCAACCACATTTCCATACACATGATGTAATGTTATTTATACCTGTCATTTTACTTTTTGGAAAAAAAAAATCTTGTATCTTTTTTTGTTCCGCTATGTCCCCTTTATTGCTTTTTTTGTACTAAGCAAATTAGTTCTAGTGTAACATTTAAATTCCTTTAGTAATTTTGTTACTATAATTTTGTGTTATTTTGGGCTTATTCTGATAACTTCTTGCTAAACTTTTCAGCCCTTTTTCTGTGATTCCTTAACTGCATCTCTGTGCTACTGCTCCCTTTTCTTGCAATGAGGCTGATATTGAGAAGTAGTGGAATTTGGGTGCCTATAAGGCAGCAGTGTGCATGTGTATACATCCAGATGTCCAGTTCCTTAGAAGTAAACATATTAACATGGTGAAACCTGGTTGGTACCATGTTAATATTAACATGGTTAATAATTAATTAATTAACATGGTTCTTTATATATTTTTATATTACAACATGGTTATAGTATGACATGATTATAATAATGGTTATAACATGGTTTATATTATAACCTGGTTATAATAATGGTTATAACATTTATATTATAACATGGTTTATATTATAACATGGTTATAACATTTATATTATAACATGGTTTATATTATAGCATGGTTTATATTATAGCATGGTTATAATAATGGTTATAACATGGTTTATATTATAACCTGGTTATAGTAATAATTAATTAACATGGTTAATATTAACTGGTTGATACCAGTAACATATTAACATGGTGAAACCTGGTTGGTACCAGGTGTGTAAAAGGTCTGTGTTCAGAAGTCTTTTAATTTGCTCTCATTTACTATGGCTACTTGACATGGACCCAGTCTAAACCTGCTGTGATCTCTATTCATGTTCAATTAATTCCCCCTTAGCCAGTGGAACTTACTAGGTATAACAAGCAATCTGTGAAAAGCAAACTACCATAGATCTTTGCTTTTGCCTTGTTCTTCCTTATCTTTATCAAAAAACAATAATCTCCATAGCTCTGAAAATGTAGGCAGTAACAAAACAGAAATGTGCTGCAAAGATTAGTGCAAGAGAAAAGAAATGAATAATGTAATAAGATCTTAGACTGGATTATCACATCAAGCTAGCTTGTCGGAGCACTGGTAGCTTATCTGACAATCCATCCTCCTCAGCAATCACTGAGTACGTGTTGGTTAGCCTCATTAGAACACCTCAGTGCAGCTCCCATCCAGCATTCTTGCATAGTAAGTTCATGCCAACAGACAAAGTGGTAATTGGCCAATGTTTGAAGCCACAAATAACATAGCATGCTATACCCATATCCAAATTAGCCGAAAGATACTGGCTTGGAGGTCATAAAAAAATCAAAAAGTGTTCCATTATAATCACTTATTTTACCAGAGATAGCATCTTAAGTACTCACAGATATTCCACTAAATACTCAAATAGCAGCAAACTGTTTTGAAGTAATTAAGACATTGTCTAGGCCCATGCCAAATTAGTAAAACAAATAAAACTGTGTAATTACAGTAGCCTGTTACATTAGCTCGGTCTAAAACTTAGGGTATGCAGTATCATGGCACATACATGCTTTCTGAATATACTCAGTGATATTTTTAGATTAAATACTACCCAGTTATGCCAAAGCTAGACATGCTAAGTCTTTTGCAGGAAAAGGAGCAGAGAGTAATAAAATTTACATAGAAAAGCATGATCTCAATAGAATCCATCCCAGATTCAAGAAGCCCTAATTGTATTTGTTTGACCCTATTTAAACCAGAATTTCTAAGTCTGATTCAAAAAGCAAAATGTCATCCTCCTTGAACATGACCAGGTTATCCAATTCTATCTTGCTGAGTTCTGTGCCATTCCTAAAGTAGACATAGGTGCCCAGATGACAGAGCCTCAGGACAGTGGTTTATCCAAAATGTGCCACAAGCTTTCTGCAACCTATGCTTGGGGACCAACGGTATAAATTGTTTGTTTGTTTAACACCTGTAATCCCAGCACTTTGGGAGGCTGAGGCGGGCAGATCACGAAGTCAAGAGATCGAGACCATACTGGCCAACATGGTGAAACCCCGTCTCTACTAAAAATACATACATATATATATATACAGAAATTAGCTGGGAGTGGTGGTGTGCACCTGTAGTCCCAGCTACTAGGGAGGCTGAGGCAGGAGAATTGTTTGAACCCAGGAGGTGGAGGTTGCAGTGAGCCGAGATCACTCCACGGCACTCCAGCCTGGCACCTGGCAACAGAGAGATACTCTGTCTCAAAACAACAACAACAAAAACAACAAATTAATTTAGTCAAAAAAGAAAGAAAAATAAAGGGCATTTGTGTTTACCACATTTAGGCCTTATGCTTACTGCTCAGAGTGAATTGCAGAGCAGATTTGGTATGATCCAGCTAACACATTGTAGCAGTATGAACATCTCTCACAACCAAGTACCTGATTTCTCTTCTGTGAGACGTGACTGCCTGATGTGGGTTTTAAAGAATTTAGAACACTTATCATCCTGAATCTGTTAATGTCATTCATGATAATATTTCCAACAAATTAATGAAAATTAAAAACAACTGCATGAGTTATGTGTTTATATCTGTCAGCCTTTGTTAACAGATTTCTTGTAATGAACACCATTGAGATGGGCTCATGTGAAGTTTACCCAGTAAAACTTGCAAAATTAGAGATTCCTTAATTTGCTAAATTTCTTTGTGAAACTTGACCTCAACTATTCATGGTTGGAGTCCTTGATTAATATCTTTCTTATACAGAGTAACAATGAGGACTTGATCAAAGAAGCAGAACTATAAGAATCTATGTTTAGATTCATGTCTATATCTTTGTCTAGACCATCCATAAAATCTCAGGAATAGGGGATTTGTTGTAGGGATTTGACCTTACACAATTGGCTTCTATCCTGGGGCTAGGCAGTGCAGATGATACCAATTTATAAATATTCAGAAATTAGTTAAAATATTAGTAGCAGCTAGTTACCATAACTCCACTGGGAAGATGGATATGATGAAAGTGAGCGCAGGAACAAAAACTGGAAGCCTGTAAAGATGTGCTAAAATCCATGTGGATAATCTGGAGCTCACGTCAGGCCTTCGCTGCCTAAAAGTGTACAAATTCAGTGATGCAGGTGACATATACCATGGTGTTAAAGACATACCTGGAGCAGGAGTGAAGAAACGGAAGCAGAAAAATTGGTGGTAACTGGAGGAAATGTGGATCTGGCTGCTATCTCACTTAGCCAACAAGTTAAACAAGCAAATCTTTAACAAATGCAGCAACAGCAACAGTGCCTGACCCTACTACACTGACTTTCCCAGTTTCAACTGCCAATTAAAAGCTACGTATATATGGTTAAGAGAGGCAGGCTCAACTTTGGGGTTCCCCAAATAATGAGACATTTGGCTATGTCCTCAACTGTGGAGGTATAAGACTACCTGCCTCATTTCAGGCAGTCACAATCTAGTTCAGCCCACTAGTTGCCTTCTCCAGACTCCTCTTTAAGAAGCCGCATTGGGCCTGCTTATGTGGGATCTGAAGGGGAGCTAGGGATTGGAAACCCTTTTGTGCAAGCTTTAAAGCAGTTCTCCAGGTTCATAGTTTCACCAACTATTAATTCAACACTCATTGGACTGTTTTGCAACCTACAACAGTTAGCGGCTCTCTCTCATCCACTGTCTGCTCTGTTTGTCTTGTAATCACTTTGGCAGAAAAGAAAGAAAGAAACACACAAAAAAACCATAAATGTGTGTGTTTAATCTGTAAATTTTACCCACTAGTGCCCTGATGGGGCTTTTTCAACACTGTATATTGCAGGGAAATGTCTAGGAATGACATGGTTATTGACTTCATTCAAACATTTTACGCTTTTGAGAGTCAAGGTACAGGAGGATCAGATGATACTCTCTCAATTTTCTTCCTTTATCATACACGGCAAGATTCCAATTATTATTTCATTTTCATCAATATATAATATATACTAGCTGGGACAATTAAATTTTACTGTAACACGCAGCCTTCACAAATGCAAGAGTTAGATAATTTTTCAAAAACCTTGAAGCTAGTTAGTGAGAGAGACAAGAAAATTCAGTAAACTAGGACTAAGTTTCCCATGGTTAGAGTGATGTTTGAAAGACATAGAGGACATGGAGTCACAGTAAGGAGCCAACTAGCCCACACTGGGGCAATCCTCAGAACCACATAAGCAATGCTGCATTAGCTATCTATTAATGCATGACAAATTACTTCAAATGTTGGTACTTAAAAGAAGGTACTCTTTCACTGTTCTGGTGGGTTGGAATTTAAGAATGGTGTGACTGGATACGGTTAGCACTGGGTTTAATGTGGGATGCAGCTAGATATTGACTAGGTCTACAATCATCTGAAGGCTGAACTGTGGCTTCAGGTTTGGCTTTTAGGGTGGATCACCCACATAGCTGCCAAGTTGATAATGGCTCAGATCGTAACATGTTTCTCTTGAGTTTCCTTGCAACATGGTATCTGTTTAGCCCCACAGCAAGCAGCATAATAGAACAAAGCAGAAGCACCAGTGGCCTTTGTGACTTGTCTTAGAAGTCATACACTGTCAGTCATGACTATTCTTGATCAAGTCTGGGAGAAGACTAATAAAGCTGTAAATACCAGGAAATGGTATTCACAGATACTTCTGTGGAAGATTTCTTGGACAGTGGTTATTACAGAAGTATACCCTATCTCTAAATGTAAAAAAATGATATGGAACTAGTGAGAAAAGGAGGGGGCTAGGGGTTGCTGATAAGTACATACTATCAAGTATGGAAAGGGAAGCAATGTATGTGTATGAAGACTTAGCGGTAATGTAACTGGATCCGCAGTGTGGACGCTGGGCTCAGGCTCTTGACTTCCCTTGCTTGAAGAATCGAGCAGAGAGCCTTATCCCCATGTTGAGAGTTCCAGCTTCAAACAAGAGTTCAGGAACTGAGAGAGTCAGCAGCAATGCAGTTTACTGAACAAGCAAAAGTAAAAGCTTTCACAGCATGGAAGGGTGGAAGAGGAACCGAGAGGGTTGCTGTTGCTGGCCAGGGCTGCCTGGGCTCATATCCCCAAGTAATTTTGAGTTGCTGAGTATTTGACCCCTAGTCCTGAGTGGGGAAGGGGCTTGTGACAGTGAGTCACCTAATCTCTCCTTCTTGTGATTGTTTTCTAGTTTCTATTGAACTTGTAAGCAGTATCGGAATGTGCTTGAACAGCTGATACTTGGAACACAGCCTTCTGATATGGTTAAATTGTCTGTATTGACCTTTTCCCATGCTAGGATTTCTAAAACTTTCCCCATTGACCCAAAAGGTTTTATTCCCTCAGTAAGAAGATGGTAGAGAGTTGGGAAACTTCAGAAAGTGTATGCACTTTTCTATATGTTATTTCTATTTTTGCTTTCTTTTATTAAGTCAATGAGCATTCTGAGGTTACAGAATTTTGAAGAAGTATTAAATAATATAAGAATCACTTAAACCATAGGAAATAAACCTATAGGAATGTCATGATGCTGTTTAACAGGTGTGAACTCATTTTATTAACTGCATAGCATGATCTATCCAATCCTCGAGCAGAACCAGCATTTATTTTTTGCTTATTAGTTGTCTCAGGTACTGTTCTGAAAAATGAAAGGACCATCCGACTTGGAATAGACAGTGAAATGAAAAAGTTCTAAAGTTGGCCAGGCGCAGTGGCTCACGCCTGTAATCTCAGCACTTTGGGAGGCTGAGGTGGGTGGATCATGAGGTCAAGACATTAAGACCTTTCTGGCCAACATGGTGAAACCCCGTCTCTACTAAAAATACAGAAATTAGCTAGGCATGGGGGTGCGCACCTGTAGTCCCAGCTACTCAGGAGGCTGAGGCAGAAGAATTTCTTGAACCCACGAGGTGGAGATTGCAGTGAGCCAAAATCGGGCCACTGCACTCCAGCCTGGTGCCTTGCAACGAGCGAGACTCTCCCTCAAAAAAAGAAAAAGTTCTAAAGTCCACAGGGTCAGCTTTTATTACCTTAATGAGGTTTAGAATGCTGAGAGTATCCACATAGAAGGATTTTTGTTCTTGTTGTTTGTTTGTTTGCCCTGGAAAATCAAATTTTGTGTCACAGCCTTTGTTTCTGAAATCTTTTTCTCTCTCTGTCTCTTTTCTCAGTCTGTCTTTCTGTTTCTCTCTGTTTCTTTATCTCTCTGTAACTGTTTTTCTCTGTCTTGCTCTGTCATTTTTGTTGTTGTTTTATTTTTGTTTTGAGACAGTCTCACTCTCTCATAGGCTGGAGTGCTGTGACATAATCTAGGCTCACTGCAACCTCCGCCTCCCAGGTTGAAGCAATTCTCCTGCCTCAGCCTTCCAAGCAGCTGAGATTACAGGTGTACACCACCACAGCTGGTTAATTTTTGTATTTTTAGGAGAGATGGGATTTCACCATGTTGGCCAGGCTGGTCTCAAACCCCTAACCTCAGGTGATCTGCCCACCTTGGCCTCCCAAAGTGCTGGGATTATAGGCCTGACCACCAAGCCTGGCCCCCCTCTCTCTCTCACAAGACATCTTGTAAAAGTCATCTTACAAGATATTTTCCAAGTTGACGGATGTGAGATTAAATAGAAAGTGAGTTAAGAAATGCGCTAGAACGTTCTAGTCAGTTCTGTGAACTAGGTAGAAGGATCTTTGCTACTTTCAGAGCTTTCTGTCCTTTCACATACCTCAGTATTCTCATTCATTTCTGTCAGATCTTAATTTTTGTAAATTAAATGGAGTAGTAAGAAAAAGCAGTTAACTAAGAGTTTTAGCTCACCCTGCCACTATCTAATGACTAATGTCATGTTACCTTCCTATTATTTTTTGTTCATCTTAAATTACTTTTTAGTTGCTGTGCAATCTGTGTTTCTGTAATTTAAGCACCTTCTCAGGTGTTTGGGAATGCAGTAGTGACATTTTCCTTTCTAAGAAAATATATCTATAAAGGTATACCGTTATCATGAAATTATATAACATAGATGGTCATTGTCTATTTGAATATCAGATTGAATTATCTAATATAAAGTTTTAAGAATAAATGACTAAATTATGCAGTTAGCATAGTTTATCTTGTGAAATGGCAGTTTGTAGTAAAGGAAAGGGCTTCTGTTTTCAAGTCAGGTCTTGTGACTGTAAGTTTTATAGAGATATAGATAGATAAAGACCTTCTTCTCCTGTATTGGAGGAGGACTGAGAGTCAATATGAGATCATACTTTTCAAAAAATATAATCTACATTTGTCTTTTGGTCTGCTCTTTTTTCTTGGTTTATTGGAATTTCCATTACTAGACTAAAGCTTTTGAGTAAGCATGCTGTCTATATTAAAACAGTCACTGATGAAGTTTTTATATATTCAGAGAAAAAAAAGACATTGAAATAGCTGCTTTCCTTTTAATAACAGCCTGAATTGCTTCATCTATTTAGTGCTCCAGCAGCATGGAATGGAGAGAACAGGGCTCCCCAGAATTTATAGAACAGGTAATTTTGATAGCAGCTAGAGAAGGAGTAAAGCTGAAGGGGTTGTTGCCTGATTATGGCAATCCTGAAGCTCTCAAAACAAAAGGATGCTATTGAGTGAAAGAGTGGAGGACCACTAATGATCGCATTTGATTCCTTTACAATTTTGCCTTGAACAGACTAATAGTGTGTATGAGTAAGGATGGCTGAAGCAAGTAAATGACAGCCCAACTACTTTTTCAGACCCTGCCTGAAATTACTATATAGTTATGATTTCAAGACATACAATTTTCTAACATATGTTAAATTTGGAGATGCTGTTTATGATGAGACTAATGAAGTTAATAAAACCAGAAAATTTTCTTTGGTTCTGACCCAAAGACAAAACCATATGATTATCTCAATAGATGCAGAGATGGCCTTTGACAAAATTCAACAGCAGTTTATGATAAAAACTCTCAATAAACTAGGTATCTATGAAATGTATCTTAAAATAATAAAAGCTATTTATGAAAAACCCACGACCAATATCATACTGAATGAACAAAAACTGGAAGCTTTCCCTTTAGAAACTGGCACTAGACAAGGGTGGCCTCTCTCACTACTCCTATTCAACATAGTTTTGGAAATTCTAGCCAGAGCAATCAGGCAAGAAAAATAAATAAAGTGTATTCAATTAGGAAAAGAGGACGTCAAATTGTCTCTATTTGTAGAGAAGATGATTGTATGTTTAGAAGACCCCATCATCTCACCCCAAAAATCTCCTTAAGATGATAAGCAACTTCAGTGAAGTCTCAGGATACAAAATCGGTGTGCAAAATTTATAAGCATTTCTATACACCAATAACAGACAGAGCACCAAATCATGTGGGAACTCCCATTCACAATTGCTACAAAGAGAATAAAATATCTAGGAATACAACTAAAAAATGACGTGAAGGACCTCTTTAAGGAGAACTACAAACCACTGCTCAAGAAAATAAGAGAAGACAGAAACAGATGGAGAAACATTCTATGCTCATGGTTAGGAATAATCAATATCATGAAAATGTCCATACTGCACAAAGTAATTTATAGATTCAAATGCTATCCCATCAAACTACCATTGACATTCATCACGGAATTGGAAAAAATCACCTCTAACTTTATATAGAACCAAAAAAGAGCTCATATAACCAAGACAATCCTAAGCAAAAAGAAGAAAGCTGGAGGCAACATGCCATCTGACTTCAAACTATACTACAAGGCTACAGTAATAAAAACAGCATGGTACTGAGGAATCACCATACTGTCTTCCACAATGGTTGAACTAATTTACACTCCCACCAACAGTGTAAGAGTGTTCCTACTTCTCCACATCCTAGGTACGAAAACAGAGATATAGACCAATGGAACAGAACAGAGATCATCTGATCTTTAACAAACCTGACAAAAAGAAGCAATGGGGATAGGATTCCCTGTTTAATAAATGGTGTTGGGAAAACTGGCTAGCCATGTGCAGAAAGCTGAAACTGGGCCTCTTCCTTACACTTTATACAAAAATTATCTCCAAGTGGATTAAAGATTTAAACATAAGACCTAACACCATAAAAACCCTAGAAGAAAACATAGGCAATACCATTCAGAATATAGGCATAGGCAAGGACTTCATGACTAAAACACCAAAAGCAATGGCAACAAAAGCCAAAATAGAAAAATGGGATCTAATTAAACTTAAAAGCTTCTGAATAGCAAAAGGAAGCTATCAATAGAGTGAACCAGCAACCAACAGAATGGGAAAAAATTTTTGCAAGCGACTCATCTGACAAAAGGCTAATATCCAGAATCTAGAAAAACTTAAACAAATATACAAAAACAAACAAACGACCCCTCAAAAAATGGGTGAGGGACATGAACAGACACTTTTTAAAAGAAAACATTTATGTGGCCAATAAACATATGAAAAAAAGCACATCATCACTGGTTATTAGAGAAATGCAAATCAAAACCCCATTGTGAGATACCATCTCACACCAGTTAGAATGGTGATCATTAAAAAATCTGGAGACAACAGATGCTGGAGAGGATGTGGAGAAGTAGGAACACTCTTACATTGTTGGTGGGAGTATAAATTAGTTCAACCATTGTGGAAGACAGTATGATGATTCCTCAAGGATCTAGAAATTGAAATTTCATTTGACCCACAATTCCGTTACTAGATACATACTCAAAGGATTATAAATTGTTCTATTATAAATACACATGCATACGTATATTCATTGCAGCACTGTTGACAATAGCAAAAACTTGGAACCAACCCAAATGCCCATCAACGATAGACTAAAGAAAATGTGGCATTTATACACCATGGAATACCATGCCGCCATAAAGAAGGAGTTCATGTCCTTTGCATGCACATGGATGAATCTGGAAACCATCATTCTCAGCAAACTGACACAAGAAGAGACAACCAAACACCACAGGTTCTAACTCATAGGTGGGTGTTCAACAATGAGAACACATGGACACAGGGAGGGGAATATCACACACTAGGGTCTGTTGGGGGGCTAGGGAAGGTGTGGCAGGGGGTGGGAATATTGGGGAGTGATAACATTAGGAGAAATACTTAATGTAGGTGAAGGGGATGAAGGCAACAAACCACCATGACATGTGCATAACTATGTAATAATTTTACAAGATCTGCACATGTACCCCTAAACTGAAGGTATAATGAAAAAAAGAAAATTTTAAACTAATAATGTTCTGAAAAAATTATGCTGAGAATATAGATTATTTTAAATGTAATCAAAGAGAGAATCAAGCATTCCATAAAGAGTAGTTTCATATTTATGACAGTCTGTTTATACCCTTTGAATTAGCAAAAGAATCTACCTAAGGCTTCAAAAAGAAGATTCTAGAGAGCCAGTCCCTACATACTAACTGGACAAGTCAGGAATACACAGCTGAATGTTAAAAACAAAGATCTCTTTGTTATTGCATGAACCAAAAGACATAGTCATCTGGAATGATTTATAGCAGAATCACAAATAAAATCTCTGTAAAAAGAGGTAGCTTTCTGGAAATCTAGCCAAAGTTGATTTTAATAGATTTTTGCCCTTAGTTACGTGAGACATTAATATACATTGTTTAAAAACTTAGAAAGTACAAGTATTATAGAGAAGAAAATGAAAATCACTCCTTACTACTGTCAATCGTATTATATTGTGTTTTTCCTACTAAATAACACATTTAATTATGATAGATACCGGGGTTTAATCCATTTGTATTTTCTAATTTATTTTTCACATCTTTTTCGTAATCATATACTCCTCTTTGCATTACAGCATTTAAAGCTGTGGTTGACTAAGATATCTGTGATTCTTACGTAACCCTTTTCCAGGAATATTAGTATGAAATTCCTGTTTAAAGTATTTAAAGTCCTCCAGACCCTGTCATTAGGACCTCCAATATATGGCACAATTAGTATAAGCTAAAAGATTTCTGCTATTTATGTGTATTTATGAGAAAATAATTACACGACATTATGTTTATGTTAGCTGGTGTTTACATCAATTTTCTGTTGCAATAGCTGAATACCTGAGGCTGTATAATTTATAAATAAAGTGAATTTATTCATTATCATTCTAGAGGATGAGAAGTCTCTGGTTGGCTTCTGTGAGAGCCTCATGCTTTGTCATAACTTGGTGAAAGGCATCACAAGGCAAGAGGGTTGAATGTCTTGGCTCAGGTCTCTCTTTTTTTCTGTAAAGCCACCAATCCCATTCCTGTGATAACCATTAATCCATTAACCCATTAACTCATTAATTCATAAATTAGTTCATTTAGTTGGTCAGAGCTTTCATGACCCAGTCAATTCTTAAAGGCCCCATCTTTCAGTACTGCCACATTGGAGATCAAGTTTCAATATGGGTTTTAGAGGAGACAAACAAAATATTGAATCCCACCCTGGTCCCTCAAACTCACACTCTTCCTATATAAAAATATATTTATTTCATCTCTCTAGGCCCAGAGTCTTAACTTATTCCAGTACCAACTCAAAAGTCCAAAATCCAGATCTCATCAGGGAGTCTGTAAAATCAAAACAAGTTGTCTACTTCCAAGACAGAATTGGTGTAGTAGGCACAGGATATACATTCCTATTCCAAAATTGAGAAATAGGACAGAAGAGAGGAGTATCCAGCTCCGAGCAAGTTTAAAAACCCACAGGAAGACATTAAATCTTAAATGTGGAGAATAATCTCTTTTGACTCTATGAGCCTCCTCTGGATATACTGAGGCAGTGGTTGGGAACTCAAGGCCTCATTTTTTCCTCTCACAGCTTAATGCGAACAGTTAAAAGGATGCAGCACTTGAATTCTTTGCCGCTTAGATATTTCTTCTGCCAATGTTCTAATTCGTTGTTTTTGAGCTCTGTGTTACATAAAGCCCTTGAGCATGAAGACAATTCAACCAAGCTTTTTGCCAGTTGATAAGATGGATAGCCTTTACTCCAGTTTCTAATAACTTGTTTCTTAGAGCTCCATCTGAAACTTTGTCAGAATATCCTTTGTTCTCCATATTTCTATCACCATTCTGGTTATGACAATTTATTAAACTCTAAGGAGTTCTAACCTTTCCCTAGTCTTCTAAGATCTCACCAGAATAAACCTGTGTTCCAACCTCTGCCCATTACCCAATTCTAAAGCTGCTTTCACTTTTACAAGAATCTTTATAGTGACAACCCCACTCCTGCTATGAATTTTCTATTTCAGTCTGTTTTCTTTTGCTGTAACTGAATACCTGAGAATGAGTAATTTATTTTTTAAAAAGAATTTATTTCTTACAGTTCTGGAGTCTGAAATATCCAAGATGGGGTGGCTATACCTGGTCAGCTCTGGTGAGGACCTTGTGTTGTGCCATAACATAATGAAAGGCATCACAGGGCAAGGCAGCTGAGTGTGTTGGCTCAAGTCTCTCTTTCTCTTCTTAATAAGTCACTAGTCTCATTCTCATGACAACCTATTAATCAGTTAACCCATTAATATATGAAAGGATTAGTCTATTCATGAAAGCAGAGCTCTCATGACCTAATTGCCTCTTAAAGGTCCCACCATACTGGCATACTGGAGAGTAAGTTTCAACATAAGCTTTAGAGGGATCAAACACCTAAACCACGGAAGCTGGGAAGTTTGATAGTAATGTGATGACTTGATTTTAAGGCTATTTAGTTCCCCAGCATTGGTGATTTTCTCAGCTCTCCTGTCGTGTCAAAAAATAAGCAACTCTAGAATCCCAGCAAAACAAAACATAAACTCAAGGGGAACTTGGAAATATAAACACAGAATTTTAACTATTGAATTGCCTCCCTTTTAGCCATGGTCCATTCATAGAATCTAAACTATCACCCTCGAATTTCAGAGATTTTGGCCTACACTGCTTTGTGTTATATGAACATTTTCACCAATGAACATGAAATATCATTTTATTTATTTCTTTTTCAATGTTTTTCACTATTATTTTATGACTTTCAGTGTATAGTTCTTTTACCACCCCTCCCCCCAGCTAAATTTATTCCTCAGGGTTTACTGATGCTATTTTCAGTTAGATTGTTTTCTTAATTTCTTTGTTGGATAGTGTGTTGTTAGTGAAAAGATGCACAACTAATGTATCCTGCAAGTTTACTGATCTTATTAGAGCTAATGATTTTTAGCGGAATCTTAAGGATTATCCATATATAAAATATTATTTGCAAATAGTTTTACTTTTCTTTGCAAGTCAGATACCTTTCATTTCATTTTTTTTTCCTAGTTGCTCTGTGTAGGACTATAAATATTGTATTTAATAGAAATAATCAGGGTGGCCATTCTGATTTTTTTTTTTTCCTATGGAGTATGAAGTTACCTATGGGCTTGTCATATATGGCCTTTTTATGTTGAGATACAATTCCTCTATGCTAAATTTGTTGAATTTTAATTATATTGACATCAGTATGGAATTGGACATTGAATTTTGTAAAATGCTTTTTGTGCATCTATTGAGGTGATCATATTATTTTTAGACTTCATTCTGTTAATGTGGTTTCTCACATTCATTTATTTGCATATGTTGAAACATCCTTGCATCCCAAAGATAAATATCACATGATCTTAGTTTATGATCCTTTTAATTTGCTGTTAAATTTGATTACTAGAATTTTGTTGAGGGTTTCTGCATCTGTGCTCAACAGGGATACTGGCCTAAATAATTTTCTTTTCCCATGATGTCATTGCCTGTATTTGGTATCAGGGTAATTCTAACTTCATAAAATTATTTTGGAATTGTTTCCTCTTCAATAATGTTTTGGTAGTGTTTGAGAAGGTTTTGTGTTGATTCTTCTGTAAGTGTTTTCCAGAATTCACCGTTAAAGTCATCAGGTTTCTATAATTTGTGTGTGTGTGGTGGGGGGAGGAGATTTTTGGCTACTGATGCAATTTTCTTGCTGGTTATTGGTCTGCCCATATTTTCTATTTCTTCTCTTCTTAGGTTGTTTACAGTAATTCATACATGTCTTCTGGATTAGACAATTTGTTAGCATGTAAATGTGTATAGTAGTCTCTTAAACACATCTGTGTTATCAGTTGTAATGTCTCTTCTTTCATTTTATATTATTTGAGTATTTTTTTCTCTTAGTCTAACTAAAGATGATTTGTCAGTATTGTTTTGAAAAAATTTGTTTTCAAAACATTTTTAAAATTTTTAAAATTTTCAAAATTGTTGATATTTGCAATTGCTAGTTGGTGTTTCATTTATTTCTGCTGTGATTTTTATTATTTCATTCCTTCTGCTAATTTTAAATTTATTATTCTTTTTTTTGCTCCTTGAGGTAATTAGTTAGGTTGTTTACTTGAGATCATTATTTTTTCTTAGCATATGAAATTATTGCTATAAACTGTCCTGTTAGAACTGTGTATGCTACAACCCAAAAGTTTTTCTATGTTGTGATTCTATTTTTATTTATTTCAAGATACTTTTTATTTCTCTTTTGACTTTTTTTCAACTCATTGGTTGTTCAAAAGTACGTTGTTTAATTTTTACATATTTGTAAAATTTTTGTTATTTCTTTTGTTATTGATTTCTGGTTTCATGCCATGGTTGTTGGAAAAAATACTTGAGATGACTACAACCTTTTTCATTTTTTAGGGATTGTTTTGTGGTCTCACACATTATTTATCCTGTAGAATGTTTCATGTGCACCTGAGGAATATATATCTTCTGTTGTGTATTTAGAATGTATATGTCTGTTAGGTTCATTTAGTCTACAGTGTTGTTCAAGTCTACTGTTGTTTTTTAAAATAAATTTTCTGTTTGGATGATATATTTATTGTTAAAAGTGAAGTATGGAAGTCCTCTATATTATTGTATTACCATCATTTTCTCCCTCCAATTCTATTAATATTAGTTTTATATATTTAGGTGCTTTGATGTTGGGTGCATATATATATTTATGATTCTTAAATTCTGTTGATGATTTAACCCCTTTATAATTACATAATAATTTTTTTTATTTCTAGTTAAAATTTTTGATGATTAAAAGACTACTCCATCTTAGGTAAGCATAGTCATCTCTGATATATTTAGTTTTTATTTGCATGTTATGTCTTTTTCTATCATATCACTTTTAGCTTATCTGTGTTCTTAAAGCTAAAGTGAGGGTTTTGTAGGCAGCATATAGTTCATATAGTTGCAGAATTGGGTCTCTCTCTCTTTTTTGTTTTTTGGGTCTGTCAATCACTCTATGTCTTTTGATTGGATAATTTATTCCATGTACCTTTAAAGTAGTTCTTTATAGGTAGGGACAATATTTCTATTTAATTAATTATTTTCTGATTATTTTAGTTTCTTTCTTCCTTCTTTCTCTCTTGCTGTCTTCCTTTGTGATTAGATAATATTTGGTTGTGGTATGTTTTGATTTCTTTTGTGTATGTACTAAAGGTCTTTTACCACAAGGCTAACACAAAACTACTTATAATTATAACAATCTACTTCAGGCTGCTAATAGCTTAAGTTTCACAGCATACAAAGACTCTCTCCTTTAATTTCTCCCTATATATTTTATGTTTGACATCACATTGTGTATCCATTAACAAATTGTTGTAGCTGTACTCATTTTTAATACTATTGTCTTTTAAATTTTATGTTAGAGTTAAAAGTTATTTATTATATCACAATTATAGTATTAGATTCTTCTGAATTTAACTATATACTTACTTCTACAATGTTTTATACTTCCATATTTTTTCATGTTTTAAGTTATTGTCCTTTTATTTTCACTTGAAGAACTAGGTTTCACATGTTTTGTAAAGGTTGCCTAGTAGTGGTGAGCTCCTTTGGCTTTTGTTTGTTTTGAAAAGTCTTTTTTAATTCTCTCCATTTCTGAAGGACATATTTGCTGGGCATACTATACTTGGTTGGTAGTTGCTTTCTTTCAGACTTTGAATATATTATCTCACTCTCTTGTGGCATACAATGTTTTTGCTGAGAAACCTACTAATAGTCTGGGAGATCTCATTTGTATTTGTTTGAATAACTTTTCTCCTGCTTCTTACACAATTCTCTCTTTGCCTTTGAAATTTGAAAGCTTGATTATAATGTGTGTCAGTGAAGATCTTTTTAATTTTAACTTATTTGGGGTTCTTTTGGCATCAGGAATCTAGATGTTCATTTTCTCCTCCACATTTGAAATTTTCTATTCTGTTGTTGTTTTGTTTGTTTGCTTCTTTTTTTAGATGGAGTTTTGCTCTTGTTGTCCAGGCTGGAAGTGCAGTGGTACAATCTCAGCTCACAGCAACCTCTGCCCTCCGGGTTCAAGCAATTCTCCTGCGTCGGCCTCACAAGTAGCTGGGATTATATGCATTTGTACTATTAGTAGAGACAGGGTTTCTCCATGTTGATCAAGCTGGTGTCTAACTCGTTACCTCAGGTGATCTGCTTACCTCTGCCTCCCAAAGTGCTGGGATTACAGGTGTGAGCCACTGCACCCAGCCTATTATTGATTTTTTAAACAATCTTTCTGATGATTTTTTTATTTCTGCTCCTTTTAGAACTTCTATAATGCTTATGCATGTTCACCTGATGGCATCCTATAAGTCCTACAGGCTTTCTTCATTTATTTGTACTCATTTTTGTATGTCTGTTTGTGTAGTTAATTTCAAATGACTTCCTTTGGGCTTGCTAATTCTTATTATTTATTGCATCTGCTGTTGAAGCTTTCTGCTAAATATTTTAATTCAGTAACTATGCCTTGCTTCAGAACTTGTGTTTGTTTTTTTCCTATGGCTGCTACACCTTTGTTGAACTTCACACTTATTTCTTGTATTATTTTTGTGATTTTATTGTGTTATATGTCTGTGGTCTCTTGTACCACATGGAGCTTCTGAAAAAGGATCATTCTGGAATTTTTGTCAGGTAGTTCATAGTTCTCCATTTCCTTATATGAGTGCTTTATATTGTTCCTTTGGTGGTGTCATGTTTCCCTAATTATTCCTGATCCTCCTGGTGGTCTTGAATTTGTGTCTTGTGCATTTTTAGAAGCACCTCTTTAAGTCTTTATAGACTAGCTTTGGCAGAGAAGCACTTCTTCAGCAATCTTATCAAGAGATTCTGAGTGGGTTGGCTGGTGGGGTCTAAGTGTACGTTTACTGCCTAAATTCTCCAGCATGCTGGCCTAATGCCTGGGTCAGTGGGCAGATAAGTCTGGTGCCTGGTTACATGTGGGCCAGTTGGGTACCTTGTCTTTAGGGACACGTCCAGAGCCTGGGTCTACTGGTGCAGGCCTGAAGCTTGGATTTGTTGTGCAGTTCTAGAGCCTAGGTTTGAGGAAGCTTGCCTATAATCTGGGTCCATTAGGGTCAGCCTGGCACTAAAATTCCCTGTGATGGGCATGGTGACTGGAGTCATGGGAGAGTACCTGAAACTTAGGTATATAGCAGCTGATCTGAAGCCTGGGTCCATGAGAGCTGGGCTAGGCCTTGAACTTAAGTTCACAGTGGCACAACCATCACTGAAGCAGGCCTAGTACTTGGGTCCATGGGGATCTGCATGGTTCTGAGTCCGCAGCGCTGACTTAGTGCCAGGGTCCACTTGTGTAAGCCTTGTGTCTGGATCCAAGAAGATGGTTTTAGAGCCTGGATCTGCAAAAGCAGGTCTTTATCCTGGGGCCATAGGCACCTGCCTGGGGCTAAGGCCACAGGAGTCAGCCTGGCACTAGGTTGGATCAAGAACTTCGTTTCATGGGTGCTGGTTTGGAGCCTGGTGTCATGGGAGCTAACCTGGCACTGAGGTGTTACTGAAGCATGGGTATGCAAGGCCTGGTCTTGCTCTAAGGTTTACTTGGAGTCTATGTCTGGAGGCTGAAGAGTGGGATGGTCTGTTTCTTGGTTTCACTGGAATGGGTCTGTTTCTAAAGTCCAAGACAAATTCAGGTGCTCACTTCACTTTCTTCCTCTACATCAAGAATATTTCTCTTTGAACCATACTGCATGGGTCGTGGTATGGGGTAGTGTGAAACTGTCTTTCCTAGTCTCTTCAATGTGCCTTTTCTCATATTTGTGCTGCATCCAGATGCTGTAATCTTTTATTTAGATTTCTTAGTTCTTGTGAAGGTAATTTCTTGCATAAATGGGATAAGACAAGTGCTGAAAACTATTTTGCTATCTTGCTGATGTCACTCCAGAAGGATACATCCCTTGATTTTTATAGGTATTTTGCTGTCCTTCATGCCAATGATTGGATCATGTTTTAAGAAAGGAGTCATACCTTTCACAGTAATTAAGTGGAACAAATATTTCCATTTAACCAAACATTCTTTGTTTTTATTTTTTCAATGCAAAGTTCTCCGTCTGCTAGGCTATGGCAACCCAAAGATAAGGCCTTATTCTCATCATGCAGATATTTAATGAGGAGACTTTCCCATATAAAGAATGATATTAAGCAGTAGTAATAGAAGAAAAGAAAAAGAGAAAGTCTTCAACTCATAAGCGTTACCATGAAAAAATTGAACCTAGAGAATCATCTGAACTTCTAAGTTTTACTGGCTGTATAGCTGGGGGTCTTTGTCCTAAAGATGACTGTAATATAATAGTTTTTGTTGTATTTGTTTATTTTGTTTTTCTCTACAGAAACGTGTAGAAAATAGTGCTGGTTAGTGTCATATAAGACAACTGCTTCAGCCAGGTGCAGTGGCTCACACCGGTAATCCCAGCATTTTGGGAGGCTGAGATGGATGGACCATGAGATCAGGAGTTCAAGATAGCCTGGCCAAGATGGTGAAACCCCGTCTCTACTAAAAATACAAAAATTAGCCAGGCATGGTGGTGGGTGCCTATAATCCCAACTACTCAGGAGGCCGAGGCAGGACAATCACTTGAACCTAGCAGGTAGAGGTTGCAGTAAGCTGAGATCAAGCCACTGCACTCTAGCCTGGGTAACAAAGCAAGACTCCATGCCCCCACTCCCCAAAAAAGAAAACTGTTTCTACACATGTGGTTGATTAAAACAATAGAATAATATGTCCAAGTAATTTTCATTTTGTTTTCTGTGATTTGGATTTTGGTGAACTTATAAACAAGGCAATCTGGCAAAATAGCAGATCTTTTACTTAGAAACCTCTCCCATTACATGTAAGAAAGTCAAATAGTAAGTGTTCTCCTACTGAACCACTGCATGAAAAAAAAATTTAGTCTTATCTATCTTGTTTTTCTCATACCTCCTTATCTTATTGCATTACCATCTGTGGCACATGACTTCAGAGCTTAGGGCTTATTTCTGGGATGTTCAGTGACATTCTATAGCCCTTGTGGCCTCTAATAAATAATAAAATAGAAGAAGCTCCTGATACCCAATGAAACATTTATTTCAGTGTGAACCAAGCTATGTCATTGCAACTTTTGTGTTAGCAAATGAAAAGCTTACAAAATAACACCTAACTGATGTTCCCCAGCAGGCAGCAACTCCACCTGACATGTCAAATAATTAATGTGAAGCTGTATATATGCTGGTTTCAAGGAAATATTGATGAACAACCTATCTTTATGCCATATTATGTTACAGCTTTTATAACACATTACTAAAAAACATCATACTTGATGAAGTCATTCAAAATTGCTGCCAAGTCTATCAGCTGCCTTGGATCCCACACATATATTTTAATATTGTGTCCTCTATCTTCTCAAAGCAGCAAAATTCTTATGCAAAGTGGATAGTGAAGGTGAAGGGATTCAAATATTCATAGATGATACAGACCATAGAAAGCAGAGGAAATTCATTAGTATTCTGCTTTCAGTTTTGAAAATCCACCATTAATAGAGAGCAAACATAAATCTCAAATTGGTTCTCTAGGTAAACATAAAATCAAGGGTGGCTGTTGTATATATCTGTACTCTCTATAGCACTAAATATTTGGAATCCTACAATGACTATAATGGATGACTCCAAATCACCTTGTGCTTTATAGCACATTCTGTAGTTTTTTAGCCCTGAATTTAAAAAAGTTATTAATCTAATCACTAACTTAAGATAGAAGCCGCTTTTACATGCCCAACAGCACAACCATACTGACAATGTCTAGATCTCAATTTCAGGCACCATTATTAGCGTTTCCTTTCTTTGAGGATGTGCAATTATGGGGGACATATTCATGACTCTTTCCAAATGGTCCCTGCGATGAAGTCTATGTATCTCTTTCCTTGAAGGCAGGGTATAACTGAAAGAGGTATTTGGAAATACCAATGAATGATGGCCATGGATACTGGCCCAGCTATAAACCTATTAACACACTCAATTGTTTACAGAATACTAGAATTACTTAATATTAGTCCAGTGTTTTATATTTCATTTAACTTTTATATCCAAACCACACTGTATTTCCATAAAGGAGGTAAGTTAAATATTATCTTTTTAATGACAAAATTAGTTCAAGGAATTAATGACTTTTTCAGGTTCTACAAGAAGTCTAGAATCTAGACTTCTCATTCTCTAGCTTAGGCCCCTTTCCAACTAGCAAGAGTAGCATGAGGAAGTTCTTCTCATAACAAATTAATAGACAAATAACACACCTGCCATTACACACTGAGTATAATATGCCAGTCTTGGCTGGGCATGGTGGCTCATGCCTGTAATCCCAGCATTTTGGGAGGCTGAGGCAGGCAGATCACCTGAGGTCAGGAGTTCAAGACCAGCCTGGCTAACATGTTGAAACCCCATCTATGCTAAAAAATGCAAAAATTAATTGGGCATGGTGGCAGGTGCTTGTAATCCCAGGTACTCAGGAGGCTGAGTTGGGAGAACCACCAGGGAGGTGGAGGTTACAGTCAGCTGAGATCACACCATTGAGATCCAGACTGATTGACAGAGTAAGACTCTGTCTCAGAAAAAAAAAAAAAAAAAGCGAGTACTTCATCTAACATTATTCTGTAATATTCCACCAGTTCTTGAAAATAAATACAAAAATGCATATTTATTAAGAATGTGATATGTACTAAGCATTATTCAAGGTACTTCGCAAATAACTTCCTTGGATATGTCTAGGAGCCATTGTTGATGTCATTAGAGTGAAGAGTTTAGATCAGGACATCCGATGAAGACAAGGGTCCAGCTTTAAGACTATAATTCAATGACTTGAAATTCCAACTGGAAACTTAAGAACAAGCTAAAAAATTCACCTATTTTCTGAAATCACGTATTTAAGTCACCCATATTGTCCCCACTTTACTCACAACTGTGCTTAACTGTGCTCAGGCCACCTTCCCCCGTCACAGTCAAAGCTTCTCTAGTTGGGTAAAGCTGGTATTCATATTGGATTAAGTGTCACCACAGAACAGCAATTTTGTTCCTGTGCCAGTGATTTACTACCTGCTTCTTCTTTCCTTGAAGCCTTCAGGCCATAATAATGCCCAGCGTCTTCAATTACTTAATGTCCCCCGCTAGAACATGTGTGTTAAGAGAACACAAATCTTGCCTATATTGTCTATTACTGAACCACCAGCAACTGAAGTAGTAGCTGGAAATCAGCACAGCTCAATAAATGTTTGTTGACTGAATAAAGGAATAAATTCATAATATGTTTATTAAGCAATTATTCTAAAGCAGAGATGGTAAGGACAAAAAAGGCACTGTATATTTTTTTGTATCAGTTTCTATTTTCAAGTTGATCTGGGTTGAAAAACTTAATAAAGGTAAGAATTTTATGTTGCAACTAACCCTGACCATTTACAAAACATTTATGAGAGCTACTCCCTGAGTCTCAACATGTTTAAAATTAGGTGTAGCTCAGTTATCCCGTGGATTGCACATCCCACGGTAGATACACGTAGGCCATGCCTGCAGCCTTCACTTGCATTAAGGCTTTAACCCTCACAGTGGCAGTCCCCAATAAAGCAATGGCAGAACAATAATAAAAATGATACCTCTTCTTTTTTCCTTTATGATCCAGTTTCCTCACCTTGTAAAACTATGCTTAATGATAAGTCCCGGCTAATTTACGAGGTATTCTGTTAGTACAAATCAAATTAGATAATTAATGAGATGTCCTTTGAAGAGTAAACTGTGAGATATTTAATCCTTTGCATTTCTATAAATATGTAGTGTCTTTTATTCAAATCAAATATGATTTTAAGCATTTTCTAATCACTAGGAAGAACACTGAAATGTTTCCTAGAAATAAATTGTAATCTTTCTCCACATGATCCTCCAAAATGTCCAGTCTGATCACCACGTGCCTTCTATAGTGCCCACACCTTACACACTAGAATTTTCACCAAAAATCCCTCTTTAACGTTAGTTGCTATCATCTTGGAGACACACAATTTTCCTCTATAGTGAGCAATAAGCACTGCTACAATCAACAGTGATAAGTAATGCCAACTAATGACCAACAAGGACTAGGAAAGAAGAATCTAAGACAGGAAACACATCTTATAGGTGGAAGAAGGTGTGCCTGAATGGTTCAGGATTGAAAGGATTCATTACAAGGAGTTAAAGACAAAGGTAGAGAGTTCTGAGCAGCAGTAACAAAATGGCAAGGCCTTAGGGATCTGAGGGGATAGAAATACAAGATGCTCCAGGTTTAATTTTACTAGACTCTAACTTGGGCAAACCAAATCCCCGCTGGATTAAACTTTTAGTATAATCTATGTGCTGTTCAGCACATGGAAAATCTGAAGATATTTCTCACTCAGTTTCATTGGGATAGAAGTTTAGAAATCCCATTTTACAGAAAGAGAAAAGGAGGCACTATATACGTGATAAACCTGTTGGAGGTGCATTGATTGAACTGATCTTAGAATCTTAGTCATGATTTAAACGCCATCATACGCCCATAATTTCACCTAGCACAGTAAAGCCTCACATGGTCAAGGCTAAAGGCAAAACCTCCTATTTAACAATCCAATGAGGCCTCAGCTGCTTTCTAGCTCTGCCTGTTTAACCTGTGCTTCCCCTTCCTTCCTTTTTATTTCAGCTAATATATCTGATATGGTTCGGATCTATGTCTCCACCGAACTCTCATGTTGAAATGTAATCCCCAATGCTGGAGATGGCGCTTGGTGGGAGGTGACTGGGTCATGGGACAGTTTCTATTGGTTCAGCATCTTCTTCCTAGTGCTGTTCTGGTGACTACTTAAAAGTATGTAGTATACTACTCTCCCTTCTTCCTGCTCTGGCCGCGTAAGATGTGCCTGCTTCCCCTTTCCCCTCCACCATGATTGAAGGTTTTCTGAGGTCTCCCTAGAAGCCATCATGCTTCCTGTACAGCCTGTGGAACCATGAGCCAATTACATCTTTTTTCTTTATAAATTACTCAGTCTCAAGTATTTCTTTATAGCAGTGCAAGAACTGACTAATATAATATCCAACATTAAAGACAAGGAAATGAACTCATAATGAAGCCAGTGAACCCCAATGAGCACCAGCTGTCTCTAGAAAGTATTTGACAGAAAACTATGCAAGCTTTAAATTGTTCCTCAGAATTTAACTGTTAAAAAGCACTTGAAAATCTTGGTTTGGTGATGCTGTATACTCATCAATGCATTTTCATGACTTCACACAAAAGCTATTCTCAGAACTGGGCAAAAAAATTAACATGGGCCTATATGGTGAATTTTTGTGATGTTCTATTTAACAAGCATTTATTTAAAAACTCAATAGGTCCAGAAACTGGACTAGGTATATAAAGGTAGATAAAATTTTACATATCCTCAAGAATTTTACAGTAAAGAAAACCATAAAATAATTATTATAACACAATGAATCATATATTATATTGATTAATTAACAGAGCATGTTATTCTGAAAAAGAAATCCAGTGGTGTTAGCATTTCCTTTCTATATCCACCTATAAGAAAGACGTCATTATTGTGGTTCTAAAGTCTGATGGAAGGAGATTATATTAGATTTGGATTGTCTGGAACAGAGAGAGGGAAAGTAGCAAAATTTCTGAGCAGCAAAGTTTGAAATGTCTGAATATGAAATGTGAGCTTCTTAAACGTGCTGAGCATGGAGAAAGGAACTGCAGTGAGGTAGGCTTCTGATAGCTGCTGCTCTAAATTATGGGACGACAGAAGGATAGATGTGATACAGTGTCTGTGGTCCGTGTTGTGGACCAATTAGTGATGCTAAAGGGACAGATGGTTGAGACCACACCAGTCCAGGATCACAACTTTTCTTTTCTCTTTTGTCAATATGAAAGTTCCAGTTTCTCATATATGTCAAGGTAGAAAGGACAAGACCTTCATAATAACTAAGACTGAATAGCCGGTCATTCAGAAGAGAGGGGGCTCTACAAAGATTAAATATAATTAGAAGAAACAAAAAGAGACATTTCTTACACTTAAAATTTGGAGCTATATCTATTATACTTATATATAACTTGTAGGAACAGAGAACAAGGAATAATTAGCAAGGAATGTGGGAATGGAGAGGAGGCTATAGAGAGACCAGCATTTCCATATGTAATTTCTGTATCACATCCTAAAATCACCAGCTGTTTGCCTTAACTCCCAGGGTATTAGCACTAGCACTTCCAAATCCTGAGTCATAGTTCACAAGATTGGCTAGTTACTTTTAGCTAGTAACTTTATTTGAGAAAAATATATACTTTCTTATGGAGAAAAATAATGAGTTCCTTGTGGTAGCTTGGGAAGTCTATTTCAATTTCTTTTTCTAGAGGTGAGACTGGAACAGATGACCCCATAAGGTCCTATTGAGCTTAGGAGCAGAGGACAATTTTCTGAGATCTATATTGCATAATTATGAGCAATTTTTCTAGCAACTTTCATGGCATTGCATGGAATTAGCCATCAAAAGTTACATTCACAGCCTTCACAGTTACGGGAACTTACCAGTAGTATGAGGCTCAGATAAAAGTAGTTTACTCTTTTTTTTATTCATCAGAAACCAATCTGAGCCACCTCACAGACATACTTGAAACTTGTTATGTGATATCTTACTATTACCCCAACTTGTTCATCCTCAATATCCTTTCAGTCTCATGAGTATGTGTTGACATTCCCCTTGTAACTGTCTCATTTAACTTTTGGTGGAATTTGCCCACTGAACCAGTCTGGGATCCTCCACTCCCAGTAACAGAAACGTATATTTAGTGAATTTAAACAAAATGAAATTTCTTATAAGGATATTAGGGGCTCACTGAATTGACAAAATGTTAAAGAAGGAGGGCAGAAAGTCCCAATGGTCAGGACACAATCACAGAAACAAAACGGACACCAGATATTTCAGTCTTTTTGCTCCTCTAAGTTTCAGAACCCAGGGGGAAAAAAAAAATTCTAACTGACATAATTTGGTCACAGGCTCACCCTTTGGTTAGAACAAAGCCCCTCCAGTTGTTGACTTTCAGACTGATTGTAATGCATCAGGGTTATTTCTTCAAAAGGGAAGTCAGAGTGTAGATTGGCAAGAAAAATTGTTAGTAGCCAAATAAAAGAGAATAACTATGCAGCGTGTATCTTTACGGCCCAGGCTCATGGCCAGCTGCCAGGCTTCCTGCACTGCATTCATCCCCAGGCCTGCTGCCTGCCATACCCTTCTCAGCCCATTGCTCCGGTGATTCTTCAGACTTGGCACAATCCTCAAGCTTCAGATATTTCCCATCATGTTCTACATTCTAAATCATAGGATTGTTGTAATAATAAAACAAGAAAATGCAAGCCAGAGACATAAAACAGGGTGTCTTGAACTCTAAAATAACAATAAATATTATATACTCTCTGAAAACTATTAACCAAAATGTATTATTTTCTTGCGGCCTTCTAGGCTCTAAATTTCACTAGAAAGATGTGTGTGGTTCCAGTGGAGGCAATCTGCAGGATTCGGGAAGTCTTCCCTCTCTAAGTAAAGCTCTCATGGTTACTTCTACCTCTCAGGCCCCATCTTACCAGAGACCAATCCTGTGAGTATCTTCTTGGGGCAAGAGTGCTTGTCTCCGAGTTAGGTCAAAAGAGAAACTGATTCTGGGATCTGTGAGGCTATGTAAAAGCCAGATTACTTAGGAATCAAAAAAAAAAAAAGTTTAAGAAAAAGATTTAAGGCATGAGACGGTTACTTTGGAAGGACTAGTTAATAGTTTGAGCTGGGCACCACTTAGCTGCCTTCACAGTCAATTTCCCTTCATGATTAGCACAAATACTGCTCTTTGCTGCACTCTTGGTTCGTGTCCTTCTGCTATACTGCTGTAGGTAGAATGAACAATATCCTTTCTTCATTGGCCCCATTTCTATGACATTCCTAAACAGTACTACACTTAAATGAGACTCTCCCAACTCGATAACTTGATTGCCTAAGAATTATCCTTAGGCTCTGGCTTCAAATGCAGAGCAACCATGGCTCCCAAGTGAGCTTCCATAAACCAAAATGGACTAGAAGTCTCCATGAGTTGCAGGTAAGTTAGCATTATGAGAAGGCTGGGAATGGTGGGTCCAGAGACCACCATTACTAGTTAGTTTTAGTAAAAACAACAACAACAACAACAACAACAACAACAACAACAAACAAACAAAAAACAGCATTAGTGTTAGAATGAGAAACCAAACAATGAGTGAAACACTAAAAACCACTAAAGGACTTTGATAAATTTAGGTTTATCAATCTCCCAGCCACCCCTCAGATTTCTGCTTTTCTTAAAAACAAATTTTTACAAATATTTCAAGTATTGCTTCCACTTAGTCACCTCCAATTTATTTTTGAAAAGCTTCAATTGATTCTCCCCCCTCAAGACACCACCAAAATTGCTTTTATAAGAGCAGCAGTAACTTTCACGTTCAAAGTCACTCGATTCTTCTC
Organism: Saimiri boliviensis; assembly: GCF_048565385.1. Taxonomy (NCBI): domain Eukaryota; kingdom Metazoa; phylum Chordata; class Mammalia; order Primates; family Cebidae; genus Saimiri; species Saimiri boliviensis. Next base: position 61,002,642 of record NC_133457.1, on the reverse strand, counting down.
TGTCCTCTTCTAATTTCTCTTCCCTATCCTCATCCAACGTCTCTTCTTAGCTGTATTTCACAGAACGGAATACTCTAACCTCCTTAAGGTGATCCCCTACCTTTTTTTGCCATTCTTCCTCACTCACCTTAATAAACTCCTTGCTCTCTCTCACTTTAAATTCTGGTGTCCTGGGTTTGAGGTTAGGTCCTCTTCTCTTTGCTTTAATTGTTTCATACATTTTCAAAGGTTTAAAATGTCACACATACATGGACCACAAGAAGACGGATATTTTTATCTCAAACTTGCCTCTGTGTGCCATTGTTTCTTATTAAACTACTTAATTTCTTTATTTGGAAGTTACACCTGCATCTCAGATTAAGTGGTCCTAAACAGATATCTTATTTATTTTTCCTATTTTCTTCCTCATGCTTATTCTTTTTCTAGTCTTTCCCATGTAATTCAATGTCATCTACAAGCATTCTGTTGCTTAAGTCAGAAACCTGGAAACGTCCTGGTTTTTCTTTTATCCTGCACCCCTAATCCACTACATCTTTTTCCTTCACTCCCACTCTACTAAGTCCTGTCCATTTTACCTACAAAGATATTGTAATTACACTCATTTTTCTTAATTGCTACTGCCAATCCTTTAAGGCATTCTCATCTCTTGCCTGATACATTTTGTAAAAAGTAATATGCTTCAAGATGCATACAAATCACTTTTTTATTAGTAAGTCTTGGGGAAAAATTGAAGAGTTGTCTTCTGTCCCACTCAAGCCCGGATCCTTTACTTTCTTTTGCTACCTTCTTTCAATCTGCAATTTTTTCCCTCCCAGATTCCTAGAGCCTCTGGCTTTCTCAATTGGTCTCCAATAACGATGACTTGCCACTCTGGCTCTGCCCAAAGCCCAGTGGTGCCCCATACCCTATTCATAGTCTGCCTCTCATGTTGAGTTGAGAAAGGACCATCCCATTCTTCTGAAACAACTTTTCATTTTTCATGAACCAGCAACCCAAGACTCACAAAGACAAAGGTATTTCCATAAAGACAGATGACTTGGATAAGTCATCACATTTATGGTCCTTTGTAGAGTTCTGTCAAAAGAATGGAAAAACAAGATTGACTGTCTTTTCATATAGATATTGTAATACAGTGCATGTGAAATTTAATAATGAATATATTTATATAGAATCAGATATTCAAAATTTGATAGAATAGAAATAACATTGAAATCTTCTGGTTCAAAGTACATGTTTTATAGATGAAGTAATTTAGCCTCAAAGTCTACTGGGCTCAGAGTCCCACAGGAAGTCAGTGGCATTGTGGGACTTGACTTCAGATCTCCGGAGGCTACTGGTCTTTCCAAAATACCTCACTGTCTCCATTGCAATGCATTGTTCTAAAACTACTTCCAGTGTAATAGAGCAAATAAATATTTCATAATAATAGTGTTTACTTCAGTAATTATGGCATGTTCTAAACACATTATGTATGTACATTATTATCTCCCTAGGCTTTTATTTTTAATTATTTAAAAAATTGACAAAATTGTCTATGTTTATATAACATGTTTTGAAATATATCTATATATAATGGAATGGCTAAATTAAGCTAATTAACACATACGCTACTTCATTGTGTTAACTTATTTAATTTGTGCAAAAAAATATAAGTTAAATTAGTATCCATATGTTATAGGCAAGGAAACTGAGATCCTGGTTGTTTAGCACATTGCCCAGAGGCAGCATATGGTATTGACATTGTGAGTATTCTTAACTTATGGCAATATAGTTGTTTGCATCAGCGCAGTAAGAATCCCTTTTCCTTTGCAACAAGATGCAATTGGAGAAACTGTTTTATCAAGGCTTTGACTGGAAGGGTGTGCTTCCCTTTAAGGAGTCAAGCTCAACTTGCAGAGCTGATAAAAGCCGCTAGGGGGGAAAAAAAAACTAAACTGGCCCCATAACCTTATCTACACAGTCCTTGTTCAAGGTTCTCGTCCTGCAGTCAGTAAAGAATGTCACTTTCTAACAGGCCTAGGAACTCCAAGTTAATTTTGGGACCTTAAGAGGAGACAATTACGCAACTCGCAAGTATTTGAGGATAGAAACCGACTCATGGCTGGGCTGGGCTTTAAAGGTCTTATCTGAGATTCCTTGTAGAACAGCATTCCATCAATGCCAATCTAAAAGGCTTATGTAGAAATAGCTATTCTTGCTGCACTTAATGCAAATAATCAGGCCAAGTATAAGACTAAAGTCAACATATTATGGAAACAACTCAGTCCTACCATGATTTTTTTTTTTTTTTTTAACAAAAATGAGGACTGGAGAGAGAGAAATTAGGTTTCAAAACCTGTGATACATTTGTCATTAAATTCTAAACTTGTGATTTGTTTTTAAGTTTTTGCCTACATTTTAGACTAACCCTACTTGTTCCTGTTAACTAAGCAGCAATCTCTGGCTGCAGCTCAGACAGAGCAAAAGGGATGGATAATGTAGAAATATGGATCAGTATTCTAGTTCTGAGCAATTATCCTGCAAATCCTGTCAGGTGATGAGAATAAATAAGAGTGTCCGTCACCCAAAGGCTTTATTTTTTATTATTTTTTATTTTATTGTTATTATTATTTTAGTACTGCTCAATGGTCATGCTTTATTTAGAAAGCCATCAATTAGTATATTTTTTCCTTAATGTACTATTTTGTCTTTATAACAAGAAATGATGATTTCCTTAAAAGTTAATCCACTTTCTTATTTATTTAATAGATACAGTCTCTAGTTTTTATTTTCTGAAAAAGTCTTACATTCCCTTTAATTTTTACATTAAAGAAATGTATAACTTACATATAGAAAAATTCTTGCTTTCTTTATTTTATATATATATATATATATGCATATATATATATATATATATACACACACACACACACATATATGTGTGCATATATATATATATTTAAATTATACTTTAGGCTGGGGTACACGTGCAGAACATGCAGGATTGTTGCATAGGTACCTACATGGCAATGTGGTTTGCTGCCTCCATCTCCCCATTATCTATAGCTGGCATTTCTCCACATGTTATCCCTCCCCAACCTCCGTACTTCCTGCTGTCCCTCCCCTATTCCCCTCCAACAGACCCCAGTGTGTGATGCTCTCCTCCCTGTGTCCATGTATTCTCATTGTTCTACACCCACTTATGAGTGAGAACATGCAGTGTTTGATTTTCTGTTCTTCTGTCAGTTTGCTGAGAATGATGGTTTCCAGATTCATCCATGTCCCTACAAAGGACACAAACTCATTGTTTTTCATGGCTGCATAGTATTCCATGGTGTGTATGTGCCCATTTTCCCTGTCCAGTCTATCATCGATGGGCATTTGGGTTGGTTCCATGTCTTTGCTGAGGCTTTCTTTTTAAGAAAGTAATACCAAGGAAGCTAACCAAAGCCAAGCACCATGCACCCAAATCTTAGCAAGCATAACTATAGCCACCAATTATCTTGGTATGTCACAAGACAGCTTTTTCTCTCCCTTGGGGGAGGACTCATTTCCACAGCTTCTCCTTAGCATTCAGCTTATGATGAGAAGTCTATGCAACACCCCAGAGACACGTCTTAGTCCCAAACTCAATTCCACATTTTGAGTCAAAGCTTTAGGAAAGAAAACTGGATCTAAGGGATCCAGAGGCAGACAATAACAGAGTTTAAAAGGCACAGTGCAGGTAAGCATGGCTAATTCCTGATGACTGAGCCAAGCCTCGAGTTTCATAGATAAAGGTCATGCTAGTATCCATGGCATAAATGAGGTGTATGGAGCTCCAAGGCTACTGAGAGTTGGGGTGGGGGGTAGAGGCATAGGGGAGAGTGGATAATTCCTATTCTCTAGGCCATCCCTGTTTCATGGGTGCAGGCCACTTTGGCACCCATGGGCAGTACCCTGTCATGGTACTTGCAGATACAAGGACAGAGAAAAATAATAGGAACACCTCACTTTCTCTCCCTCATGTAATCCAAGTATCTGCTAGGAAAGGAAAGGAATTACTTACGTTTGCTTCCCTCTTTCTAGAAAGTAGCCATCCATCTTCAGTCTGTACCCCTTTCAAACGCATCCTGAACCCCTGGGATGCCTTTGAAAAAAAAAAATACCTTCTTTTTTTCTTTCTTCTCGTCTGTCCTCTCTTTGCTGATAGATAATTGTGTCTCCATACTATGGGACACTCCCCTTGGATGCATCCTCTAAACCGGAAAAAGCTAATTTCCCAAACCTTAAACTGGTTGGCTTAGGACTGAACTCAGGGGAAGGGAACCCAGAAGCCTGACATGCTGGGAAAAGGGAAAGGGTTTTTTTTTTTTTTTTTTTTTTAAATCAGTCCAGCTCTCTTTCACTGCAAACTCCTAAGAGGCCTCAGGATTTGCGAGTTGTCCTTATACCACCACCTCCTGCTTTGTTTTGATGTTTGTTTTCTAATAACCCAATTTGTCTCTTCTCAACTTCAGGCGTCAAACTCCAAATGGTCATACAACCGGAGCCTTGGATGATGGCCCCTTCTGCTGGGGACCCTTAGATAGGCCTCTGCGGGAGCTCTAACTGCCATTTCCCCAAAACAGCACCCCCTGTCAGCAGAATGCAGTTAAGATGGGTCTTTATCCTTAGCCTTGCCCTTGCTCTTAAGGCAGTTAGATATACGTCTTTAGACGGGGAATGAGACAGCCAAGTAAAAAGGGCTTGCTGGAGAACTCTGACCAGCTTCCTTCTCCCCCTGCTGAAAGTCTTTCTCTTTTTTTTCTGTTTTTACACAATAAATTCCATTTTTCTCATCCTTCTGTGCTTCCGTGAGCCTAATCTTTCCTGGTCGTGTGACAAGAATCCAGTTTTTAGCTGAACTGAGGAGAAAGTCAATCAATGAGGCTGCATTTTCAAGTACTACTCCACAGATCACTAGGAACTGATATCTATGGAGGACTTGTGCTGTTCCTGGCGTTGTGGACCACTCTTTACCTGCATTATGTTAACAATCCAGATGCAGCCCAGATGTTACCTGGAGGATCTCCATCATTGGTGAGAAACTTCTGAATGCCTATAGTAGGAAGCTCTCAATTTCTCTGGAGTTTCTGGTAGATTTTTCCATGTTTATCCCTCCAAAGACATCTTCTCAAGCATTCATTCACCAGAGTCTCATGAATTGAAGGCTTTATTAGGAGTAGTTCTTTACTGTAATTTCTGGATACTGGGCAGGAAGATGTCATATTGTAGTACAACCAATGGGCAGATTAAGACTGATTATTATTAGCAGCTGTTTTCTTAATAAGGTCTTGAGATTTTTTTCCCTGGCTGAAAACCTAGAGGGGCCCCACCTGACTCATCCTACTGGGTTTCTTCTCTCCATTCCTAAAAACTTGCAAATTATAATTTATCATGTAGGTCAATTTAGTCCTCGATTTCACAGATTTTCTTTCTAACCATGCCTTGAAGCCTATATTGTCACAGCCAAATGTCTCTCATTGTGTTTTGCTACACAGAAGGTTGCTTGCTCCAGAGAGAAATAACACCACTCCCTAAGGAAGTAGAAGCTGCTGTAGTCATGGTTATAAATAACAACGTTTTGTGCTGCCTATCTCTCTCATTTCTTTTATTCTTATAATAGTTTTATCAAGTAGAGATGGTTAGCTACATTTTAGCAGAGGGAGACGGAAGTTGAGAGAATTTAAGTGACTTTTTCTGGATCAGTATTTTAGAAAATGAAGGAGCAGGGATTTGATGTCGGGATTCTTTTTCTTCCAAATCCTATGCTTTAAAAACTAGCTTATGTCTCTCTGCTCTTCTTCATTAGCAATTTTAGATCAAAATTTCTGTACCAACTGCAGTAAACCTGTATGTGTTCCCATACTTTTTCCATGTTCTATTCATGTTCCATGTAAATGTATATATAACCTTTCCGAAATTGTGTTTGTAGCAAAATGATTCAACAGTAAAGTTGTAAACTTAAAATGATTAAGTTGAATTCATGTCTCCAGAATCACTGATCTTAAAAATTATTTATTGTTTTTTAAGGTAGCAGTTAAAAGACAATCTTTCTAATTTTTATGTAAACAATTCTCCAACTGCTTGATTCAGCTTTATAATTTTTATAATTTATATTTGAGATGTGAGATTTCTGTTGCAAAAATAAAAATAGAAACAAATAATACAAGAGTAGTTCACCCCCACCCACAGTCAAACCTACTCTGTGCCCCAGAGTTAATTCTCTTGTCTGACATGTTGTCTTCCATGCCCCTCCTGAGAGCTTTTAAAATAGGCATTTACACACACACATTCACACACATATACAGTTTATATTGTGTGGTTGAAAGTACTAATTTTGCTATTTTTACATGACCAGGATCACAGTCAGAAATGCTTTGCTTTTTTAAAAAAATCAACACTCTGCCATGGAGACATTTCCTTATCATTTTATACAGAATTTTCTTCCACCATCATCTTTCTTCAACCTTACAGCAAGAAGCCTCCTATCACTTCTCCAACCTGCCAACATGATCTTTAAAAACATGCATATGATGGTTACTTTCCTGCTGAAAACTTTTCATTGATTTCCCAATGAAACCAAAAATTCAGACTCCTTTACTGTCTGTGGCTTCCAAGACCCTACATGATCTGCACTTTTCCTTCTCATGAATCTCTCTCTCACTATTCTACCATTCTGGCCTCCTTGCTCTTACTCAGGAATTTCTTTTAGCTTACTGTTCATTCTGATTGGAATTACAGGTATTGATCGACTTAACGACCTATGTAACTTAACGACCATTGACTTTACAACCACAATCGCTAGCCACGACTGCTCCACATCTGGCAGCGCAAATGTTGCCCAGCTGGGTGTAGGACAGTGCGGACCAGCTTCTGGCAGCACTACCATCTCCACGTGCACCATTTCAACTGTACATATAGCCTACTCAACTTACCACCAAAATCGTGTTACGACCGTTCCGCAGCCCCAACCGTGGTCATAAGTCAAGCACTACCTGTGTATTCCCCAACCTCACTCCACCCTGCTCAAATGCTCATGGCTCTGAAAGCCTTTCCCTGGACAACAAACTTATATCTTCTCCATCTCCTCATCTTGTTTTAATGTGTTTGAAGTTATTGCCCATTAACTGTAATTGAACTACTTTAATTTTAATTAATTTTGTTTGCCTTTTTCTTGTCTGCTTCTCTCATTTGCATGTCAGCTCTAAAAGGGCATGAATCTGTTTTATTTATTTTTCTTCACCACCATACCCCCAGAGGCCAGGACTGTGTGTGTACATTTTTGAATGAAGGATTGCCTGAATGATTCGGTCTCAATCTTTAGAACTGTTCTGTAACATTCCACTGAATAGCTAGACCTTACTAACAATTTCCCCCCTTTACCCTGTTTATTTGTTTATTTATTTCTAATGCAATTACAGGCAATACTGCAGTGAACCTTAAGAGAGTGGTTACATCTGGAGATAGGAAGGGACTAGGTGATTGCAAGGGGACATTATGTAAAAGAGCTTCTGTGGTATCTTGCAAGTTCTATTCTTTTAACTGAGAGGTGGTTATAAGCATGTTTGCTTCATAGGAAGTCATTTCATTTGTTATGGTGGCTTTTTGTATCTGAGTTTTATTTTATAATAAGGCAAGAGAGAGAGAGGAGACAGAGAGAGAGAAAGAGAGAGTGATGCTTTCTAAGTCACATAGCTGATTCCAGCCCAAACTTTGCACCCATGGGGCATGGAAGAGAAGGTCAGCCCAGGGAACATGGATCCTTAATTTACCTGTCCACTGGTGTTAAGTTGCTGCCATCATCTGTTTATTTCTCCTTAAAAAGACCATTTACCAAGTGGAACACTCATTTGGGATTCTCTCTACTTGATGAGTGAACCTGTCTGTCAAAGAACCTGGGAATTCTGAGTCTGATTTGCTTACAATAGCTGAGAAAATCAGTTCCTGAGATAAAGCAGATTATAAAAAGAGAGGATAAGCAACATCTAAATACCAGATTTAAAAGTAAAATAAAATAAAAAACAAGTCCTGGCAGCCACTTCAGCATATTCTCCATCATATCTGCTCAGCTCAAATTTTTAAAAATTTAAACAAAGTTTCTATCAGTTCACTGATGTAATTCTATCTATATTCATTTATTGCAACTCATTCCACTTAATCTGCTGATGATCTCTTTCTTCCTCCTGGGTTGTTATCATTTGGGTTTTAGAATTTATACTAATATGAAAACCTACATCCAGGGAAATAAATAGTCTTTTAGTAAAGTCTCCTTGGGTCCTACCTCTCAAACCTCCAGTTTAAAAATTCAGAAACTAAGTGAAGTAACAGGAAAGAAAGAAGAAAGCATATTGATGAACTGTAACCACAAATCCAATAAATATCATTTGAGTATTTAGGAAAATTATTTTATGCCTATAATTAAACAATATGACAATACCTTGTTTCATAAAAGTAAATCTTTTTAATCAAACCAATTGGGGAAAGAATCCAATAATTTTAGATAAAGGAAAAAAAATATATCTTTCACCTACAGGGAAATGCATTAACTACAAAAAGGACAAAATAGGTTGATCTTGGGCCAAATTTTGTCAAATTCCTAGCAGAATGTTTTGTACTTAGGTCAAAGTCATAATAGGATAATACCAAAAGTTAGCTATATTGCTTTGGGTAATTCACTTTTTCCTTACTTGAAATGAGTCATTTCTAACATTCTAACTATTATATATATTAGACTTCTAATATTCTAACTATTTCTATAATTCTTGAATAAATATCTACTTTGTGGAGCTATGTGAAAAAGTTTAGAAAACAAATCCTTGATATAGTCTTATTTTTCAATTTATTTTTGTTGGAATATTTCCAGCCCAGTGAAAGTACACTTACCCAGACCAGACTTATGTCCTAGTTCCAGAAGCAAAGATTTAGTCTGTTATGACTTTTAAAGGAAGAAAGCTGTTGGAACCAGCCCCTTCTTTCCAATGTTTTTAAGTGGACAGAAAATGTAATTGCACCTCTTGATGTTACTGTTATTTATTGATTTATATCTCATTCTTCACAAGATTAAAAGAACTGTAGAATTTCAAGCAACTCTTTTTCCTCCTAAGACTTTCTTATTATTTCTCCAGCAGTAGCTGGTAACAAAGGTTAAGTATGTATAGCTTTGTGTTCCTTTTGATGTGAGAATCAATCCACTATCATCCACAGAATTGGGCTTAGGGGAAGCTGAAATTCAAAATCCAGGCATACATTCTAAAGTGAAATATTTCCCCAAGTTGTCAATTATGTGATGGGTATTCTGCTGAGGATTAAAATTAAGGCAGGACTTTATTGCTAGCGCAAGTGACTCTTGTAATAGAAAATAATTTTCCTCTTGAAATAAATCCACTATGGATGTACATTGCAGACCTGTGTTATATTTTCTTAGACTGTGAGCTCCTCAAGGGCAAGGACTATGACTTATTCATGTTTGGGTTCTCAAAGAGTTTTGTTCCTGACACACGTCTGCATCGTAAATTCTTTTTGAACTGATTGCTCATGATTTCTTTCTCGATATGGAATCATGTTTATGTACAATAAGCAAATGGCCTGGTGAATCTGCAAATTTAATTCTTTTCATTCATTCATTCAACATATGTTTATATTCTTCATATGTGTAAAATACTGTCCTAGGTAAAATATATGTAAATATGTTGATGTGCTTGTTTATGTGTATACATCTGGGGATTATAGGTAAGAGCCACCACACCTGGCCAAATTCTATTTTTTTATTTCATAGGTGTGGGTAACCCCCACATAGGTACCGAGGAAGGAGAGCTAAGCAGAATCCTGGCACAATGACTGCCTGAAGAATATCTCAATTTATAGTGTTACTACTGAGTTATTTCCTTTTATATAATCCTTTATATATAATCATATATTAGTTTATAGAATTAGGGCTTGAAGAATATCTCAGTTTATAGTGTTACTACTCAGTTATTTCCCTTTATATAATCCTCTATATATAATCATATATTAGTTCATATGAGTGCCTAAAAAAATCTTACCACTCAGTTATTTCCATATATATGTATAAGTATATTTTAGTTCATAATCGGAGGAATGACTAGAGTAGACATGGTACAGAGCATGAATTAAGGAATAAGCAGCTTATATTCAGAGGAATGTCTGGAGCAGACACAGCGCAGAGCATGATTTAAGGGAAAACCAGTTATACCAGGGCATGAATCCACAGTGCAGGTGGCAGTGTTCAGTATTGTAAAGATACCCTCTGTATGGCAGGCTTGGGGTGAGAGCCACTACTCCTGTAAAGGAGTTGTAAGACCTTGCTCTAGTTCTTGGAGAAGGCTGCCCTCAGACTAGCAATCCCTCAAGCATCCAAGGGCTCAAAATCACTCCAGATAATCACACCTTGGTGATTGTGAACTATCGGCTCTTGCTACTGCGCCAGCTCAGAAAGCATCCTCCTATAGAACTCATTGGAAGCTGCCAGCAGGTGGTGGTAGACCCTGACAGCTCTGTCACTGCTGTGTGACTTAAGCATCGTCCTATAGATCTTCTTAGGAGTAGCATACCCATAGATAGAGATACCGCACACTGCACACTCTTCACTGTGCACAGCCCACCTCCATGCCTCGGTAACCTAATAGGGGTCGACCCCTTACTGCACACGGCCCACCTCCTTGCCTTGATGACCTCATGGGGGTGGACCCCTTGCTGTGCACTGTCCACCTCCTAGCCTAGGTGACCTAATGGGGGTGGACCCCTTGTTTTATTGCTCACAACCCTATCACTATCCTTAAAGATGACTTCACTCACTACCCTGCCCCCTAACCTATACACAATAAATACAGACACTTCTGGACATTCAGGGCCTCGCCTGTCCCTGCTTATAGGTGGCATGGCCCCTCTGAGCCCAGCTGCGTTTTCCTTGTACTTCAGTGTCCTGTCTCTTTATTTCTCCAATCTTTGGCCTCAGCACAGCATAAGGGACACTTCATGGCTCTGTGGGCCCCTTAGCCCTACACATAGGATGATAGGTTATGACATCAGGAAAATTTTCAAAGAACAATATACAGATGCCTATTTTTGAAATGCTTACACATCTGAGAATGTCTTTTGTTGCCTTCCCTATTGCTAGAGCTTTGTAGTGAAGTCATTTCTCCTCAAAACCCTGTAGGTATCCTATCATTAGAAGTACTTTCAGTTATATGTATACACACATACACATCAATGTATATAATAGGTTGTATCTTATTTCTACATGTGTGATATGTATACACATGAAGAAATGACACAATTTAGTATTAAGGACAAAAATATGACAGATAATTACAATAATATAACAAGAAAAATATATAAAAAAGAACCAACATTGCAATGGCAATTTTGAGGGGATGTTACTGGAAGAAAAGTAAAATTTTCAACAGCAATGGTGGACTTCAATAATACAGGTTATAAATTTCTATATCTGATATCCATGCAGACAGGCTTCTAGATGAAACACTGGAGAGAGGTGAGGGCCGCAGACAGCTTGGGAAGATAGGAATACTTTTTGGAGCATCATCGCTAAGCGAGAATGTAACAAGAGGAAGAGTGGAAGTCTTTGGGAAACATCCAGAGGGAAAGAAGAAGATCCAGGCAGGAAGCCCGAAGAAAAATGGGAAGACCACTGTACAGTGAAGTCAAAAGGGAAACAATTCTCAAATAAGGAGTCAGTAGTGTGAAATACTGAAGGCTTGTGAACAGATTATTGGATCTGGTGATCGGTGGTAATCACGACTTTAAGATCAGTGTTCACCAATTTCTGGGGCTGGAAACACAGCTCACATAGCCTTATAATGAATGTCACTATAACCTTTCTTTGATGATCAACAAGATGTTGTGTCAGAATTCTTGGATAGCTTTGTGGATATCAGCTATAAGTAACTAGAACATAGAAGTTACAGGGAATTGTTAGAAATTTGTATTTGTCCTTGAATTTATTAGGTCAAATTTTATATGATAGTGTCTAGGACAATTACAATTTAATAGTTAGTCTTATAATTAACGTTTGTCTTCTTCACTAAAACGTGAGCTTCATGAGAGCAGGTCTTACGTTGATTTGTTCAACATCGTTTTCCTGATGTAGCTGTGCCTGCCAAGTATGTTGTGGCACTTAATAAAATGTGCTGAATGACAAGCACATTCTCTGTTTCCTTGTTTTCAACCTGCTTGATGAATAAGTTTTTAAAACATACCAACTATAGGTTCCCTATTCTTGAATTCTAATTTATTATTATTATTATTATTATTATTTTGAGGAAGTGTCTCGCTCTGTTACCCAGGCTGAAATGCAGTGGCGTGACATTGGCTCACTGCAACCTCTACCTCTTGGATTCAAGCTATTCTCGTGCCTTAGCCTCCCAAGTAGCTAGCATTACAGGTGTGTGCCACCACACCTGGCTAATTTTTGTATTTTTAGTGGAGGCAGGGTTTTGCTATGTTGGCCAGGCTACTCTCAAACTTCTGGTGATCCACCTGCCTCAGCCTCTCAAAGTGCTGGGATTATAGGCATGAGCCACAGTGCCTAGCAAAATTCTGTTTTTTTTTTTTTTTTTTTTTTTTTTTTTTTTTTTTTTTTTTTTTTTTTTTGAGGCGGAGTTTCACTCTTGTTACCCAGGCTGGAGTGCAATGGCGCGATCTCGGCTCACTGCAACCTCCGCCTCCTGGGTTCAGGCAACTCTCCTGCCTCAGCCTCCTGAGTAGCTGGGATTACAGGCACGCGCCACCATGCCCAGCTAATTTTTTGTATTTTTAGTAGAGACGGGATTTCACCATGTTGACCAGGATGGTCTTGATCTCTCGACCTCGTGATCCACCTGCCTCAGCCTCCCAAAGTGCTGGGATTACAAGCTTGAGCCACCGCGCCCGGCCTTTTTTTTTTTTTTTTTTTTTTTTTTTTTTTTTTTTTAATGTCATAGGATAATACGTTATGACATCAGGAAAATTTTCAAAGAATAATATAGTGATGCTATATTTTCTACATACTTTTACATCTGACAATTGTCTTTTGTTGCCGTCCCTATTGTTGAAGCTTTGCTGTGAAATCATTTCCCCTCAAAACCCAGAAGGTATCGTATCATTAGAAGTACTTTCAGTTATCAAGGAAGTTGATGCAGAAGTGCAATTTAACTTTAATATTAACATCTGCCCTTTTATTAAATGAAATAAGAAAGTAAACTAAATAAATTCCTTACATCTCAGGTCAAGTTCTTGAGAACCAGCACTTGAGATCTTTATGCAAGCAACGTATGAAGGAGTGCTACCATGAGGAACATATTAGAGTTAAGGAGAAGTGCAGGAAGCACAGTAAGGCAATCAATGGTGCAATCGCAGTCAGAGTTCCATGAGGAATAGCTGCGGCCCTATCCCGTAGGAGAACTGAGAAGAGTAGGGTGTGCATTAGTTCTCCTGACACAATGCAAGGAAATTGTGCTTTCATACACCTGCATCAGCAGTCATTGGCCAGGGGCCAGCCCAGGGGAATGAAATCCCCAGACATTTCTAAATCTCTATGCATTTAGGCAAAACAGGCTATAGCAGCCTGATGGCAGTCCACTGACAAGGAGTCACAGGTGCTGGCTTTCAGGAGTGAAGGCACAACCAACCTGGAGGATGCATGAAAGTGATCAAAACCTGGCCCAATGGGAACTGGGTGCAGCACTAGCAATGTCTGCTACACACCCCAAACCATAACCCTAGGTATTACCACCCTATAGAACACACATCTATATATTCCCAAGCCAGCTATCCATCTATTTTTTGAAGTATAGAATTACACAATTCAAATTGTTAAAAGAAGGCTACTTCAAAGTAGGTGGTAGTATGATTGATGAGTCCAATGGCACCTTGCTTTGAATAACAAGATTAAACACCAAGAGTTTCTCTGATGCTGGTGTGAATCCATGGACTGTCGGAGAAGCCTGACTTACCTAGTGAGCATACAGAGATGCCCTCTTTGCGAGGAGCCATTAGTGTGGTAGGATGGAAGGGAGGCTATATGTGGTAAGAAGCAACACTGCTCCTAATCCTGGGGGGAAGAAGAGACATAAGTCTAAAGGATGCCACGTAATTCACTTTCAGCTCCTTCCTCATGCTGATTATTATTCAAATAACATCACCTCAATTCAAAAAGTGAGGCTGAAACTGAAGTGTACACCAAGGGGAAGATGAAGGGAGGCAGAATCTTCCTGCAGGACTAGAGAAGGATTTATCATTTCACACACTGTGTCTGCTGGGAGGCAGGGCTGAGGCACACAAATTGAACATGAGGGAATTCACCCAGATTCCTTACACAAAATGGTTTAGTCCATTCATACTGGTCCATTATATTTTAAAGCTAGCTATTTCTTCTCCATCCACAAGGTCTTGGAGGTTTACTCTCTATAGACATGGAGCCACAGAAAACCCAGACTCATGGAGAATGGTTTTTAAATGGAATCCTAACAGAATCAAATTTGTGTTGTGCACTGCTGTGGAAAACAGAGGTATGTGAGCTGGACTTTCAGAAATTTAGGAAAATGATTTGGGAAATAATACTATCTGAAGATCTTTCACAGATAAATATGTATAAGCATTCATACGTTGTTTACAGTGTTTCATAATAATTCACCAATTCATGTCACTATTTATTTTTAAGAGTCCAAGATTACAAGCATGATTATTATAGCCAGAAAGTACGTAAAAACTCTTCAATATTTACAATAATATCCAGCCCTTATCATTTTCTTAGGATACATTTTCTTAGGATATCATTTTCTTAGGATAAAATGACCATGTTAAAATATATACACATTATTATTATTATTATTATTATTATTATTATTATTTTGAGACGGAGTTTCGCTCTTGTTACCCAGGCTGGAGTGCAATGGCACGATCTCGGCTCACCGCAACCTCCGCCTCCTGGGTTCAGGCAATTCTCCTGCCTCAGCCTCCTGAGTAGCTGGGATTGCAGGCACGCGCCACCATGCCCAGCTAATTTTTTGTATTTTTAGTAGAGACGGGGTTTCACTATGTTGACCAGGATGGTCTCGATCTCTCGACCTCGTGATCCACCTGCCTCGGCCTCCCAAAGTGCTGGGATTACAGGCTTGAGCCACCGCGCCCGGCCTATACACATTATTAAAAGAATTTTTTAAATCCTGAAAATTGTTTTTTAGTAATGTTATTCAATATAGACTCTACCCTTCAGAGTAATCCAATGTATAAAATAGATTCCCTTAAAAAAAACCACAACTTTACAATATATTACAATGGCATAGAATGTTAATGGAACTTAGAGTTAAAATTGAACATTTTTATGTTTTCATTTCTTTTCTTTCACAAACATTTTAGGTCTTTTCTCTATTTTCTTACTGTGATTTTTATTTCTCAATATAATGTATTAATGACCTTAAACATCTGCTTGTTGTACATGCTGGGCATTTTTATTAGTATGCTATAAGTTTTTTTAGTTTCATTAACCTAATGTTTTATGACAAGAAAATTAAATTTCATTTTATCAAATTATTATAAGATCATAACTTAAAAAAGTAAAGAAGAAAATATCGCACAGCTTAGAATTTTAAAAAGTATCTTATTTAACTCTTTCCTCCCACTCTTAGAATTTCTTCTAAAACCTTACTGATTTATTTTGGTATTTTTTTCCATATTGCTAAACATATTCTTATGGTACTATTTCATGACTTTTAGTGCTTTACAAGATATAGTGATGTTCTATTTTGTATATTGAGAATTCTTTTTTTTTTAAATGTTTCTCTCAAATTTCTCTATACTTTCTCTCTTTTCATCCTCTCAACGTAGTTATATCAAAAACGGTTCTGTTAAATTAATAATCAATATTTGTAATATTTTGACTTTACATATTTTTCACAGCTAAGCCTCAGCAAATCTATAATGACATTTCCTTTCTTATAACTTATGTTTTGATACAATTAACAATTGGTTCATTTTTTACTGGCTTCTTACATGACTTGACGTGTTACTAACTTGCTCCAAATTCTTTTCCAGAGGGTCTAAATACTGTATCAGTTGATCACTCAGTTCCCTTTCCTGTTCTCCTCAGTTCCACCCCCAGCTATCTCTCTGATCATCTTATCCTCTCGCTTCAGTTCAAACAAGTTACTCCCTGGGCCTGTTACTTTATTGTCCTTCTGGGACAATTTTATTCTGGAAATTTTCTATCTTATCATTGCTGCTCTTTTTGGTTTAACCTTTGGTTTAATCACTTACTATGGTGGAGCACATCTCCGCAAGAGTGGACTCCTGTATATTTTCTTCTCTTTGTCAATTGCTTTCCTAGTTTATAATTTTTATTTCCTTATTTTATTTACTAGTTTAAATTATTTTAAATTACATTTTAAAAGTTAAATATTTTGCTCATGAATTTTTTGAGAAAATATCTCTTCTACTTTTAACAGTTTGACCATATGGGTATGCAATTCTACACTAATGCTTTTTTTTTTATCAGATTTGGTAAACACTGTGAAATTGTTTTCAGGCACCCGATGTTTATCGTAAGAAGTATGATATATCATGATTCTCTTCCTCTTTTATGTAGCCAGTTATTTTTCTTTCTTGGAACTTTAAAACTTTGTCATTAGTTCAAATGTTCCTAAATTGTTCAATGGCATGTCCTGCTACTAGTTGTTTTTATTTATAATGCAAAAACCTTATGGGGGTTTTCAATCTGAAAATGCTGCTGTATTAAAATTATACTAAATTTATCCTATCTTCCTCTTTCTTAATTATGATTTTTCTTTTTAGTTTTTAAAGGATTTTTTATTAGAAATAATTTACTTGGGGATTATACTTTCTAGAAACAGTTTCTACTTATTTCTTTTTTGTTATAGAGATGGATCTTTTTTGTTGAAATTAACACAAATTTACCATGCTGTCATTTTATTAAATATTATGATTTTTTTTAATTTTGTGGAGATATTTCACGTACTTAATTATTTTTTGTAACATCCTCTTCTTTTGTAAAGGTGCAACATTCTATCCTTCAGAGGGTTTTTAATATGGCATTCTTGATTTTTTTCCCTGCATCGTCTTGGCTTCTTCCCAATCTCCTTATTTATTGTTTGGTTTTTTCTTTTCTTTTCTTTTTTTTTTTTTTTTGGTAACAGTTTATAGACTTTCCTAAGTCTGGTGATTCCTGTTTATACACAAAATTAAATAAATAAAGAGCTAATTGGAAGCAAAGTGCATTTATAGGATAGGTCAATGGATCAACCTTCCCGACTTTTTAACTGGGATCTTTTCCATTGAGTTGGTCACTATCCTTTACATAGTAAATTGTATCATCCTTAGAACAAAATTTTTAAATATATTCCTTTGTGGTGTCTGCATTTTAAAAATAGACTTGATTTTTAAAAACGTTTTAGGTTCAGTACAAAGTTTAGCAGAAGGTACAGAGATTTTCCATATACCCCCTTAGTAACTATACATGCATGGACTATTACATTATCAACAACTATAGCTCAGTGGTACGTTTGTTACAACTGATAAATCTAAGCCTATGTTGACACATCATTACCACCCAAAGTTTGTAGATTTTATCAGGGTTCACTCTTGGTATTATACATTACATGGCTTTGGGCAAATGCATAATAACATGTATCCAGCATTATAACATCATACAGAGTATTTTCACTGCTAATAATTCTCTATGCATCACCTATTCATCTGTTGCTCCTCCCTAACTCATTGAAACTACTGATATTTTTATTGTCTCCATATTTTTTGCTTTTCCAGAATGTCATGTAGTTGGAATCACATAGTATCTAGTCTTTTTAGATCAGCCTCTCTTACTTAGTAGTATGTGTTTAAGTGTCTTATCATGGCTTGATATTTCGAATATTATTTTATTGTCTGCGTGTACTACAGTTTATTTATTCATTCACCTCCTAAAGGACAAGTTATTATTTTCATATTTTGCCATTATGAATAAAGCTGTAATGACCATCTGTGTACAGGTTTTTTATGTGAACATGTTATCTACTCCTTTGGGTAAATATCAAAGTGCACGATTACTAAAACATATTAAGAGTATGTTTAGTTTTGTAAGAAGCCACCAAACAGTCTTCTAAAGTGATTGTACCATTTTGCATTCCCAACAGCTATGAATGAGTTTCTGTTGTTCCACATCCTCACCAGCATTTGTTATTGTCAATGTTCTAAATTTTGGCCATTTTAGTAGCTCTGTAGATGTATCTCTGTTGTTTTAATTTGCATTTCATATGCTGTGGAGCATCTTTTCATAATCTTATTTGCCATCTGTAGACCTTATTGGGTGGGGTGTCTGTTAAGGCCTTTGGCCTATTTTTTAATCAGATCATTTTTGTCATTGTTGGGTTTTAAGACTGCTTTTTATATTTTGAATACAAATCTTTTATTAGATATGTCCTTTTCAAATATTTTCTACTAGTCTGTAGATTCTCTTTTTATTCTTTGATAGTATCTTTCACAGAACGGACATTTTAAATTTTAACAAAGTCCAGCTTACTAATTCTTTATTTTATGGATTATGCCTTTGGTGTTGTATCTAAAATGTAATCACCAAACCATAGGCCACCTAGATTTTCTTTCATGTTATTTTCTGTAAGTTTTGTAGGTTTGTGTTCTACCTTTAGAACTGTGATCTATTTGAGCTGATATTTGTAAAGGATGCAAAGCTTGTGATTAAATTATTTCTTTTTCACATGTGGACGTTCAGTTGTTCTTGTGCCGATGGTAGAAAAAACGTTCTTTTCTTCATTATCTTGCCTTTGTTCCTTTGTCACAGATCAGTTGACTATATTTATGTGGGTCTCTTTCTGGGTTCTCTATTCTGTTCATTGATTGATTTTTTAAATTCTTTTGCGAGTACCACATTGTCTTAATTACTGTAGCTGTATAGTGATACTTGAAGTTAGTTAGTACGGTGATACAAGTTTGTTTTTCTGCAATATTGTTTTAGTTATTCTAAATCTTTAGCTTCTTATTTAAAAAACAAACAAACAACTTTAGAATCAGTTTGTTTAAATCCACAAAATAACTTGCTACAATTTTGATTGGGATTACATCGAATCTATAGATTATTTTGAGAAAAACTGATGTCTTCACGACATTGAATCTATCAACAAAATGTAATATGTCTCCATTTATGTAGCTTTATAATTTATTTTATCAAAGTTTTGTAGCGTGTTTTGTATTCATCTTGCACATACTTTATTTGATTTATACCTAAGGATTTCATTTTGAGGGTGTGATAATATAACAGCATTGTTTTAATTTCAAATTTCACTTATTCATAGTTGATATTTAGAAAAGAGATGATATATGTATATTAATATTGTATCCTGCTACCTTGCTATAAATGCTTATTAGTTCCAGAGGTTTATTTGTTGATTTCTTCAGGTTTTCTATATAAGCAATACTGTCCTCTGTGAACAAAGATAGTTTTATTTCCTTGTTCCCAACCTGCATACTTTTGATCCCGTTCTCATTATGTAATGTCTCTGTCTTTCATGATAAGTTCTCTTGCTATGAAGTTGACTGTGTCTAAAATTAATATAGCTACTCCTACTTTCTTTTGTTTAGTCTTAACATTGTATACCTTTCCCCACCCAATAAGTTTTAATCTCACTGTATTTTTATATTTAAAGCGGGTTCTTTTTGAGAACATATTGCTAGGTGGTATTTTTTTAAAATAAATTCTGACTTGTAATATATACATATATATATATATATATATTTTTTTTTTTTCTTTTTAATCCACTCTGACTTGTAGTTTGTTTAATCTGTCTTGTAATTTGTATATTTTTGCCTTTGATGCTTAAGATTATTTTTGATATGGTTGGTTGAAATATCTTCCATTTTTGTAAAATTTTCCATTTGATTTCCATGTTCTTTGTTTCTATTTTATCTTCCATATTTTTTCTGCTTTATGTGGTTTGAACTGAGCATTTTATATGATTCAATTTTCACTCATTTCTTGGCATATTAATACTTTTTTCCTTTTGTGGGTGCTTGTCCTACGAATTGCAATGTATATTTACAACTAATTCAAATCTATTTTTAAACAACACTATACTGCTTCATGGGTAATGCTAGTGACTTATAATAACAAAATCCTCCCAATTCTTCTTCTGCTTATATCATTGCTGTCATTCATTTCATTTATACTTAAGCATACCTACCTATATACATATATGTATATCTCCAAATATGTTGTTGCCATTATTATTTTGAACTTGTGTCTTAGATCAATTAAGAATAAGACAAATAAAGTTTTGTTGTTTTCCCTTATTCCTTCCTGAATGTTCTTCCTTTCTTTATGTAGATCCAGGTATCTGCCTTATGTCATTGTTATACCCTTTAAATAACTTACTTTCACTATTCTTGGAAGGCTGTTCTGCTAACAATAAATCTCCCACTTTTTGTCTGAGAAAGTATTTTAACTTTACTTTTGAAACATTCTTACAGGTTATAAAATTCTAGGTTGGTGGGTTTTTCTCTCAACATTTTAAATATTTTTTCACATTGTCTTTTTACTTGCATGTTTCCTGAGAAGAAGTTGGATGTAATTCTTATCTTTGTTGCTTCTCTGTAAGTAATCTTCCAGCCCCTACCACCACCATCCTCAACCCTCTCCACTGAACCACTTCTGGCTTTTTCAAGATTTTTTTTTTTTTTTTTTTTTTTTTTTTTTTTTATGTTTGAATGTGGTATGTCTAGATGTAGTCTACGTCTGGCATTTTTTCTGCTTGGTGTTTTTTAAACATGCTTGATTTGTAGTTTAGTGTCTGACATTAATTTGCTGAAAATCCTCACTCATTTATACTTCATGTATTTCTCTTCATCCTTTTCTCCTTCTTCTCTTTCTGAAATTTTATTTTTTTGTGTGTTGTATCTTTTGTAGTTGTTCTATAGTTCAATATTTTTTTCTTCATTTTTGCAGGTTTGTTTTTCCTCTTTGCTTTTCAGTTTTAAAAGTTTTTATTGTCATGTTGTTAAGCTGAGGTTATTTTCTCAGCTTTGTCCAGTCTACAAATTAGTCAATAAGGACATTCTTGTTTTGTTACAATGCTCTTGGTCCCAGCACTACTTTGTGATTACATTCTTCCACTTACATCGTTCATCTGTTCTTGCATTCTCCTATGTTTTCCACTAAAAGCCCATGACATCCTAATCATAGTTTTTCAAAATTTTTGGTTTGGTTTGATAATTCCAACAATTCTGTCACATGATTCTGATTCTGACGCTTATTCAGTCTCTTCAAACTCCATTTTTTGCCTTTTAGTATGACTTGTAATTTTTTGTACACAAGCCAGACTTGATGTACTAGATAAAGGAACCTTGTAAATGGACTTTTAGTAATATAGTGGTAAGGTGTGCAGCGAGGTGTTCTGTAGTATCATAACTAGGTCTTCCTCTTTTGATGACCACAATTTTGGGTGACCTTGTGCTTCTTCTGAAAGATGATCTTCTCCTGTGCCTCCTCCTTTTTTTTCCACCCCTTCAGGTGTGACCAGATGCCTGGAGGGTGTGGAGATGGGCATTTCCCTTTCCTCAGGTAGATTAGGCTCTGGTAAAACTTCAGAGGTGAGGCTCTGCCTGAATAATACTCCTAAGGACAGATCTTGTTAAGAAAAACAGAATGCTCTGGTATATTTCAAGATGGTTCTTCTCTCCCCCTACCCCATGCTCCCTTCTGCTGGAAGCAAGATGGGTTCTCTCCTGATATTCACTGTGAGATAAAGCTCCTGGAAGTGAAACTAACAGAAATAGTGGGGTCTCTGTGACTGGGTCCCCTGAAGATTTTAACTCTCAAGAATTGCCTACATTGAGCTTCAAGCAGTTTGTCAATTACAGTTCAGGTTTTCCTACCCAGCACTGGTTCCCGAGGAGGTTGCAATTTGTGGGTTTCTGCTCTAGTAAAATTTTAGTTCTTTATATCAAGCTGTTTTTCTCCTTTTGTGCTGTGGTTTGCCTGTGACCTCACTTCTTTGCTGAATCTAAAAAAAAAATTATTGATTTTTCAGATTGTTTAGGTTTTTACTTGTAATTGTACTACATGCCAGACCAGAAATTGAAGGTCCATATCTTTTCTTGTAATGTATATGTGTCAATAATTTAAGTGAGTTTTTTTTTGTAGCCAACATATGTTGATATCGTTGTTACTGTTTTCCATTTGTTTCCCTTGTTCTTTGTTCTTATTTCATCTTCCACAATTTTTCTGTTATCTGTGGTTTTAATTAAGCATTATATTATTACATTTTCTCTTTCTTAGAATATTAATTATGCTTTCTTCTTTTACCTTTTTTTTCAGCAGCTAGTCTAGAGTTTACAATATATATTTATAACTAATCCAAGCCTCTTTTCAAATAACTTTATACTGCTTGAGAGGAACTCTAAGTACCTTATAATAATAAAATAGTCTCAATTCTTTTCTCTCCTACTTGTATGATTTCTGTCATTCATATCATTTATACATAAGCCTATATATATTTATTTAAATACATTGTTGCTATTACTATTTTGAATACACACTTATCTGTTAGATCAATTAATAAGAAAAATAAAAATATCTAGCCGAGATTGGTTCGTGAGGTTTAAAGAAATAATAAAATATATTATTTATCTTCACATATTCCTTCTCTAATGCCTTTCTTTTCTTTGTGTAGATATGAGTTCCTGACCTGTACCAATTTTCCTCTCTCTTAAGAGCTCCTTTTTATCACTTCTTACAATTAAGGTCTCCTGGCAACAGTTTTTTTAATGATATTTATCGGAAAAAGTATTTCTTCAATTATGAAGACTATTTTCCCAAAGTGCAGAATAGACATTGATGAGTTTTTCACTTACAACACTTTAAATATTTTACTCCACTCCATTCTTCCTTGCATAGTTTCTAAGAACAAGGGTAGAGCTTTTTTAAAAAATAATTATTATTTTATTTAAAAAATTAAATGAGATTATATTCCTGAAAACTGTTGCAGCTTTAAAAATCAGAAGGGTGAACCTGAATACATTGGTATTAAGTATTAAAATTAAAGACACAGACATATCTCATTTTATTGAACTTTGCTTTATTACACTTAGCAGATACTATGCTTTTTACAAATGGAAGGTTTGTGGCGAACTTACATTGAGTGTCTGTTGGCACCATTTTTCCAACATTGTGTGCTCACTGTTATTTCTGTGTCATATTTTGGTAATTCTTGCAATATTTCAAACATTTTTATTATTATATCTATCAAGGTGATTAGTGATCTTTTATGTTACTGATGTTACTATAATTATTATTTTGGGGACAACAGGAACCTCACCTATATAAGACAGTAAACTTAATAAATATTGTGCATTTTCTGATGGATCCACCAACTGGCTATTCCCCATCTCTCTCCCTCCATCCCAAATCCCTATTCCCTGAGACAAAACAATATTAAAATTACACCAATTGATAACCCTACAATAGCCTCTGATTTTTTTTTAATGAAAGGAGGATTTGCAGGTCTGTCAACTAAATCAAAAGCTAGACATAATTAAGCTTAATGAGGAAGGCATATTGAAAGCTGAGAGAAGCTTGAAGCTAGGCCTCCTGCATCAGTTACCCAACTTGTGAATGCAAAGGAAAAGTTCTTGAAGAAGATTAAAAGTGCTACTCAAGTGAATACATGAATGATAAAAAAGCCAAACAGCCTTATTGCTGATATGAAGAATGTTTTAGCGGCTTGGATAGAAGATCAAACCAGCAACAACATTCTCTTAAGTCAAAGCCAGGGCAAGATTCTTTCTTCAAATCTATGAAGGCTGAAGGAGGTGAAGAAGGGGCAGAAGTAAAGTTTGAAGTTGCTACAGGCCGGTTCATGAGAAAGAGAAAGAAGCCATTTCCATGGCATAAAAGTGTAAGGTGCACAGCATGTACTGATGTAGAAACTATAGCAAGTAATTCAGATGTGCCTGAGATCACTGTTCAAGGTGGCTACACCAAATAACAGATCTTCAACGTAGATGAAACAGCTTTATAGTAGAAGAAGATGCCCTCTAAGTTTTCCTAGCTAGAGAGGAAAAGTCAATGCCTGGCTTCAAAGGATAGGCTGACTTGTCAGGTGTCAATAAATTTGATGACTTTGAGTTGAAGCCAATGCTTGTTTATCATTCTGAAAATCCTGGGGTCCTTAAGAATTATGCTAAATCTACTTAGCTATGCTCTGTAAATGCAACAACAAAGCCTGAATGACAGCACATGTGTTTACAATATGGTTTACTGAATATTTTGAGCCCACCGTTGAGCCCTGTTGCTTAGAAAAAAAAGATACCTTTTAAAATATTATTGCTCATTGATAGTGTACTTGGTCACCCAAGAGCTCTAATAGAGATGTAGAAGAAGATGAATGTTATCTTCATGCCTGCTAACACAACATCTATTTTGCAGCTCATAGATAAAGTAGTTTTGACTTTCAAGTCTTATTACTGAAGGAATACATTTTGTAACACCATAGCTGCCATAAATATCCTTAAATAATAAGGCTTGAAAGTCAAAACTGCTCGTTGATCTATGGGCTACAGACTGTTGTCAAAATGTTCACACGAACAGGAATTTGGAAGAAGTTGATTCCAGTCCTCATGGATAACTTAGAGGGGTTCAGGACGTCACTGAAGAAAGTAATTGCAGATTTGGTAGAAATAGCAAGAAAACTAGAATTCCAAGTGGATCCTGAAGATGTGACTAGAATGCTGCAACCTTATGATATAACTTGAACAGGTGAAGAATTTCTTCTTATGGATGAGCAAAGAAAGTGTTTGATTCGAAATGGAAACCATTCCTGGTGAAGATGCTGTGAACATTGTTGAAGTGCCAAAATTAAACGAGTTGATAAAGCAGTGGTAGAGTTTGAGAGGATTGATTCTAATTTTGAAAGAAGTTGCACAGTGGGCAAAATGTTATTAAACAGCACCACATGCTACAGATGAATCTTTTGTAAAAGAATCAACTGATACAACATACCTCATTATTGTATTATTTTAAGAAATTGACACAGCCCATGAAAAATTTACCAATCATCACCCTGACCAATCAGTAGCCATCAACACTGATGAAAGACCCTCCACCAACCAAAATATTACAATTTACTGAAGTCTCAGATGATCATTAGCATTTTTTTAGGTATAAAGTATTTTTAAATTGGGGTATTTACATTATTTTATACATAATATCATACACTTAATAGACTGCAGTACAGCATAAACATAACTTTTGTATATACTGAGAAACCAAAAACATCATGCAACTTACTTTATTCTGTATTGGCTTGATTGCAGTCGTCTGGAACCACATCGTATTATCTCTGAGGTCTGCCTGTATTTAGAGTTAAATGATGATATTTTTAGAAAAATATGCTATATATATTTTCATATGATAACCATTGAAATGTAGTAATATGTATATAAATTTTATATGTGTGTATCCTTTATATTCCCATGTATATACATATACAGACACAAACACATACACACACTTAAAATGACCAGAAGCATACACATTGAACTGTTCACAGTAACTAATTTGGAATAATTGAATATATAGGATGATGTAGCTGGCAAGACAAAGTTTTACTTTTTACTTGCTATAGTACAATGCTGTATTTTTAACTATTTAAACAGTATACATTATTTTGATGATGACTTAAAGCAGTTACCACTCTGAGAACATAAATAGAATTCGGAAGTTGGAATTCCCAAATGGGCACATCATTCTCAAAATAACTGCCATAGAAGAGCAGTAGTCAATGATTACATCAGGAGGGCAAACCTTGGGTTAATAGAAGTACACCATAGGCAACCAGAATCTCATTTAAAATACAGAACTCCCAGGAAAAGAAAACACAGCCGACCCTGATAGGCACAGAGAGCAGAGTGACTATAGCACAGAGTGAGTACATCGCAGAGTCACCGCTATAGTCTCTTCAGGGGAAGACCACTACGAGCTGACCACACAGCAGGAGGCCAAGGTGCAGACGCCATGACAATGACCCACAAAAGAGTCATGTGAAATTATGTTTTCTAAAGGCTTGAGGTGACATTTGATTATGGCCTTTGGGGATAAACTGTAGTAATCTGCGGAATGACATGTGTCCTGAATTTTACCATTATTAACTAATAGTATTTTCTGATTTTCTCTTAAAAATAATCAGAGTAGAAACAATATCAAAGAATATTCAACAACAACAAAAAATTCTAGCACTTCAGAATAGATTTCCAGCAACCTCACCCCAACCAGTCTTTGGGTAAGAAGTTATCTAAAATATCTGGAACTTTTAGTGCCAAAGCTGTTTCTTATGCAAGGAGAAAAATAGGTACAATGTCAGATTTTTTATCCTAATTCATTTTCCAGACTTGTGTATAGTTTCTTACCCCCCACTATATTTTCCAGTTCAGTGAATTCTTCAAATAATTTTTGTATTGTGGAAATGAACATGTATGGTGTTTATTTGTGCTACAAATAAGTATTTTCTTTCAAGTAGGAAAAGAGTGGGAACCCATTTACTTGTTCAAAAGCAATTCAATTTCCTTGTTGACTGTCAAACAAGCCAGGGATGAAATTGATCAATTTCAGAAAAGTAATGAAAAGAATCGACTAGGGATTCAAAAGGGTCTATTTTAGGGGAAAATCAGTATGTAGATATACTTCAGGCTAATAAAATTATGGCCAAACTGAGTAACTACAATTTTTTGATATCAACATTGTTATCAGAAAAATATTTATTAGGTTTTATTACTATGTAAAGAATAGATTTGAGTGAACATTCTTTATCATTCTTCACATTCCAAGGTCCTTACGTAATGTTTCAGTCTTCCAATTATCTCAGCTGGCCCCTGAACCACTGATGAGATTTTTGTTGGGTAAAAGTAAATTGTGAATCTATGTGTATAGATGTTTGTCTTTTTTTTTAACTAAACAATTTTAAAAGTTTAACAGATGTTTGTCTTGTGAGGTAGGATAAACTACTGAAAAGAGGTAGAAAGGCAGTTTCTGAAAATGAGGTAGAGAAAACAGATTAAGGGTTTCGTTAGGTAGAGATTATGATAGCATGTTTTGATATATGACAAAACCAAAATAGCTGGTGAATATTCTCTATGTTGGATTATAGTAGGAGATACATGTTCCCAACAGGTAGCTTGAGGTCATGAAAGGGATTAAAGTGTAGTTTGAGGAATGAATTTTTTCTTGCAAGTGTTTATGTTGTTAACTTTTGAAAGCTGGAGATGGCGATTATGATACTAATCCATTTGGAAGATTTATCTAGTACTGGGGACAGGGCTGACTGGGGCAGTAATCAGTGAGAGACAATGGAACCAGTTTAACAAGGGATTGTCATAATGGTTGCGAGAGAAGAAAAGCAATTAAACTGAGGCACTGGAAAGAACACAAGTACCAAGGGACAGTTTGAAGTAATTATAAAAATGATTTGCTAGAACAAGAAAAAAGGAAAGATGATTTGATTCTTGGTATTAGAGGGTTTTTCAATACCTTGACACTGGGTTCCTAGGACTCAAAATCTGGTTTCTCATTCCAGCAGTAGCATTCACTAGCTGTGTGAGAAAGCATTATTTAAATACCTTAGACTCTTGAGCTGACAAAAAGAAGGTGGGGCACTGAACTAGTCTGTCCCATTTCCAGTACAAGATACCTCAGTCCCATGGTGTCACATGACTGAGTCAGACATCATTAATCAATCACAAAGCTCTTTTCCATCCGGTACAAATGAAGCCTCATGATCCTTCTCATTTAAGGTCTCTAGACCAGATATCCCCAAACCCTCGGTCACAGACCAGTTTGTGGTCTGCCAAAAACCAGGCCACACAGCAGGTGGTGAGCAGCAGGCCAGAGAGCACTATGGCTTGAGCTCTACCTCCTGTCAGATCAGCAGCCACGTTAGATGCTCACAGGAACACAAATCCTAGCATGAACCACACAGGTGAGGGATCTAGGTTGCATGGGCTCCCTAAGAGAGTCTAATGCCTGATGATTTGAGACTGAACAGTTTCATCCTGAAACCATTCCCTCGGCCATCACCTACCCCAACATGCTCTAGACACCCAGTACCAACTGAAGGAATTCTGTATTCACAACAAAAGCAGATTCTAATGTAGAAACTAGGTTTCAGTGGCTCTTCTTTTTGCTGTGTTATCTTCTAATGTCATTGTTTTCAGTTCATGCAAATAGAGGAGCAGGAAAAGGAGAACTGAGAGAGAATGAGGCAGAGAAGGCAGGAGATGGGGTGTGTGAGGAAAGCCTGTATTAGTGGGTAATTTGTGTTGGCTGGTCAAACTTGAATAGACTTGGTGACCACAGCTACAATATTTCAGACAGGATAAGGATGTTTAACAGAATGAAGGCCAGGTAAATATCAAAGAAGTGCAAGTCAGCACACTGAGAAACTATAGAAATTTAAAGTCAAAATAAGTTGATGCCAGAATGAAAGTCTCTTTCTCTTGTGAGGGGTTGGAGGTGAACATTCTCTTCTTTCCCACTCAGAAGGGCAGTTGGGGGATGGGATATGAGACCAAGTGGCCAAAAGTAAGAGCAATTAGATTCAAAAACCTGGACACCACAAAACAATTCACAGAGATAAGGGATGTCCTTTCACCATTTGATGTCTGGTTATAATGCTTCTTGTCTGATTTAACGTTTTATTAATACACACATTTGAATACCTGATTATTGGTGCCCCTCCCAGAGGGGCTGCTGCAAGAGCTTTGGCTAATGGACACACACACACACAAACACACACACACACACACACACACTCACAATTCTATTTTTAATGGCCTGTATTTTTTTCCAGTGAAGAAAACCCAAGTCAATACAATTCTAATTTTGTACCCTGCAGACTAACATTTATGATATAGTACATAATTATTGCAATAAGCTATTTCCATAGAGGGCTTCACAGCCTGTCTTTAGTGTAAATGAAGGTGATATACAAGTGGAATTAACTGAAGGTTTCTGATCTTAGGGAGACTTTGGGTTTGTGTAAGCAAATCCTGTCTCATTTTGCCTTCATTAATAAATTCTTTCCCTATTTTCATTTTTAATGAGGAAAGAACTTTAATAAAATTTTTTATTAAATTCTACATTAAATGTTAATTGAACAGACTAATAATCCAGATATTGAAGGTTTATTTAAAACATATCACATCTCTTAATTATAAGAAAAGTAACAATATAACATATTAAGCTAGTTACTATGCCAAATGGTCTTAACTCTTAAATTGCAATATCTCAATTTACCTCTTCACCTATATAGAAGATCTTTGCCTCTTCTCATATAGCTGTACTCTCTAAGTAGATCTTCATTATTTTGTCAAGTTCTTATTATGTCTTCTCAATCTTTGTTGGTCTTACAATAAAGCTGATAGTTTTCTGTATTGTTTGGAAACAGGTATGTGATTCCTAGGCAATAGCTTTTTCTCCATCTTATCCTCTCTCTTGTGTACTTTGGTACATGCAAGCATTCCTATCTTATGATGCTTGATCAGGATCTACCCTGGTTTCACCAAGACAATCTATTAACCTTGGGACTTCATGCTATTGCTTAACTTACTCAGACTCATTGTCTATTTTTACCCCATCTGTTTCTTCATATTTCTAGAGATTGATTGATTATCACCAGAATCAGGGACCTCATCTACCAGTCCTCCTAATAGCAAATGCATTCCTCATCCTGATCCTCATTCCATATATATAGATATATATTTTTTCCTACTTCGTTTATATTAGGGATGCTATTGGATTTAGCTTTCTTCCTTGTTCTGTCAATCCCATTAAAAAAACTTCATTTTTTAATCAAATCCATGCATTTATGTGCCATATTCTTCCAATCGATCCTTAGAATATAATTTCTTTAATCACCTTGTCCTCTGAAACACTCTGTTTAATTTTATGTTTGAGATTCCCAGGTTGAAAGAATGAGAGAAAATTAGAGACAATAGAAACATTGAAGTAAAAAACACTTGAAGACCTAAAATAACACATAGACAGATTAAAAATATGAATAAGCATGGTGACGGAAGTGACTATGTGGTATTACAAGGTACTTGGAGGAGACTTTTCAGTGGTCTACGAGATAGAAAAAGAAAAAAAGTAATATAATCAATGGGAAAACTGGTATTTTCATGCCTAACAGTGAAAAACATAAATTGAAACAAGTTGTCTGACGGGCAATTTGTCAATTTATATTCATAATCTTAAAGTGGTTTTTAACTCCTTGAAAGTCTTCTAGGAAAAATCTGCCCCAAGATTGTAATGTGATAGTTTTCACCAATACTTGCATAAATGTAGTCTCAGCAAACCACTTACTTCCTACTTCTAAAACGTGACGCCAATTTTTTTTTTCTCAAGCCTGGTTTCACATTCACCCTGTCCAGGATGCCTATTTTTCAAGCCTTAACTGTTACTTCCGTGTTTCTTATTTACTCTGTCCACACTGGTCAAACTAATATTCCTGACAGTTTATTCCTAAATTGCTAAACTTTATTTCCCGGCTTAAGAACGCTGCTGTGCCTTAGCTGGGTGTGTGGCAAATGCCTGTAATCCCAGCTGCTGAGGAGGCCGAGGCGAGAGAATCGCTTGAACCCGGGAGGTAGAGGTTGCAGTGAGCCAGGATCGTACCACTTCACTCCAGCCTAGGTGAGAGCGTGAGACTCAGTTTCCAAAAACAAAAACAAAAAACAGAAACAAAAACAAAACCCTGCTGTGTCATCTACTTCCAAATGTATCTGGCTATTTTCCATGCTCTCTTTGCCTCTTTTCACCCAGGGATATGTCTCATTACTTTTTCAGGATGAATCATCTAATTCGTTTTCACTTATTTTCTTCCCTATTGGACCAGATATCTTCTTTTTGCCCTTCCATAAAGACTTCCCACCCATCTCCCTGCTGCTCTTTGCCATCAAAGGCTAATCTGTTTTGGTAAGTCACAGGCTCCCATGTCCACTGGTCTTCTATAAGGGTTTGGCCAATGGGGATATTTGGTAGGAGGTTAGAGGTTGGTGTGGTTAAGGGTCTATATTTCCTCCTCATTAGGCTGTTTTTTTTTCTTCCTTGAAGAAGACCTGTTTTTTCGAAGGTGGCCTACTTAATGTAAGATTTGTGTGTGGGGGAGTGGGGTTGGGGGTGATTCCTATAACCTTTGCCACTCCTCATGACTTCACACCCAGCATGGTAACAGCACTACTGCAGCTAGCTTTGTGCTCCTGCACTGTCCTTTGCCTCAGCTCACACAGCTTTGTAATTAGATCATTTCTAAACAAGCATTCTTGAAATGATTCTAATTTGAATGTGTTCTCTTTCAGGGGGGATATTATTAATATATTACCCTTCTCAGGAAATGGTTTTTGTGTTTCTGTTTTTTAAGCTCCTTGGGTAGATTCTAATACGCAACCTCGTAGAACATAATGAGGATTTGGGATTGTATCCTAAGAGCAATAAGTGATAGGAAACCAATAAAAGTTTTAAAGAGCAGCAAGATGCTATTTAAGATCTGCTTTGAAAGTGTCACTTTCGTTGGTATAAACTGATTGATAGAGGGGCAGGAGGAGTCAGGGAGATAATAGTAACTTGGTTATTGTCAAGCTAACTGCGTTCTGCTCAAGTGGCTAGAAGTCTAATCATTGGATAGAAGTGGATACTAAATAATTTTTGTATTCCTTTATATTTACCGGAAGGCTTTGAAAACTTACGCCCACACAAAATATTTCACATGGATATTCATGGTTGTCAAAACTTAGAAGCTACCACGATGTCTGCCAGTATCAATAAATTAGGGTACATCCAAAATAATGCAATATTATTCAGCACTAAAAAAGAAATGAACTATCAAGCCATGAAAAGAAATGGAGGAAACTTAAGTGTACATTACTAAGTAAAGGAACTCAGTTGAAAAAGGCTACCTACTATATGATTCCATCTATGTGAAATTCTGGAAAAAGCAAAGCTATGGAGACAATAAAAGAATTCATGGCTGTCAAGATATAGAGAGGAAGGAAGGATTAAAAAGGCAGAGCACAGAGGATGTTTTGAGGCAGTGAAAATACTCTGCATGAGGTTGTAATAGTGGATACAGGGAATTATACATTTGTCTATAACACAGAATGCACAAATCCAAGAGTGAACCCTATGAAAACCAAGAGCTTTGGGTGATAATGATGTCAGTGTGGGATTATCAACTGTAACAAATGTACCACTCTGGTGGGGGATGTTGATAATGTAAGAGGCTATGCTTGTGTGGGGCAGTGGTATATGCGTTATCTCTGCTTCTTATGCTCAATTTTCCTGTGAATCTAAAACTGCTCTAAAAAAAATAAAGCCTTTAAAATAAATTAACAACACAAACACATATAAAACAAAGGAAATATAACGGCTTGAATAAGAGATTTTCTATCAGCAATAAGGGTGACTAGGCATTCTTGACAATGTATTGGCCCCTAAGTGTATCTATGCCCTAATCTCCAGACCCTGTGACTACATGACAAGAGGGAATTACGGTTACTGATCAGCTGCCCTTAAAATTATCCTGGGTTATCAGTGTGAATTTAATGTAATCACAAGGGTTTACATGTAGAGAAGGAAGACAGAAGAGTCAGTGTAGGAGACAGGTTTGAGGACACTACACAGCTGGTTTTGAAGACAGAGGAAAGGGCTATAAGCCAAGGAACCTAAGCCGCCTCTAGAAGCTGAAAAAGGAAATGGATTCTCCTTCAGAGCCGCCAGAAAGAATGAAGCTCTGTGAATACTTTGACAGTAGCTCAGTGAAACTTATTTCAGATCTCTCACTGCCAGAGCTATAAGATAATAAATCTGTGGTTTTTTAAAGTCACCAAGTTTGTGGGAATTTGTTACAGCAGCAATAGGAAACTAATGCACCAGGTTCTCTTGTGCACGAGCTGGAGAGTGGTATTATTTATTGGCATAAGGGGCATCAAAAGAGAATCAGGTTTGAGGGTAAGAAGAAAAATTGGAATATCCCCATAGCTGTGTTTAGAGATCTCAAGTAGGCACACAATGGTATGAAAATAAGGCATAGAGGTATATGTTTGGAAATATTAGCTTCCACTGATTGGACATCCCAGACACTTTCATAAGCTCTGTCTCTCAGTATATGCAAAGTCCTAACTACATTTTAATGTTGCCCTGTTAGCAAATGAGGAAATAGAAGGCCTCTCAGGGCTTAAAATCCTGTAGCTGGTGGAATGTGGATGCTGATGGCCCTTCATTTCTACACAAGATGGTCTACACCAGTGCCTGTAACCACTAGATAAGATGAGACTTTCTGTGTATGGATTTAATTGAAATGTGGGAAAGAAGGAAACTGAGCTTCTCTAGAGATTTTAGAGGGAGAGAGAAGGAAAGTTCAGAACTGAGCCTTTAGAAACTACCACAGCTAATGGCCAATAAGAAAGAATGTATCTACAGAGGGGAGGACACCCAGAAGAAATATTCAAAGAGGTGAGGAGGAACTCCAAAAGAGAGTGCTGTCCCAGGAGCTGAGGGAAACAGAAATTTATGAAGAAATGATTGGCCAGCAGTATTAAAGACTGCTAAGATGTCAACCAGGAGGAAGGTTAAAAAAAGGGGAATCCAATTATGTATAAAAGACTGCTGACATCTTCACATATTGACTCCCATTTTATATTAGCAATTTATTTTTAACTGTTTATTATGAAAAATTCCAAAGGCACGTAAGTGGAGAAAATGGCATAATGAATCTCCATATATCCATCACTAGACATAACACAACAATTTTGCCATTTTTCTGAAATACTTAATAAAATTCTGATATCATGTCATGTCATCCCTCAATATTTCAGTTTGTGTTTAGATCACATAAGGATAATCATGTTTTTTAATTATTATACTTTAAGTTCTGGGGTATATGTGCAGCTCGTGCAGGATTGTTACATAGGTATACGCATGCCATGGTGGTTTGCTGCCTCCATCCCCCCATCACCTACATTAAGTATTCCTCCTGTTGTCCCTCCCCAATCTCCTCACTAGCCCCCTAACCCCTAACAGACCCCAGTGTGTGATGATCCCCTCCCTGTGTCCATGTGTTCTCATTGTTCAACACCCACTTATGAGTGAGAACATGCTGTGTTTGGCTTTCAGTTCTTCTGTCAGTTTGCTGAGAATGATGGTTTCCAGATTCATCCCTGTCCCTGCAAAAAACATAAACTCACCCTTTTTTATGGCTGCATTGTGTTCCATGGTGTCTACATGCCACATTTTCTTTATACAGCCTATCATTGATGGGTGTTTAGGTTGGTTCCAAGTCTTTGCTATTGTAAACAGTGCCACAATGAACATATGTATGCATGTATCTTTATAAGAGAATGATTTATAATCCTTTGGATATATACCCAGTAATGTGATTACTGGGTCAAATGGTATTTCTATTCTAGATCCTTGAGGAATCACCACACTGTCTTCCTCAAAGGGTGAACTGATTTACACTCCTACCAACAGTTTAAAAGTGTTCCTATTTCTCTCCAGCATCTGCTATCTCCAGATTTTTTAATGATCACCATTTTAACAGGTGTGAGGTAGTATCTTGATGTAGTTTTGATTTGCATTTATCTAATGACCAGTGATGATGAGCATTTTTTCATGTTTGTTGGCTGCATAAATGTCTTCTTTGGAAGTGTCTGTTCATATCCTTCATCCACTCTTTGATGGGTTGTTATTTTCTTGTAAATTTGTTTAAGTTCTTTGTAGATTCTGGATATTAGCCCTTTGTCATATGGGTAGCATGCAAAAATTTTTTCCCATTATGGTGATTGCCGGTTCACTCTAATAATTGTTCCTTTTGCTGTGCAGGAGCTCTGGTGTTTAATTAGATCCCACTTGTCTATTTCTGCTTTTGCTGTCATTGCTTTTGGTGTTTTAGTTATGAAGTCCTTGCCTATGCCTATTTCCTGAATGGTATTGCCTAGGTTTTCTTCTAGTGTTTTCATGGTATTAGGTCTTATGTTTAAATCTTTAACCCATCTAGAGTTAATTTTTGTATAAGGTATAAGGAAGGGGTCCAGTTTCAGCTTTCTGCATATGGCTAGCCAGTTTTCCCAACACCAGTTAAACAGGGAATCCTTTCCTCATTGCTTGTTTTTGTCAGGTTTGTCAAAGATCAGATGGTTGTAGATGTGTGGGGTTACTTCTGAGGCCTTTGTTATGTTCCATTGGTCTATATCTTGGTTTTGGTACTAGTACCATGCTGTTTTGA
This sequence comes from Saimiri boliviensis, assembly GCF_048565385.1. Lineage (NCBI taxonomy): Eukaryota > Metazoa > Chordata > Mammalia > Primates > Cebidae > Saimiri > Saimiri boliviensis. The sequence goes on along the minus strand of NC_133457.1, from coordinate 60,967,330 downwards.
TTACTGTAGCATTGTAATATGGTTTGAAGTCAGGTATCGTGATGCCTCAGCTTTGCTCTTTTTGCTTAGGATTGTCATAGCTATGCAGGCTCTTTTTTGGTTCTATATAAGGTAGTTTTTTTCCAATTCTGTGAAGAAGGTCAATGGTAGCTTGATGGGGATAGCACTGAATCTACAAATTACTTTGGGCATTATGGCCATTTTCATGATATTGATTGTTTTTAACCATGAGCATGGAATGTTTCATGTTTGCGTCCTCTCATTTCCTTGAGCAGTGGTTTGTAGTTCTTGAAGAGGTCCTTCACATCCTTTGTTAGTTGTATTCCTAGGTATTTTCTTCTCTTTGTAGCAATTGTGAATGGAAGTTTGCTCATGATTTGGCCCTCCAAGTTTGTCTATTTGTCTGTTATTGCTGTATAGGAATGCTTGTGATTTTTGCACATTAATTTTTTTATCCTGAGACTTCGCTGAAGTTGCTTATCATCTTAAGGAGATTTTGAACTGAGACAGTGGGGTCTTCTAAATATACAATCATGTCATCTGCAAATAGAGACAATTTGACGTCCTCTTTTCCTAACTGAATACCCTTTATTTATTTTTCTTGCCTGATTGCTCTGGCTAGAATTTCCAATACTATGTTGAACAGGAATGGTGAGAGAAGGCATCCTTATCTAGTGCCAGATTCTAAAGTGAATGCTCCCAGTTTTAGCCCATTCAGTATGATATTGGCTATGGGTTTGTCATAAATAGTTTTTATTATTTTGAGATACGTTCCACTATACCTTTATTGAGAGGTTTTATCACAAACAGTTGTTGAATTTTGTCAAAAGCCTTCTCTGCATCTGTTGAGACAATCATAGACTATCTGGTTTTTGTCTTTGGTTCTTTTTATGTGATTAATTACGTTTATAGATTTTCATATGTTTAACCAGCCTTGCATCCTGGTATGAAGCCTACTTGATCTTGATGGATAAGCTTTTTGAGGTGCTGTTGGATTCAGTTTGCCAATATTTGGATGAAGATTTTTGCATCAATGTTAATCATGAATACTGGTCTGAAATTTTCTTTTTTAGTTGTCTCTCTGCCAGATTTTGGTATCAGGATGTTGGTCTCATAAAATGAATTAGGGAGGATTCCTTCTTGTTGCATTGTTTGGAAAGTTTCAGAAGGAATTGTACCAGCTCCTCTTTGTATGTCGGGTAGAATTCGGCAGTGAACCCATCTGGACCTGGACTTTTTTTGGTTAGTAGGCTATTAATTGCTGCCTCAACTTCTAACTTTGTTATTGGTCTATTTAGGGATTTAACTTCTTCCTGGTTTAGTCTTTGGAGGTTGTAAGTGTCCCGGAGTTTATCCATTTCTTCTAAATTTACTGGTTTATGTGCATAGAGTTGTTTGTAGTAATCTCTGATAGTTGTTTGTATTTCTGTGGAGTCAGTGGTGACACCCTCTTTATCATTTTTTATTGCATCTATTCGATTCTTCTTTTTTTTTAATTAGTCTGTCTAGCAGTCTATTTTGTTGATCTTTTCAAAAATACAACTCCTGAATTTATTGCTTTTGTGAAGGGTTTTTTTTTGTGTCTCTATCTCCTTCAGTTCTGCTCTGCTTTTAGTTATTTCTTGTCTTCTGTTAGCTTTTGTTTTTTTATACAACCACGGTGTCATTGTCAATCCCAACCAAATTAATAATATATTATTACAATCTTAATCAAGGCTATATTTAACTTTTTCCTGTTGTCTCAAAAATATTATTTTTCAATTGGCCTATTTACATTTTAATCATCGTAGATATATCTAAGAAAGATGTATTTAATTATTTTACTTGCATTTTTTTATAAAATATAGTATATTTTTATCTTAATTTGATATTTATGCTTCCTTTTTCAGTACTGACTTTTCATGTTGTCTATTTTTTTCTTTTTAGGGTGCCTGTTTCTTACTACTTGTAAAGTCTGAATATATTATTTTTAATAAAATAAACATAAAACATATTTATAACTTTAGTTTCTCACCTTTTTACTAAATCTGTTTTTAGTATAAATGTGTTTGATTTTACATCAATTTTTTTCTATAATTGATGTTATAAATGCCTTCCTATCTCAAAGAAAACGCAAATATGTCACACATGCTTTCTTAGAGTTCTTTGAGACATTTTATTAACCATTTTAGTTGAAAGAGTGAGAAAGTTTCAGTTTTTTCTTCTTTTCCAAATACAGATGTTTACATCACTAATTTAAAATAATATCATCAGTATTTATTCCAATATTTATTTGAGATTATATTTGAAATCTTAGTTATTTCATTAGTGTTTATGTTTCTTTCACTACCAGAATCAAATAATTAAGCTTTAAGTGTTCTATATCTGGTAGATGTCTTCCCTCCTTGTCACATATAGTTTTAATTTTTTTTTTACCTGCTATTCTCATTTTCATATCATTTTTACTATATTATTTTCTAGTCTATTTCTTTCCTCATTCTTCACCCCATATGATATTTTCTCTTTCTCTTTTCATGTCTCTCTTTTTCTCTCTGCCATTTCATACACACACACACACACACACACACACACACACGCCTGTGTGTTGTCACCTTCAAACTCATGTATAGGATAATAAATGAACATGCTTCTAATAAATGTACTTGAAGTGAAAATATAAGAATTATGTCAGGAAGTACTGATGTCTTGGTAATGTTGCCCTCTTATCCAAGACCACTAAGTGATCTTTTTTATTCAAAGTTTCTTTGATGTCCTTAGGTAGTATTTTAAAAATACTTCTTTACATATTACTAACTTCATTCTGAGGCATATCACCTTTTGTGATACTAACATTAAAAAATATCTTCTCTCATTATATTTTCTCATTTTATTTTTTGCAGAAATAAAATATTTTCTGTATCAATTTTATGAACCAGGTAATCTGTTAAATTTCCGTTTTTTTCTGATCTTTCCTTGTGTGTCCTAGTTATCTATTTGTAATATCTTCAAATAATTTTTCTTTCCTTCAACTCAATATTTATATATCTTATGTTATACTCTTAACTAATGCCTTAACTGGTATATTCCCAATATACTAGTTGCTAAGTTATAGTGTTAGAATTTTTTAATGTTTTTAGGAGTTATGTATGTGTGTGTGAAAGAGAGGAAGAACAAGAGAGATCATATCAATATTATACATTTATTTCTATTTCATCACGGTTGAATATTTTAAAAATCATTTAAGTAACCTTTGGAGTTAAATTGATTTATATTTTCCTAAAAATATACACCAAGACTTCACAATGTCATATATGATGTACACTATATATTTTATTTCTATTTCTGTAGATTACCTTTTCTTTTTTACTGACTTTCACTGTGTTTTCTTTTTAAATCTGCTTCAGAAAGCTAGATGTCATTAGATTAAGAAATCATCAGTACTTGAATTTATATTTCAAGGCTACTTTTCAATTGATCTCAAAGAAGTAGTGAATATAATAGTGGTAACCAGAGACTGGGGAGATTAGGGGGATGGAGTCGATAGGAAAAGGTTGATCAATGAATAAAAATATACAATTAGGAAGAATAAATTATTATGTTCTATCATACATTATGGTGACTATAGCCAACAATAAAGTATTGTACATAGAAAAATTACTAGAAGGAAGGATTTTAAATGTCTCACCACAAAGAAATAAAAAATGTTTAAAAAATGATGGATATGTTAGCGACCTTGGTTTGATTATTACATAATATACCTATTGAAATATCAAATTGTACTCCATAATTATATACAATTATTATGAGTCAATTAATTTAAAATGTAAAAAGGTCTACTTTTCATTACTTTACTATATTTTAATTCACTAATTTGCATTTTTTATTCCTGGTTTCCTTCGGTTTTTTATTGTGTTCTTTTTCATCATAATTTTGAAATAAAATCATTTATTTTCCACTTTCTTGTTTAATAATGGAGGTGTTTAAAACTCTACAATGTTTTTTCATGCAGAGTCTTAAATACTTGGTTTCATATTTAGAAACTAGTATTGTATTTGTTAATGTAAGGTTGAGATTTTTATTTTTTTCTTTGGTGTAAAAATTGTTTGAGAGAATTTAAAAATATTTCCAAATAAATGAGCATCTAAAAATTTCTGTGAGATCATTTATGAGTTTCATTATCGCGTAGTCTACAACATTTCTATTTAGAACAAAACAAAACACACAGCTTTCTCTAACTAGATGATTTATATGTTGAAATATGTTTTGGGTAGCTTATCCCTGACTAATTTTATAATCTCTCTATGCTGTGTGTGTCATCACTTCTGAGTCTTGTTTGAATGCTCCTTTTCTATGTACTTGTCTCTTGCTAAGAACAGCATAGCAGGAGTAAAAGAAAAGAGGAGGTAGCTAGTGTTTTAGGGTTTTGATTATAGAACGCCTAATCACTGGAAGAGAAGCTGTCAAAAAGCATTTTCCATGTGTCTTTATTAATGATTACTTTAGGGAGAACTTTCTCTGTGCCAGTGACCATTTCTCCTAGCCTGTGCAAGAAAAATAAAAAAAGACAATTTCAATTTTTCCCTTCTCCTTTGAGTCATTAATTATCTATAGTGGCAGGTATGTTTTTCATTTTTTCTAAAGAACCTTTCAGCTTTTTAACATCTGAGCCACAATTTCAATTTCCCCCACTCACGTAATTTCTTATTCTGCTTTATTTTTTGAGGTATTCTGCTTTATTTTTTCCTTAAGGATTCAGGTAGTAAAACTGTATTATGTGAGGTCCTACACTGTTGGTACATTTTAAATTCATATTTAATATGTTGTGTTAGGTTTTGGAGTACCTAGTGCAAACCTGCTCTTATGCCATTATTTTCTTCCACATTGAATTCTCCCTTTTTTATCTTGTTCTTGGTCACTAAGCAATAAGAAAGACTAATCAGGAAAGCTATAATTTTCATCATGATAACTAAAGACCTATGGTCCTTGAGCTCATTAAATGATTCCTGTATATCACAAGAAACCTTTTGTCACAGTACAGATACTGTAGTGTCATCTCATCAAATTATTGTTCTCCCCTGTCATAACAGAGTAACTATCTACATGATATGACCACAGTTGCAGAGAACATTATGGTAAAGACATTATAAATTAATTCAATAACAAACACTGAATCCTTACTATGGGATATGACTTAGGAAATGATGAACAAAATAGACATAGCCCTGATGGAGTTTACATCTAGTGAAATAGACTGGCATTAGCATATGCTAAGACAAACAACAGAAATTTCCAATTATGTTAATTGTTAGCAAAAAGAGGGACATGTTACTTTGAAATGCTTTAATGTTGGAATTAGATCTCATCTGGAAAATCAAGGAAGGCTCTTTTGAACAGGTGAAAATTGAGCTAAGGGCTAACAAAATAGAGTTAACTGAAGAAAGAAAGTTTGTGTGTTAGGAGAGAGTGTTTTTAGTATTTTACGTAAATGGAATAATATGTGCAAAGGCATTGTGGTGGAAAAGAGCATGTTGCATTGAGGAACTTGAAAAATGCCAGACCAGTTAAAATAAAAGACCTCAGGTGTGAGTGGTGGACATGATATAGATTAAAGCAGAAGAAGTAGGTGTAAGCCAGGCGTCCCCAAACTTTTTACACAGGAGGCCAGTTCACTGTCCCTCAGACAGTTGGAGGGCTGCCACATACTGTGCTCCTCTCACTGACCACCAATGAAAGAGGTGCCCCTTCCTGAAGTGCGGCGGGGGGCCGGATCAATGGCCTCAGGGGGCCGCATGCGGCCCGCGGGCCGTAGTTTGGGGATGCCTGGTGTAAGCAAACTTGTTCAAGATGCTATAGAACATTTTACAACGTTTAGACTTTATCCTAAAGTGACTGAAAATAATAAGAAAGAAATGGAAGGAAGAAAGTTTTTTGAAAATACAACTAAGCTCCTGGGTGAATAAAGGAATGGAGAATGAAGAATACCTTATCTTCTGGAGTAAACTACTCATCACCCTGATAAACTCCATCTATTTTTTTTTCCAAGATCTTGCATCATATGATCTTCAGGATCCACCTGTCTATATTTATTTGTCTGGGCTTTCCTAATGCATTAGTGCTTGAGTTTTTTTCTCCCAGTAGAGATAGAAATCCTTATATCACCTAGGGACAAGTTCATAAGCGTTCTAAGACAAAATGCTTTAAGACTATCCCAGGGTGCTTCCATTTAATAGAGAGCTGTGTAACTGCTTAACATAAGTTATTAGGGACCAGAAACATTGCCTAAGTTTCCAGCCTCCTGATTCTTAAGTAGGTCACCCAGACTTCTCCCCACTTTTGACTGAAGCCATTCTAGTTATTATGAGATGAACCTAAGACAATCTGAAGTCTATAAGCTAATTTTTCAGAGAACAATGTGGTTTGGAGTGAACGAATAAAAATCCCTTAGTTAATTTAACATTAACAAAATGATAAAACAGTTTTTCATTTAGCACTATTAAGCCAAGACAATTAATACAGGAGAAAGAAACTAGGTTAATATGGAAAGTATACATTGTGAAAGTAGGTATTGTTTATTCCCAATCTAAATAACCCTTTGTTGGCATAGCTTGAATTACTATATATAATTATGAATAGTGATGCCACTCTTCATTAATATAGAAACATCATAAATTATAATATCATATCCTCCAAAATCTAAATTGTAGGGGGTTTTATATAGTAACAACTTATGTGATCTTTTTGAATGAATGTAGTTATTTCTGAAATTTTGGCTGAACTTCCAAGAAGTAGTCTAAATTAATGAGCCCTGGTTGTTTGAAGAAATTAGGCTTGTCCAAGGCACAATGGAATAGAAATAAATGATCATTCTCCCTGAAAAATTAATTCTGCAGATATATAGTAAATGAAATCTCAGACTAAGGCCCAAGTAAAGAATTTTATTGTCAGTCTAGTAGGCCCCAAGTTGAGTTAGTTATATTCAATGGGATGTATAAATTCATTATTTCAATACTGTATTTTATTAAAGCTCCAAAATATTTGGACATATTTTCAGGGCCTCAGGTTTTCCATTCAGTTGGTTCTTTCTTTCTATACGCATATCGTTTCTTTAAATTACTTAATATTAGAAAACACGATTCACTCCAAGGATCCTAGTGGCAATGCTTAGTTAAAATAACACACAAGTCAGAATACATGTTATGATATGGACAGGTAGCTAAGATCAGCACTCATCTTGATGCCAGCTACCCCAACTTAAGAGAAGTTCATGCAAAATTACACAGGACAAATGCAAGTTGAGACAGAAGAGAAAAAGCAAAGAAAAGGAAGAAAAAGAAGAAAAACATACACTTATTGTCACCTTGCTCTAACTATAAAATATATTAAATATATACATGTATTTGGGGCAGACATACTCTAAGGTAGTCCCCAAGATCTCTAGCTCCTGGGATGTATGCCTTATAAATTTCCTGCCTTTTTAATGTGGATGGAACCTGTGACTTGCTTCTAATCAATAGAATATGGCAAAGGAGATGGATGCCACCGTCATGTGAATGTTTCGTAAAATCGTAAACCATATTGCTACAGGACACTCTCTGGCAGTCTTTGAGGAAGCAAGTTGTTACGCTAGGAAGGCCCTCATGACAGGAAACTGATGAAGGCTTCCAGCTGACAGCCAGCAAGATACAGAGGTCCTTGGCCCAGTAACCCACAAGGGACTAATGGCCGTCAACAACCACGTGACCTTGAAAGCAGATGTTTCCTCAACTGAGCTTCAGATGAGACTGCAGCTCCAGCCAATACCTCAATTACAGCCTTGTGAGATCCTGAAACAGAGATCAGGATGTTTTCCAACATCCACCCAAATAGTGAGACAATACATGTGTTTTTTGTTTTTTTCAGTCACTGTTATAGAGCAACATACAAGTAATAAAATATTCAACATATTTATATAAATTTACATTTTAAGTATAAAATATAATTTTGTTAGATATCAGAGATTAAGTACTACAATGTTTAATCTGAAAAATGACCAAAAGTATATTACTCAAAAGAAAGGGATTTATGTTTTTCAACACAAATTTGAGTGTGTTCTTACATTACACTCTTCTCGTATTTCTGGGAGAAGCCAAACTTGGTCACATAACATTAAATTTAGAAGAATAAATGTTTTTGATACAATGGGAGCCATGATTTTTAGTACAGTATTTAATAATTTTATAGTTATGTAGATAAGTTGATTTGAATGAGAAAAGCCAGAGAGTGATGTAAGAAAAAGGAAAACACAGGTATACCCTGTCACTTTTTGATTCATTTGAAAATATCTTAATTTGGTATTTATTATTGAATAATGTTGTACATAAAATTTTAGATTGATGATTTTTTTCTCTTATAATTTTAGAGAAACTTTTTCTTTTTGATTTTTGCTTTTGAGATATCTCTGTATCATTTCTGTAATCTAGTTTACTTTCTCCCTTTTAATATTTATTTATTGACTTTAGTATGCTTTTTTTTTTTTTTTTTTTTTTTTTTGATACGGAGTCTTGCTCTGTCACCAGGCTGTAGTGCAGTGGTGCAATCTCGGCTTACTGCAACCTCCGCCTCCTGGGTTCAAGCGATTCTCCTGCCTCAGCCTCCCAAGTAGGTGAGATTACAGGCACGCACCACCACACACAGCTAGTTTTTGTATTTTCAGTAGAGATGGGGTTTCACCATGTTGACCAGGATGGTCTCGATCTCCTGACCTGGTGATCCACCCACCTTGGCCTCCCAAAGTGCTGGGATTACAGGAGTGAGACACCACACCTGGCTGACTTTAGTATTCTACACGTTTCCTTAGGAATAAATTCATTTGTATTTACTATGCTAGAGATTCATTATGTTTTGAAAATCTTTGCTTTTTATTCAATTCTAGAACAGTGTATGCCTTTTTCTATCAATATTTGAAGACTCTTTTGCTTCCATTCACTGCATTCTCTTGTCATGGAACGCTCATTAGATGCATGTTAAGCTTTATTACTATGTCCTCCTCTCCACCTGTCTCAAATTTTTTCATGTATTTAATTTTTTAATAGTTCATATTTCTTTCTAAATAACTGTCTTAAGCCTATCTTTTACCTCATCAATGATTTTACATATTTTATAGGTAAATGTTTAAATGTTATGTTTGCATACATATGTCTCTATATATATGTATTTATAGAATTTTGTTTTCTCCTCTTGTTGATGTTTTCTAATAGTGTTTGATTCGTTTCTTACTATTTTTAGCTTTAACCTTTTTATCCTATTTTAACACATTGGTTAATAATCAAAATCACCTGAATAACACTGTTATATGTATATTTTGACTTTTATTCATTTATCTTCTTATTGTGATTTGGATATTGACCCATGATTGGAAGGGATTTGTCCATGAGGATCATGTAGATCCTAGTTTAAGGAATTACCTTTCTAAAAGGATGTATGCTTGCCTCCAGCAAGTGCCCAGGAGTATGGACATTTTTACGTTAGTTTCTTTGCTAAGAGTTTCCAGACCACACAGTTTGTTTACATTGGAATCTCAAACTCAAGAAAGGTGAGTGTGACATTTTAGACTCTAAGGACATTTTGTTTTTGTCTACACAGAACCCATTCAGACCGTAACACTGTCATCCTCTCTCTGTGCCAGCTAAAAGACGTTTTTTCCATTTGTCTTTTTAAAAATTGATTTATTTTTCCTTTTTAAGTTTCAGGATATATGTGCAGAACGTGCAGGTTTGTTACATAGATATACATGTGCCATGGTAGTTTGCTGCACCTGTAGACCCATCCATGCAGGTTCCCTCCCGTCAGCCTCACCCCCAAACAGGCCCTAGTCTGTATTGTTTCTGTCCCTGTGTCCATGTGTTCTCACTGTTCAGTTCCCACTTAGGAGTAAGAACATGTGGTGTTTGGTTATTGTGTCCCTGTGTTAGTTTGCTAAGGATGATAGTTTCCATTTTCATCCATGTCCCTGGAAAGGACATGAACTCATTATTTTTTATGACTGTGTAGTATTCCATGATGTACATGTACCACATTTTCTTTATACAGTCTATCATTGATGAGCATTTGGGTTGGTTCCATGTCTTTACTATTGTAAGTAGTGCTGCAATAAACATATGTGTGCATGTATCTTAATAGTAGAATGATTTATATTTCTTTGGTTATATACTCAGTAATGGGATTGCTGGGTCAAATAGTATTTCTGTTTCTAAATCCTTGATAAATTGCCATATTGTCTTCCACAATGGTTGAACTAAATTGCATTTCCTCCAACGGTGTAAAACCATTCCTATTTCTCTATAGCCTCACCAGCATCTATTGTTTCTTGACTTTTTAATAATCATCATTCTGACTGGAATGAATGGTATCTCATTGTGGTTTTGATTTGTATACCTCTAATGATCAGTGATGTTTTGATTTTTTTTTCATATGTTTGTTGGCTGCATAAATGTCTTGTTTTGAGAAGTGTCTGTTCACATCCTTTGCCCACTTTTTGATGGGAGTTGGGTATTGTGTAAATTTGTTTAAGTTCCTTGTAGATTCTGGATATTAAACCTTTGTCAGAAAGGTAGATTGCAAAAATTGTCTCCCATTCTGTAGGTTGCCCGTTCACTCTAATGATAGTTTTGTTTGTTTGTTTGTTTGTTTGTTTGTTTGTTTTGCTGTGCAGAAGCTCTTTAATTAGGTCCTCTTTGTCTATTTTGGCTTTTGTTGCAATTGCTTTTGGTATTTTCATCATTAAGTCTTTGCCCATGCTTATGTCCTGAAATGGTATTGCCTAGGTTTTCTTATAGGCCTTTATGGTTTTGAGTTTTACATTTAAATCTATAATCCATTTTGAGTTAAGGTTAGTATTGTTATGTGTAAACTTGTCAATGCCATCATGATGCTATCTGGTTATTTTGCACACTAGTTGATGCATTTTTTAAATAATGTCATTGATGTTTATATATTGGTATGTTTTTGCAGTGGCTGGTAGCCGTTTTTCCTTTCTATATTTAGTGCTTCCTTCAGGAGTTCTTGAAAGGATGGTATGATGGTGATGAAATTGCTCATTTGCTTGTCTGGAAAGGATTTTATTTCTCCTTCACTTATGCAGCTTAGTTTGGCTGGATATGAAATTCTGGGTGGAAAATTATTTTATTAGGAATGTTTAATATTGGTCCCCACTCTGTTCTGGCTTGTAGGGTTTCTGCTGAGAGGTCTGCTGTTAGTCTGATGGGCTTCCCTTTGTACATAACCTTTATCTCTGGCTCCCCTTAACATTTTTTCCTTCATTTAGACCTTGGAGAATGTGACGATTATGTGTCTTGGGGTTGATCTTCTCATATATTATCTTAGTGTTATTCTCTGTATTTCCTGAACTGTAATGTTTACCTTTCTTGCTAGGTTGGGTAAGTTCTACTGGATAACATCTTGAGGTGTGTTTTCCAATTTGATTCAATTCTCCCCATCTCCTCAGGTACTCCAATCAATTGTAGGTTTGGTCCTTTTACACAGTCCCATATTTCTCAGAGGCTTTGTTCCTTTTCATACTTTTTTTTTCTATAATCTTTTCTGTATCACTTACTTAAGCAAGGAAATCTTCGAATTTAGCTATTGATACATGTGTATGCTTCACAATGTTCTGCTGTGCTTTTCAATTCCATCAGGTCATTTATGTTTCTTTCTAAACTAGGTATTCTAGTTAGCAGCTCCTCTAAACTTCATTTGAGGTTCTTAGCTTCTTTACATTGGGTTAGAACATGCTCCTTTAGCTCAGCAGAGTTTGTTATTATCCATTTTCTGAAGCGTACTTCTGTCAATTCATCCTTCTCATCCTCTGTCCAGTTCTGTGCTCTTGCTGGATAGATGTTGTGATCATTTGGAGGAGAAGATGAACTCTGGCCTTTTGAGTTTTCAGCATTTTTTTGTTGATTCTTTCTCATCTTCATGAGTTTGTTTAGTTTCGATCTTTGAGGCTGCTGACCCTTGGATGGGGTTTCTGTGGGGACTTTTTGCTGTTGATGATGCTGTTGTTGTTGCTTTCTATTTGGTTTTCTTTCAGTGGTCAGGTTCCTCTTCTCTAGGGCTGCTGCGGTTTGCTGGGGGTTTACTGCAGGCCCTATTCATCTGGTTCGCTCCTGCACCTGGAGATGTCACTCAAGGAGGCTGGAGAACAGCAAAGATGGGTGCCTGCTTCTTCCTCTGGGATCTCTGACCTCGAGGAGCACCAACTTGATGCAAGCAGGATCGGTCTTGTGTAAGGTGTCTAACAACCCCTGTTGGAGGGTCTCACCCAGTTGAGTGGCACGGGAATAAGACCTGTTTAATGAAGCACTTTAACTGTCTCTTGGTGGAGAAGGTGTGCTCCAGTGCAGGGGAATCCCACTTATCTGGGCTGCCGGATTCCTCAGTACTAGTAGGGGGAAAGGCTAAGTCTGCTGGTCCTCAGAGCCTGAGAGGGAGATCAGAGTGCTGCCCTTGTGTCCCTGGCTGGAGTTGTTGGAATTCCTGCAGGAAGACTCCGCCCAGTAAGGAGGGATGGGTCGGAGTCAGGCCTGAAAAGGCACGCTGGCCACAGTCTACCAGGGCCAGTGTGTTGGGCTATGGGGGACACCTCTTGGGACGAAGTCGTCCAGCCTCCCTGGCTCCAGCAGGGGAAAAGTGTGCCTGGAGCTATAGAGATTGCTGCTGTCCTCCCTGCCACCCAGAGAGCTTAGCATATTAGGTTAACTATCAGTCCCAGTATGGGATGCTGCCTTACCCACAAGGAGCTCAAACAGCTTAGACAGCAGGCAGCCACAGCTGTGGTTCTTGTTGCCCCTCCCCCTGGGAAGTCAACAGGCTCAAGCAGATTTGAGCCCAGAGGCTGTTGAGAATCTGAGCAGCTCCAGTATTGGGACCCTAGGCCCGGGTGGCATGGGTTCATGAGTGGAATCTTCCAATCTGTGGGTTACACAGTTCCATGGAAAAAGCATGGTTTCCCTGGGTAGGTAGCATGCTCACTCACTGCCCCCCTGGGCTGGGGGTTGGAGGTTCCCCTGCCCTGTGTGGCTCTCAGGTGGGCTGCCACATGACACTCTCTTCCTTCGTCTCTGTAGGTCACACCAGCCGCCTAGTCAGTTCTGATGAGAGACCCTGAATACCTCGGTTGCCAGTAGAGGATTCACATTCTATTATGGCTCTTTTCTTTGAGAACCTGTAATGGACTGCAGTTCCACAAGAAGGGAGATGTAGTTATAAAATTACTTTCCTAGTTTTTAGGTTTTATTTATTTATTTACTATTTATTTTTGAGATGAAGGCTCACTCTTGTCATCCAGCTGGAGTGCAATGGCACGATCTCCATTCACTGCAAGCTACACCTCCTGGGTTCTAGGAATTCTACTGCCTCAGCCTCCTGAGTAGCTGGAATTACAGGCGCCTGCCACCATGCCCAGCTAATTTTTGTATTTTTAGTAGTGGCGGGGTTTCACCATGTTGGCCAGGTTGGTCTCAAACTTCTGACCTCAGGCGTCCACCTGCCTCAGCCTCCCAAAGTGCTGGGATTAGAGGTGTGAGGCATCGCACCTGGCTGTTTTTAGGTTTTTAAAAATGGCTTCTGGTCCTTGGAAATTTTATTTGGAGCCTTGTGAGGTCATCTTTGCTTTTCCAAGGCTTTTTTTTTTATATTTTATCTAACATTTCTAGTTATCTGTATGGTGGGTTTGTTCAGAGTATCTGATTTTTAAGAAAGTATTTTCAAGGTGCAGGTGCCAATTTACACCTGTTTTAAAGAGGCATTGTAGAGGTTTGCAAAGGATCTAATATCACGCTCTCTCCATAATAATTTCTTTTTTGTAAAGTAGAATATGTCTTCTCTTTGTAAGATATTGGGCTCTCAAGCAACTTACCGTGAATAATTAGTTGCCAGCACAGACAAAAATAATAAGCCTACACTGACAGAAATAAGTTCAAGTTAATCTATGATTCCATTTTTATATAGTTTAAGAATCTATAAAACAAATCAATGATGACAGAGGACAAAATGGCAGATACCTATGAGTTATTGATTAGGAGAGGGCTTAAGAAAAACTTTTGGAGTGCTGCAAGAGTTTTACATCTTGATCGAGGTAATAGTCACCACAGTTGTTTTCTTATGCAGAACTTCACAAAGCTGTATACTTAAAATTAATATACTTCATATACTTTATGCTATATTTATTGTAGCTTAGTTTTAAAAATGACATCCCACAAGTCCTAGATAAGCTATAATCATATTTCAGAGCCATTAGATTGAGTCCTAACCCAGTTATTTTTAAATTTTTAATTTTAAAATGTTAATAATTTCTTCAAAAATTAAAAACTTATAGATGTGGAAGGGCAAACCCAGAATCATTCCGAACAGGACTAATCTGGCAGCCAATATTAATCAATTGGGGTTGGAAAGTGAGAATCACTGTATTTGCAATGCATTGACTGGATGATCTCCAAAGGGCAAACTGGTCTTAGGTTTTATGTCTCTGAGTGACTTATATGGGTGACTCACTTTTCCTGTCTATTGGCAAATTACAGACAAGCTTCATGAGAAAGTGAATAGTCACTGTTGACCTTTTGTTTTTCAAAATAAGCCTTTATGTTCAGACATATATGTTGATTTGTTAATTGTCTATCTTTGCATGGCTTTGCTCTTAATATCCAGCATACCACTGGTTTCCCTTCAAAGTCAGTCATTTCCAGGATGTTAATTATATTGATTTGATAAATTCCAGTAAAGTACATAAGGTTAAAGAAAAAAAATAACAAAAAAATGCCACTGGTTTACAATTTAGAATTAATCTTAGGATATAAGTTTAAAGCAAAAAATAACAACAACAACAAAATGCCCCTGGTTTACAACTTAGAATTAATCTAGGACACTATGGTTCAATCCAAGACTTACACCAAATTTACATCAGCCTGAGCTGCCTCCTTTTAAATTGCTGAAGTGGCAGAAAGCAGAAGCATGAAGGGCATGTCTAGTCTCTTTTGCTTTGTTTGTTTTTTGACAGCAAATATCTTAAAAGTTTTGAAGCTTTGCTATTATTTTGAGACCAGTTATTTGCTCAGATTCCTTTTAGGGAAGAATAAGAGTCAAATTTTACAATCTATTAAATTTGTATCTTCTTCCTTTTGATGAAATCCATGATTTTTAAATCAAATTTATTAATCCTTAAATGAATGGCTAATGATATTTATATATCCTCAAATTGCTCCTACCTTCATGCACACCATCTTTTGAAAAAAAAAAAGTTAGCTAGGAAGCTGCATTATTTTAAGTAATACATTGCCAATTTTCTACACCACAAAATGTTTTACTTTTGTGACTTCCTATAGAATCTCAGAAAAGGACTTAAGTACTGGAGGTTAATTTGGGGAGTGACCTCAAAAAGAAGAAATGAAGAAATAGAACAAGGAAGTAAAAGAAAAGTCAGATAGAAAGTTGTCATCAGTTGAGTAGCCAGTCTTGGGATTTATCCACTGGCTTCATTGCCTATTGGATGAGAGTTATCTCTCGGGTATTACCTCCCCTATACTTTCAGAAGAAGCATACAAACATAGGTCCAGTGAGCACTGGAATGTAGCAGAAGGCTCTCAGCAGACTGCAGAGAGGACTTGGTACTTGGTATAGGCTAGCAGTGCAAGGTGAGTCTTAACATTCAAAGAACTGCCCCCTGCAGCTGTGGGTGAAATAAACGAGAGTGTCACAAAGCACTAGAGGCATTTGGCACACATGCATGATGACAGTAAGAACTTCTCATTAATGGGAGAGAAAGTGTGATTCCTACGTAGCAATAGGCTAGATTAAAACAAATGAATTTAGTAAGTTTAGAGAAACTTAAAGTCCTTACTCAGTTTCTTCAATTATGATTTTCTATAGCGGTTTTAACTCGTTCATTACCTTCAAAGAATCTTGAACCTTTGTACTAGGGTTTGAGTATGTATGCCTTGTAAAAGCTTCCCTGATGTTCCTACCAGATAAGTATCAGTGGTATATGATCATTGGGTTATTTTATTTATACTTTTGATTTATACTTTTGCTCTTTGAGTTCAGTCAGCTTGTATTTCAAAGGTTTCCTATATATTCTTACCCAGTATGTTAACTGGATGTTCAATAAACACACTTGACTGAAGAATGAGAAAACAGAAAAAAAAAAAACAGCCTAAGTTTCATAAGTGATCTATCTAGTCTCCCAGTTTTCTACTTTGCTGAATGAAGTGACTAAAATTTTGTAATTTATGGAATTTTCACTGTATGTGTCTAGCTATGTATGTGCAGCTAGACACTTGTGTATACATACAGCTACAAAGAAGCAAACACATCTTTATATGCCATAATAAGCAAGGGTCTTTTCAATCAATTCCCCTTCAATTGTTCCTCATTCAGCAACATCAGCATCACTTAAATACTTGTTAGATGAGCAAACTCGCAGGTCCGATTTTAAAGTTATTACATCAGGGATTCTGAGCACAGAGTTCAATGATCTGCGTTTTAACATGCCCTCCAGGTGAATTTTATACCTGCTAAAATTTTCAAATCACTGCAATCGATGATTAAAGCCTTACATCCCAGTTAACTTAGAGGACTTAGGGACCTTGATTGCAATATCAGAAGCAACCTGATGTCATAGGCTTAAAAAAAAAAATCCTTTTAAGAAAAGTCTTGTGAAAAAAATTTAGGAAGAGGTTATGACATGAACCATGAAAGACCTGGAAATAAGGAAAAAATGGAGACTTTAGCAGCGTAAAGGGGGTGCTGGTGTCTCCTTTTCCAGTGGAAACTTCAAAATTTGTTTTTGTTGGTTATTGTTAGAGACATGGGTCTCACTTGTTGCCCAGGCTGGGCTTGAATCCTGGGTTCAAGCAATCCTCCAGCCTCAGCCTCCTAAGTGAGACCACACATGTATGCCACATAGCTACACACTAGACACGAAGTGCTCTCCAACATAGCCACAATTTCCCCTGCTGAAACCAGCAAATGTCTGGTTTAGAGCTAGCAAACTGTACGCTACTGGTGGGTAAAAGAGCCATGAGTATTTCTTCGCCCTCTATGTTCCATGTGGAAAAACTAAGGTGTCCGTCTAAGGCAAGAGCAACCAGTTGGCAGTCCTGGAAGCTATTCCAGGCAACTAGCTAGAGTTTGATTTCAAACTAATTCCCGCAAACTCATCGCTAGAATCTGGGCGCTGTTTCAGTTCTTCCTTACCTTGTCTTGGCTGGAATTTCCTTATTATCTTTACTGGGATTGGACTCCACCAGCTTTGCTCTGCATCTCATCAGCATCACTAGACCCCTGGATGCTCCCAGTATCCGTTTGTCCCCGCGGGAATGTACCCAGCTGCCAGAGAAGACAGCTCCCACACACTTGTGGGTGGGGAACCCAGAGCGGGAAATCCGTTTAGGTAGGAGCAGCTGAGGTTTTAAGCCTTATTTCCTCCCCATTCATGTTATCGTCCAATGAGAGGGGTCCTTTCAAACTTCCTCTGGAGTGCTTGATCTTTGACTCTGATACTGGATTGGCTACTTACTCTGCAACCCTGAGTTACAGAGCCCACTCCTCCCAGAGCTTTCCACAGGCATTTGGGATAAAACAGCCCCACGTGGCTTTTCCCACCTGGCCCGTGCTTGGGGAAACCAGACAAAGGACTTTGTTGGAAACCCCTCCCCTAGCAGACCCGGGAAGAGAACATTCTTTAACACAGTCCCTCAAGCTTCACCTGCTCAAGTTTGCGAAACAGACTTTCCACACTTGGCCTAAGACTGAATGGCTGAGGCTATGTCTGGGCTCAGTCTCTGATTGTGCAGCCCAAACTTCTTGGCTGCTTTTACGCCCAGAATCTCTTAGTCACTCTCTTGAGAGAGAAATGTTTTACCTTTTTGTGGGTATTTCATGAACACAGGAAATGATGAGAAATCAGTTATTGATAAAAGAGTTTGTCTTTTAGATTTTTCTACCTTTTCATTTTTTTTAATCACTCCCTCTTAGAAAAGCCAATATTTATTTGATAACTCATTAATAGAGTGAATACTTGTCGAGTAGCAACACCGACGAAGTGTTGTTTGGTTACACGCAATCTCACACCAGCCAGGACTGGACTTTCGTGAGGAGCTGCAAACTGCAATTCTCTGTCCATACTCAACCCTTCCTCTTAACACTGAGTATCAGTTGTTCACATTAGAACAATAAATTCAGCTAAATATTAAAAACAAACCACCAAACTAAATTACATTAAGGAGAACATTTAACTTCCTTGGGATAGTTACTTTTTAAAAGATGGTATTGGTTAACCAATATAAATTGCTAAGTGACAGAAAGAAAAAGTGAAGTGAAACTATACAGGAAATATGAAGTTGAGTATGTTTGTTCTTTCTGAGGAATAGTGGTCTTTTATATACGTTTCATTTTATTAACTATATTTTCAATGAACACTAATGTGTGAACACGTAAGTGCTTTTGTAAATTTTAAATTATCTTTGGATAGTAAGTGATTTTAAAATTTTACATGGTCTTAAATATAAAGTAATATCCACATGGATGGTGTTTATGTCATTCCATAAAATTCCAATTTCCTTTAAAATGTGTTAATTGCATATGGTGATTACTTGGAATTTTTTTTAAAAGAATATGCTATCTCTCTATATATTTTTTACATAGGCTCATTAATAACATATAAACATTATCATGAAATTGTCCTTTCAAATACATCAAACTGAAACTGGAATAATCTGAATAAGGTTTTTTCAACTGCTGCAATAAAGACAAAATTTAGACTACTATTATTTGATAATCATTACTGAATTTACACCTGATTGATGCTTTTACTTATGAAAGAAATAGCACATAGCACTTCCAGTTTTTTCTATTTTGATATACTTTGCAAAAATTGTGTTCATAAGCTTTTTTCTTAAGATATCAATCCCTCATTAAATTACTGAGAAACAGTTAATCTGAAGATCCTTTCAGAGATTCAGACAGTGATCAGAAATGCTCCCTATAGTATTGTTTGTAACAGAAAACTAAATGTTTAATTGGAAATTGAATCAATATAGTATGGTCACCTACCTGATAAAATATTCTGCTTTCATTGAAATTATTTTGAAAAATATATTACATCATAAATTATGACTATATATAAACAAATCAATATGAAGGTATGATCTTTACTTTGTAAAATACAGACATAAATAAGCAATTAACACTGGTTAGAATATACATCCATATATTAAATATTGGTCTTTAAACTTCATCTTATTGCTTTTCTATATTTTCTAACTATATTTGTATAGATATATATTTGTATGATAATCATACAAATGGTAATTATTTTAAAAGAACAGCCAACTGAGCTTATCTATATAAATTTGAACTTCTATGTTAAAAGCTGAATCCACTTGGCCAAAATTATCTATTCCTCCAGTATCTAGGAAATATTGAGGATCTAGAGGGAGAAAGGTCATTTGGTTTCTGGTTCAGAATGTAGATTTTTGGTAGTTGCCACTCTATCCTACAACAAATAATCATGAAAAATCTAAAGAATCAATTCTTCCTAGAGCTATATGAAAAGTAAGGTCCCAGGGCAAACTACTACCCAGGGAATTGGAGAAACCCAGTGGTAAATATAGAGAATCACAAGTTTCTGAAGTAGAAAGCCATGTGCAGCAATTTCTGTAGGAGACAGTGCTGAAGTAGGAAAATCTGAGCTGTAGTTGACAATTGCTTGAGGCTTAGTGTAGACAACTCAATTGTTTTAGGCTTATTGTAGACAATTTAGTTATAAAAACTCCAGGGGAACCCAGTTTTGTGAGTTTCTGTGAGTTTGGAGCTCAACTAGATATTCACAGTGATTATCAAAGAAAAATCTCATCTTGCTTCTGGCAGAATGAGGGAAAAATAACCATCTTAAAACATACCAGAACATTCTATTCTTCTTGGCAAAATCTGCCCTCAGGAGAAACTAAGAAGAGCCTAACTTGCTGGGGTTTTCTCAGATCTTAATTTACTAGGAGAAAGGAAAATATCTCACTCCAGCTGCTCTAGGATTCTATGGAGAGCAAAGAAAATACTGAACTCCAGCCCACTCTAGCCATGTTGCCCCATTGGGGCATTGAGGATATTGAGAAACACTTGTGAAATTCACAATCCAATGTACAGGCTTACTAAAAAACTAAGGCCTGATTACAGAACTATAGAATACTTTTTCTCCCCCACACCTTACTGTTACATACTAAAGACTTATTTATGGCAGTTCTTTTACCCAATACATCATGTCTGGCTATGAAGAAAAAAATTACAAGACATACTACAAGGCAAAATACATAGTTTGAAAGACAGAACAAGCATTAAAACCAGACTCAGATATGGTAAACATGTTAAAACTATCAGATTGGGTACTAAAACATCTATGATTAACGTGCTAAGGCTCTGTTGGATAAAGTAGACAGCACAAATGAATGGATGAACAATGTAAGTAGAGAGATAGAAATTCTAAGCAAAAAAGCAAACAAACAGAAAAATCCTGGATATCAAAAACACTATAACAGAAAGGATGTCTTTGATGAGCACAGATTCATTAGCAGACTGAACCTATCTTAGGAAAGAATCTCTGAGCTTTAGGATAACTCAATAGAAACCTCCAAAACTGAAAAGCAAAAAATAAAAAGACAAAAAACAAACAAACAACAACAAAACCAGAACGATATGTCCAAGGACTGTGAGACAAGTATAAAAGGTATGACATAGCTATAATGGGAATACCAGATGAAAAAGAGAAAGAGAAAGAAACCAAAAAATATTTGAAACAATAAGAAATGAGATTTTTCTCAAATTAATGCCAGATGTCAAACCACTGATCCAAGAAGCTCAGAAATCACCAAGTAGAATAAATTTCGGAAAAACTACACTTGTGCATGTCATTTTCAAGCTACAGAAAATCAAAGAAAAAGAGAAAATCCTAAAAGAAGCCAGAAGATAAAATGCCTTACATATGGAGGAGCAAAAATAAGAATCAAGTCTGATTAAACTATGCAAATTTACAGTGTTGAGAGAAAAAAGTTTTTTATCAACCTAGAAATTTATATTCTGTGAAATTATCTTTCAAAGTGAAGAAGAAATAAAGATTTCTCAGACATAAAAATTGGGAGAATTTGTTGCTGGTAGGTTAGTCTTGAAAGAAAGAAGTTTATTAAAGAAAAGGAAAAGGACATTGGGCAGAAACAGCATTGGAGAACAGATAAGTGAAAATAAAATTTAAAAACAAATATTTATTTTTCTTTTTCATTTAATTTTAAGATGGAGTCTCACTCTGTTGCCCAGGTTGGAGTGCAATGGTGTGATCTTGGCTCACTGCAACCTCTGCTTCCCAGGTTCAAGAAATTTTCCTGCCTCAGCCTCCTGAGTAGCTGGGATTACAGGCATGCACCATCATGCCTGGCTAATTTGTTTTGTATTTTTAATAGAGATGGGATTTTACCGTGTTGGTCAGGCTGGTCTCAACCTCTGACTTCATGTGATCTACTCACTTCAGATTCCCAAAGTGTTGGGATTGCAGGCATGAGCCACTGTGCCTGGCCTATTTTTCTTATTCTTAATTAATCTAATAGCAGTTTGTTTAAAACACAAAACTGTAAAACTTCTAGAAGATAACATATGATAAATCTACATGACATAGGACTTGGCTATACTTTTTTAGATACATCACCAATGATGTGAACCATGAAAGAAAGAATAGATAAGCTGAACTTCATTAATTTTTTTTGCTCTGTGAATGATGGTACAAAAATAATAAAAGTGACAACAAGCCACAGTATTTAAAAAATGCAATTGCAAAAGACATGTCTAATAAAAGAATGCTGTCCAAAATATATTAGGTTTGTGCAAAAGTAACGTCAAAAAGTGCAATTACTTTTGCACCAACCTGATACAAAGAACTCTTAAAACGCAACAAAATATTATGAAAAAAATGGGTCAAATACCTGAACAAATACCTCACCAAATAATATATAGAGATGTCAACCAAGCATATAAAAAGATGATCCACATTGTATGACATTATGGAAATGCAAAGTATAACAAAAATGAGATACCACTATCCACCTGTTAGAGAAGGCTAATTCCAGAACTCAAACACCAAATGCTGACAAGGATATGGAGCACCAAGAGCTCCCATTCATTGCTGGTGAGAATGCAAAGTGTTTTAGCCACCTTGGAAAACAGATTAGCTATTTCTTACAAAACTTGACATTCTCTTACCATATGATTCAACAATCACACTTCTTGCTATTTGTCTAAAGGAACTGAAAACATATCTCCACACAAAAACATTCACATGGATGTTCATTGCAATTTCATTCACGTTGTCAGACTTAGAAGCAACCAAGTGTCTTTCAGTAAGTGAATGAATACATAAAATCTGGTACATAAGATGATACATTATTCATTGAAATAATGTAATGATCTATCAAGAAATAAAAGACATGGATGAAACTTAGATTCAAATTACAAAAGAAGCCGGTCTGAAAAGGCTACATACTGTATGATTCCAACTATTAACATGTGACATTTTGGAAAAAGTAAAACTGTGGAGACAGTAAAAGGATCAGTGAATGGCAGAGGTTGGGTGAAGGAATAAATGAATAGGCAAAACACAGAGGATTTTAAGGCAGTTAAAATATTCTGTATGATACTGTAAGGTGGACGCATGTTGTTTTACAGTCTTCCAAACCCACAAATTGTACAACACAAAAAAAGAACCCTAATATAAAGAATAAACTTTGAATGATAATGATGTGTCAACATAGGCTCATCAGTTATATTATAATAAATGTAGCACTGCTGGTGGGATGTTGATCATGGAAGAGGCTATTCATGTGTAGGGGCAGGGACTATACGGAAAAGCTCTGTATTTCCTGTTCAATTTTCTGTGACCTTAAAACTGCTCTATAATTGAAGTCTGTATTTTTTAAAAGGATTAAAATTTTCAAAGATTTGTCGGTTTTAAAGAACTGGGCATTACCTGCACATTGAAAAGTATAAATGATAAAAGCTTACCTTTTGATAGTGCACTGGATCTCCCATCACAGGCAATCCCTACAGACTGTGTCTCTATCAGCCCCTCTTGTCCTTTCTGATGATTTAAAATACTAAAATTGATGATGGCAAACTAAGTGAGGTTTTTCCTTCTGTTCACAGAGAGTTTATTAGCTAATTTATGGTTTCTAAGTTAAGTTTTCCACAGTATATTTAGAATACTTTGTCTAATTATTGAAAGTAACACCAGGCAAAATACATTTGCACTCTCTAGGAGGCTCTCTGCTCACCTTGCAATTAATGTCTCACCATATCACCGATGATGGCAGAAAACTGAGTATTTGTTTTTTAAGAGAAAATCCATGCCAACTGACATCATTTTAGAACGAAGTGAGAAGCATAATTCCACAGGGGTTTAGAGCAGAAGTTTCTGCTCCATTGTTTATTTGCTGCATGGTCATCACCATAGTAAAGTACATCAATCCATTCATTTGTACTTTTTTTTTTTTTTTGAAAAGGAAGATCTTGCTCTTTTGTCCAGGCTGGAGGGCTGTGGTGCTGTTGTGGTTCACAGCAGCCTCACACTCCTGAGCTCAAGCAATCCTCTTGCCTTAGGCAAGTATGGTTTATTGCTGACAGTTGATAAAGAGAACTCAGGCATTTTAGCCACAGAATTCAGTTTGCAAGGATGAGGGAGATTCAGCATCTTAATGTGTATTTGGACATAAGGGGTCTACTGTGGACATAAGAGACTCTTTTTAGAGTATTCTTCAAGTCTGAAAGTCATATATTGCCAAAAAATTTATAAAACTCTCTTCATTTGAAAATAAAAATAAACTGGAAAAGCATGAAATTCTCTTTGCAGAATCAAATATTTCACATTTGTTCTCATGAGGACGGCTTCAAATGACCACTGATGCTCCTCACTCTCCAGCTCCATTTCACCTTCCCAAGAGGAGGGAGGAGGAGGTGGTCAGGAAGGTGGTGAGCACCTCACACTGAGGACCTTATGTCAAAGGGCGGACTGACTGCTCCCAGACCCGGAGCCTATCCTTCATTGTGGCGGGTGTCTTTGACACCCATAAACTTCCTTTATGTATGCTTGCATGCTCACTCATAGAGATGGTGGGAAAGGGCCTGTATAGGTAACCTGCTACATGCCAGGCATAATTCTAGACACCCTTCACATTGTTTTTGCTGCCGTAGTTTTGTCGTTGTCAGATATAAGTTGTGGCATTTCATTCCCATAGCAAACCATGTATGGACAAGGAGACTCGAGTTTTAGACAGAAAACTAATGACAAGGTCAGAATTCAAACTCAGTGGTGTGTGAAAGACCAGGTGTTTCAGAGTTGCTCTAACAACTGGATGCTAATCCTGCATCATCTATGTACTATGTAACTTTGAGCAAATCACTCAACATCTGGGCACCTAAGTATCCTCTAGGGTCACAAAACAATGCTAGCTTTGTTTATTAGATATGGTTATTATAAATATCATGATCATAAATGAGTCTGTTGGATACTCTATTGGGACAACCACCTTTTACAAATGTAGATTGCAATTATCCTGAATCAGGGTCTAAAGTTCCTGCTGCTCCATCAGTCACTGATATTTGTTAAAAGACTGTTATGTGCTTCTGGGTCTTCTGTAACAGGATAAACAGCTTAAAAAAACAAGGGAAAATAGACTTTGTCCCATCATCATTTTCTTTTGTTTTACACCTGAAAATTGATTATTACCCATGTATGAATAAGGAGGTCAGTTTAACTCAGGACCAAGGGAGGAAACCATTCACCACTGATGCCTATACCACTAGCTCAGCTTCCCTGAAAATACATCACCATTGCCAGAGATCCACTATTTCAGTGTGCCAGCATCACTTAGAACCCCACAGCCCCTGATCATTTGTTTCAGATTTCCCTTTAACAACAGATGCATGTGAAACTGAGAGATGGTTTTATTTCATCCTGATGCCGTGACTGCAGCTGCTGGTATATAAATAAACTGGAGGCCACTCAGGGCATTTTTTTTTTTTTTTGTCTAAGACCTACAAAGGGGGAATGTCAATTATTTTTTAGCTTTTTAAAAAGATGAGGAGACTGTGAGAATGTCCTCCGCAAGTGATTTTAGCATCTTGACAAATACTCCAAAACAATATTGTCTTTGTAAATATAATGTGACTATCAGAAGAGAAATAAACTAAATATAGGACGTGATAATGTCAAAAAATGCCATTTTTTTTTGCAGGTGTGTGACTTTAACTCCAATAACATGCTTTCTTGATTTCCTTCCCTTTTACCTGCTAACTTTTGCATCATGTAGCACCAAGAGATAACAACTATTAAGAGGTGGGTTCATTTCAAGGCAGAGAAAGTCTTAAAACTTTCCAGTACAACAAATAATAAACTTTCATTTATTATTTGTATTAAATGAGGTGAGAGAAGAAGACTTTATCCACAGAAAATTGTTATATGTGTGCATTACTGAAGCTGTTTTCCTTTTTCTCAATAATGTGTATGTGTATTTCTCTTTCTTCCCTATTGCTGCAATTGTGAGGTTTAATTTGGTGGTGCAATTGCCACTCTGTAACTAATAGGAAAATTAGCTATGACTCTGAGGAGCTATTAAAGCCTAGATACAACAATGGAGTACTACACTCTGCCAATATTCCGTCTTTGAGAATGGAAGGAAATGAATTTTAAGTAACTCTTCCGATACCTCCTTTTCAATACATATTTAATAGTACACGTCCTTTAACCAAAGAACACAGATGGTACAATGAAGTCTTAATTAGATTTCATGTTAGTTGCAATTAGTTACTGTTGCAAGTATAAAATCTATAACAGAGCATTAAGAAATAACTTTAAGTTTGTCAAGTCACTTCAATATGTTAGGTCACTAGCCTTTGTGGATTACGGTGTACATGTAACAGCTCAAGATGACAATGATGTGAATTCATATTTAAAACATGTTGTTGGTTAAAATTGTATCAGTTTGCAGGTTCTGAAGCAGTTTTTCTCAAATTTTATATATATGAAAATATGAATACAGATGACATTACCAACACTAAAAGAAAACCTAATTCTAGAATTTAGAGAGAATGTTTTCCAATAAATAGACTAGTTAAGCTGGATTAAAAATAAAAACACAGCTGCAGACATATCTGAAATACAAATGATGAATAACTAGATTTTATTTCATAAAAAATAGTTTGGGAGGTGGATGGGTGGTATTGCAGGAGTTAGAAATAAAAATGGCATATCTCCCACTATTTTGCCTTGACCAAATAATTTTATAATAATGAAAAATAATATGCCCAGCTATACCTCTCCTGGACATGTGCTGTTTTTTGAGACATCTGAGCATTCCTTACTCTCTCTGCCTCAATAGTGCCTCCCATTTCCATATCTTATTCTTACTTTTTATTTATTTTTGTATTCATTGAAAGCAAGAATCGAAGAAAAAATAGGAAGAGATAGGGTAAAGATGGTCAGACAGGCATTGAATCTTGATAGAATTTAGCTCTTACAATTAAACTAGGAGAGAACGACAAAAGGACTCATTAGGGCGTGCCGGGTACAGTCAAGGTCCGTGTCCTATATCACCTCAGAGTAACAGGAAAACGGGGGTGGGGGGGGGTAGAAACAGACAATGATTTCACATCAAGAGATAAGAAACAATGGAATAAGAAATATGAAGCACCTTTCCAATGACACATCAACTCTAATTAGCTGATGGTAGCAGGTGGAGCAGGATGTGTTTGCTGTGTTTTAAAAAGCTCTGCCCTTTCTTAGCAGGAAGAGTTGCGTAATGAAATACCAGCATATATCATGGGAGAAGGGGAGTAATTTGCCATAAATTTCCATGTATTTAAAAATTACCTATTCACTCATCTAATTTGATTTAATAAATTAAGGAATACATATTCTGATAATTGACAATTGATTTTATGTTTTGGCTTAACTGGGCCATGGGATGTCAACTGGTCAAACAGTATTTCTGGTATTTCTGTGAGAGTGTTTTTGGTTGAGACTAACATTAAAATTGGTGGACATGAACAGGGAAGATTGCCCTTCAGAACATGAGTGGGTCTCATCCATTCAATTAAAGACTTGAATAGAATTTTAAAACTGACCCTCCCTGAAGTAAGAGAAGATTCTTGAATTGACTGTCTTTAGACTTCATATATAACATGGGCTCTTTTGGGTAAGTGGACTTCAGACTGGAACACTGGCTCTGCCTGGCTCTCCCAAATCACTGACAGACCCTGCAGATTTTGAACTTAGCAGACTCCATAATTAAATGAGGGAATTCCTTATTATATATCTATAACTATATATCTATGTCTGTCTGTCTATCTATCTATCTATCTATCTATCTATCTATCTATCTACTATCTATCTATCAACACATTCTATCAGTTCTGTTTCTCTGGAGGACCCTGACTAATATGCACATTTATGAGGAACATCATTATTCTTAAAATCACATTGTACAGAATATTTAAGTTCAGAAAAGGCTGATGTAAAGTAAAAAAGATGAAACTGATACTTTATATATAGCATTACTACATTATATAATATGTGTACATACATATAAAGAAGACTTGAAAATAATATAGAAAGTATTAATAGTGGTTATCTGTGGGTGTTGGAATTATTAGATCATTTCATTTTTTTTAATTGTCCAGATTTGTAAATTCTTTATAATGAATATACTTTCCTCCTTAATTGGTAGGAAATGTTATTATTTAACAAAAATATAAGCAGTTTAAAAGACAGTATCATAGTTAAAATTTTGCTGCTTGCAATGAAGAATAAAGAGTAATTCAGTTCCCATGAGAACAAAAGCAAGCATATGTCAAAGAACTGAAGTAACAATTTCTTTCAGCAAGTATCCTACCTGAACAGATGATATTTAGGAAAAAAAATCACTGCACCTTAATGTAAGGTGGAGTTACAATTTTTCTAAAAGTTGATATTGAAAATAGATGACATTTGGGGACATCCCATTCCTTTCCCCAAGAACAGTCTACTCTCTACATATTTGTAGATGTTCTTTTTAAAGAGCTTTGTTTCCAGGGGACCAGACATCCTTGATATCCAGTTCTTACTTACCACCATATAAAACCTGAGACATGAAAAAAATCAGAGGAAAAAAATGTCATATATCTTACTGTGGCATTATTTACTGTTTTCATTACAGATGAGTGAAACATAGTTTGGTGTAGAATAGACATTCTTCCTTAAGTCTGTTCTTCTTTTACTTTTTGTTTCCTATTTAATTAACATAATTTATGAAAAACTTTCATAAAACTTGATTTCATAATTTATGAAAAACTATATATGTGTATACATACACATGTGCACAGGTACACATCCAAATACATACATGTGCACATTATATACATGTCGGTGTGGATGTATGTGTATACATGTATATGTCTTTTTTCACCATTTGCCCTTTCTTGCCCATGGACTGTATGATTATGATTTTGTCTTCCTTAATCTCTGAATTCAGAGACTGTATGCCGCCGTTTGCTCTCAGAGGTCCAGCCTAGGCTTATAGATTGTTGAGTATTTTGTCTGTTTCTTCATGATTTGAAAAATAGTGAACAAATGATCATTTTTTTTCTCCTCCCCTTTTTCTTCCTCCCCCTTTTTCTTTTTACTTTTATACTTTTATACTTTAGATATCTGGTTTCTGGTAGCTGAATCACTTGACAACTGACTAACATAAATTCCCAGCTATAAATCTGGGACAGCAATTAAAGCCTTGCAAGGATTCTGTGCAGTCACACAGCTAGTAAAGTAAATCGTTAGAGGAGTTTTGGGATGGGAGCACTGTTCACAGTATGTATATCCCCTTCTATTTTCTTCTGTTTTTAATTGACTTGTCTTAGCTTCTGTTTCTTTTTCTTTTGCCCTTTTCTTTTTCATCTCCTTCAGGCATTCCGTCTTCTTTTTATTTTCTGTACTTTGCAGACAGATTAGACAAAGGCTACAAAGTGATCTAACCGCTAGCAAGAACCAAA
Source organism: Saimiri boliviensis (assembly GCF_048565385.1). Classification (NCBI taxonomy): domain Eukaryota; kingdom Metazoa; phylum Chordata; class Mammalia; order Primates; family Cebidae; genus Saimiri; species Saimiri boliviensis. The sequence continues at coordinate 60,938,269 of NC_133457.1, read as the reverse complement.
GATGGCCTCCAGTGAATCATTCTGCATGAGTGGCAGGAATGCCTCATGTATCACAATAGCAACTGAAGGCTGAGCTCCTTTAGTGAGAGAAGAAAAGCTTAGTTGGAAGAAGGTTAAAGTAGGAGTGTAGGACTTGCCCTATCTGGGGTAAATACTGATGTGACTAGCATTTCTTGTATGACCTTGGGTAAGTCTCCCAACGTTTCTGTACCTCAGTTCCTTTATCTGTACTGGGAATAATAAAAGTCAGTTTCTTGTGGAGTAAGTAGGCATTTAATTTTATTTATTTATTTTTTGAGACAGAGTTTCACTCTTGTTACCCAGGCTGGAGTGCAATGGCGCGATCTCGGCTCACCGCAACCTCCGCCTCCTGGGTTCAGGCAATTCCCCTGCCTCAGCCTCCTGAGTAGCTGGGATTACAGGCACGTGCCACCATGCCCAGCTAATTTTGTGTAGTAAATAGGCATTTTAAATGAGTGAATGTAAGTGACTAACTAAAATGAAATTGCTGTTTCTGTGGACCAAAACCTGACAAACACTAGCAATTTCCTAAGTTTTCTCTCTTACAAAAGTGCATAATGCCAATCCCTCAGTAAATGTTAACTATTCTTGTTGTTACTACCATTTTGTAAGAAACAACAACAGAAAAGTAAAATGTCTTGTCTACGGTGTCAGTAGTGTCTGAACGGATCTGGGGCCTTAAGCATTTATTTGGGTCAAGAAGGCACAGTGGCTGAATAGCATCCCCCCAATATATTCATCTCTTAATCCCTGGAAGCTGTCAAAATTACTTTGTTTGCAAAAAAAATCTTTGCAGATATAACTAAATGAAGGATCTTGAGAATGAGCGATGGTCCTGCATTATGTGAGTGAGCCTCAAGTTCAGTGATTAGTGTTCTTATAAGAGAGAAGCAGAGGGAGATCTGACAGACAGAAGAGGAAGCAAAAATGTGACCTTGGAGGAAGAGATGAGAGTGAAGTGCTACACATCATGAAATGTCAGGAGCCATTAGAGTTTTAAAAAAGACAAGAAACAGGTTCCCTTCTAGAGTTCCAGAGGGAGTCTGGCCCTGCAGACACCTTGATTTAGGCCAAGTGATACTGAATTTGGACTTCTGGCATCTGGAACTGTGCATGAATACATTTCTGTTGTTTGAAGCTACCAAGTTTGTGGTGGTTTGTTACAGAAGCCCTGGGAAAGTAATACAGATTGCAACCATATTCTGTGGCCAGAGTTAGGCAATTCACAGGACAGGTTTATACTCTGATGTTCTAATCCCTCGGAACCCATTGGATCTCATTTTCAATTTTATGGCTCTAACTGGCTGCTGTTATTGGACTTCCAGGAAAGTCTGTGAGGTTGAAAATTAGTATTCTCCTAAATGCCTGCAAGTGTAATGATATATGGATATCTCTCCCTGCCTGCCAGAAGAAGTCAGCACCTGCATGCTTTGTGTGTTGAACAACTCAGAGGAAAAAAAAAAAGACTAAGTCCATAGACAATCTTACAAATATTCTCTCATCCTCTCTGTATCTCCTGAAAATGTTTTCGTCCAAGCAGTCCAATCCAATTGTTCCTCCATTACAAACCAATTATTAAAGAATGAGTTCATATAAAAAAAAGGGAGTTCTGATATAGATCAGGTTTCACACTGATCCACCTGCATTCTTTTGGTTTTGTCTGTCACACCTGAAAACTCTCCCTTTTTGATCACCTGATGATCTGAAAGCATATATTAAGTATTTAAACCAATGTCAGGACTGACATTTTAACTAGTCCTTTCCTCCGCATCCTTCTTATTCTTATTTTTATAAATTTAAAATAAAGCATGAATTAACATTTACCCTGATGTTTAAGAAATATGTGCAATTAAGAAAAATTATACTGGCTTTCTATTTAAAAATTCCCCCAACAACTAGTTTTGAAGTAAATGGACATTTTGATAATTAAAGGACACAGACTTATGGGAAAATTGTTTCTTTGTCATGTAAACAATCATGGGTAGCCATTCACCAGTCCTACATTGTGCTAATAGGCTGTGTATATGCCTGGGCATTTGCTGAAATTCCCTTTGTCACTTTGACCTCTACCGGATGAAATGTCACATCAAACTAGCTCAGCCTAAAACCTTCCTCCTATTGCTTAGGGCTCCAGTCTAAAACCCCAGCCAGAAAGCCGAGGGGAAGTAAACGGGCAGAGGAAAATACAGCAAAGCGGGCAGGCAAGTGAGCACAACGAATGGAGGTAGTGAAGTGCCCAGAAGCTTATAGAAAAGTAAAGAAAAGAGGGAAAATGTAAGTGGGGAGAAGTTTCAAGTGCCAGGGAAGAATGTAAACAACCTCATCAGCCTTTCGCAATCTCTGCCTGGTCTAAAGGGGACGTAAGCAATTCGACAGCTGTCTAGTTGATCTGATCATTTAATTAATTGTTGATCTTATTATTTTTATTTTCTGTAATTACCCAAGTTGAATGTCTCCACGGGTCAAATATATGGACACTTAAGAGTCTTCATTTGGCAAGGCTCCATGCCACTTTGAGCTAAGCAGGCTCAGCCTAGAAGAGAATCAGCAACACGAAACCAACTATTTCAGCAACGTGAGATGTATCCACTCTCATGGAATGAATGACCTCAATCAGGTATTTGATGATGCATCTGAGAATTGGACTATGCAAAACCCAACTATATCATCCAAATGTGGTTAGGAGAATGCTGTGGAATGTAAGATTTTCCTTTCTTCATCACAATCGGTTTCCCTTTCAGTGGCTAAAGTACACTCTTTCAACTTTTTATCGTCATGTCATCTACAATGTTGTGGGGTTTGTGGTGTGCAGTAATCAGCCCTATGAGTAAGGTAAGCATCAATTCTGCTGGCCATCCAAGTTTCCCTATCCTGTTTGCCACTTAAGGTGGTAGGGCCCTCTCTCTGCACTTTCTTTGCCATCAAAAGAACCTGCCCGAGGAGGCATCTTTTCAGGCTTGTTTAAAAAATATACAAAAAAATGCAGCATCCATCACTTCCTTTTGTCTTTCTTTCCTTACACTTTTCTCAGTTCTTTTCTTAACCTCAGCATTCTACCTTTGAGAAAAGTATGCTCCATAATGCAGCTTGACTTAAATTATGACCCTGCTGCACTGTTTCTTTGAGCTGCTATTTTCCCTGCCTGTTCCAGCTGCTGAGCACAATTGCTACAGCTCAGTTATTAAAGAGATACTAAAAATAGCCCAGTGCAAGGCTGTTGACAAAGAAAAATCATTCAAACGCAGCAAGAGACACAACCTGGGCAGCAAACTTTCACTGTTATTAGATCCTTAATTCTCCCACCTCCTTTTCTCTTTATGCCTTGCCTTTTTTTTCTTTCAGCAATAATAAAGTAATAGGCAGCTTAAAGATCTCTTTTTTGTACCCACAGGAATTTGCATAAGCTGATGACTGCTTTGCTAGTGCAACGACTCCTTACTAAAAAAGCATAACTTTGACTTAGGAGCCAAGTTGCAAAGCTGCATGCAGAGGAATTTACAAATGATTCGCTCCCTTGTGAGTGGTGTGTGAGACGTATTCACTAAGACCTGCCATTCTCCAAAGTGCCCCTCCCGAGATGTATCAGATTTGAAATTAGAGTTTTCCTCCTGAGATTCTCTTTAGAAAAACTGTTTTGAATATTAGAAGTTACAAAAATTAGAATTATTATACAAAAATGTCCTCATGCTTAAAGAGTTACAACCCCAGTATTTCCCCCCTTCCATACTATGTGACACTGCTTGACACAAATTATTGAACTCTCTGAGTATTGCTTTTTCTATCTACGTATCTATCTATCTGTAAAATGTTAACTGAATGTATTCATTTTCTCAAAGAAGGACATTGTAATACAATCAGTCTTGAAAAGCTGTGAAATCCTCTGTGCTTTAGTTCATCAGTCTGGGTCATTATGTGTATATAATGAAAAAAAGTAAAAAAGATAGAAGAAAATACTTTTAAAAAACACTGTACATTTCTGAGAATAGAATATAGAATATGTTTGTTAACAGAAATTACTGAAATTCAGGCAAATGAAAGAAAAGAAACCAACACATGGTAACATTTTGAAAAGTTCAAATTGTTTTTCTCCAAGCACTTATGTAGGAACACACACACACACACACACACACACACACACTCGTACACACACAATATTAATTATTGCCTATCTACAATAAAAATAAAAATTATTAACAACAGAATTTATGCACCAATAAGTATTGTCTAAAAAGGAAATTTTCTATGATTTCTAATGGAAAAATTGTATGTGCAAATAAGTTACTGTTTTTATGACAAAGAGAAAAAAAATCATCTATGGATATCCAGGAATTCAGAAAAGTTACCATCCTTGTTCCTTTCTTGAAAGTGTTATCGGAAGAAATATAGTGGTTGATAGGACTAAATGAAAACAAAAACATTATGAATGAGGGAGACATTCCATTGGGGGAAAAAGGATTATGGAAAATAAAACCTATAAAAATAGGATCTATGTTTTACTACTTGCTGATAATTTATGAGACTCATAAATATCAAAATAATTCTGACAGAGACCAAATATGAGTCAAAAAGAAAGAGCATCTTCTGTGAAATCCCATTCTTATAATAAAAAGGGAAAATTGGCACAAACAAGTATAATATGAAAAATTGATATTAAATGATCAATTACTCTTTATCCTTTTGGAAATACATATATATGATTATTTTATATTAAAAGTAATGGAAACTAAAACAAAAATAAGAGTAATAATGTATAAATCAATGAGGAAAAGAGTATATATATATATATATTTTAAACAATACAAAAAAATTTTAAAGCAAAGAGACATAAAAACATGCATAAAGCAAAGACAAAAATGCAAAAATTAAGATGTGGGACTTCATTAAACTAAAAAGCTTCTGCACAGCAAAAGACACAGCACAGTAAAAAGAAGCCTACGGATTGGGAGAAAATATTTGTGAACTACGTATCTGATAAGGAGTTAATATCCAAAATGTATAAAGAACTTACACAACTTAATAGCAAAAACCCCCACAAATAACTCAATAAAAACTAGGCAAAGGACCTGAATAGACATTTCTCTGAGGAAGACATAAAAAATGGCCAGTAAGTATATGAAAAAGTGCTCAATACTTCTAATCTCAGGGAAATGCAAATCAAAACCACAATGAGATATCATCTCATTCCTGGGGGGATTTTTTTTTTTTGTAAAAAAGAGAAAAGATTAACAAGTGCTGGCATGAGTATTGTATTAGTCCGTTTGCATACTGCTATAAAGAACTGCCTGAGACTGGGTAATTTATAAAGAAAAGAGGTTTAATTGATTCACTGGGGGAGGCCTCAGGAAACTTAAAATCATGGTGGAAAGTGAAGGGGCAGCAGGAAGGAGAAGTGCTGAGTGAAGGGGGAAGAGCCCTTATAAAACCATCTGATCTTGTGAAATCAAACTCACTATAAGAAGAACAGCATGGGGGAAACCACCCCCACGATTCAATTACAACCACCTGGTCTTTCCCTTGACATGTGGGAATTATGGGGATTACAATTCAAGATGAGATTTGGATGGGAACACAAAGCCTCACCATATCGGGTATGGAAAAAAAGAGAATCCATCCACACTATTAATAGCCACATAGATTGGAGCAGCTACTGTGAACAACCATGTGCACCTTCCTAAAGAAATTAGGAATAGAACTACCATGTGACCTGGCATTCTTCCTTTGGGTAAATAATCAAAGGAAATAAAATAATCACCTCACAAAGGTATCTGCACTCCATATTCATTGCAGCATTATTCACAAAATCCAAGATATGGAAACAACCAAAATGTCCATCAATGGATGAATGCGTAAAGAAAATGCAAGATATATGTCTCATACAGATCATATATATACAAATACATATAAAATATATATAAGCATGCATGTTTGTGTGTGTGTGTGTTTGTGTGTGTGTGTATATATATATATATATATATATAATGGAATATAATTTAGCATTAAAAAAGGGGACAATCCTGACATTCAAACAACAGGGCAAAAGTAGAGATTATTATGCTAAGTGAAATAAGTCAGACAGAAAGAAAAAATATTGTATGATCTCATGAAATATTTAAAATATGAATATATACAAATGGTAAAAGAGGAGTAGGGTGGAAGGGAGATTGTAGGGATGTGGGAAGATGCAGGTCAAAGGTACAAAGTTCCAGTTATAACTGTATTCATAATAAAGGAGCCAATTATCCAAGAAGATATAACAATTTCTAATGTTTATGAACTTAGCAACAAAATGTCAAAATACCTGAGGCAAAAACTGATAGGGCAAAGAGAAATAAATAACCCACTATTGTAGCCAAAGACTCCAATAGACTTCTTTAGTAATTTATAGATCTTTATAGATCGAACAGGCAGAAATTTAATAAGAATCTAATACATATGAAGAGCACTATCAAACAATTTGATCTAGTTGATTATAGAATAATTCATTCAACAGTGGCAAAATACATTCCTATGAATCTCAAATGAAACACTTACCAAAAAATTTTTTTAACAGTTTTAAAGTAATACAAATTATACAAAATATGTCCTCAGACCACAATAAAATTAAACTAGAAATCAATAACAGAAAGATGACTTGAAAATTCCAAATACTTCGAAATTAAATAACACACTTCCAAATAACACGTGGGTTAAATAAACTATTTCAAAATAATTTTAATTTAAATTTAAATGAAAACAATAATATAACCTATCAAAATTTTGGGATGCAGTAAAAGTAGTACTCAGAAAGAAATTAATAACTTTAAGTGCATATATTAAAAAGGAAGAATGACCTGCAATCAGCAACCTAAGATTTCACATTATAAAAATTTTAAAAAGATCAATTACAGGTTAAAGCAAGCAGAAAAGAAGTAAATAATGAAAAATACCCTAAGAATCAATAAAATCAAAAATGAGGAAACAATAAAAAATATACATGACATCAAAAGCTGATTCCCTGAAAAGAAAAGATCAAAGCCATCAATAAATCTTTAGATAGGCTGAGAAAAAAACAGAAGAAACAAATTATCATTATCAGAAGTGTCACTGATTCCATGAATATTAAAAGGCCAATGAAGCAATACTACAAATAACTTTATGGTGTCATGTTTGATAATTCAGATAAAATGAACTATTGAGAAACACAAATTACCAAAGCTCACTCGAAGTAACAGATAATCTGAATAAGTTTATATCTATTAAATACATTGAATAAAAAATAACAATAACAACAGAAAGCCTACCATGCCCCGGTGGTAGAGTCACTCATTCTACTAACATAAGAAAGAAATGATATCCTTTGTCCACAATTTCTTCCAAAAAATAAAAGTAGATACTAAAATTACTAATAATTCTATGAGACCAGGATTATTCTAATCCCAATCCCAGATACAGTAGAGAATTTATATAACTCCATAAAGAACATACAGTAGTCTCATCTTAACCATGGTTTTGCATTCTGCAGTTAATGTTACCACATTAACATAATGTTATTCCAGTATATTGTTATAATTTTTCCATTTCATTAATTATTGTGAATCTCTTTGGCACTCAATTTGTAAATTAAACATTATCATAAGTATGTATGTATTAGAACAACCATAGTGTAAGTAGGGTTCATTAATATCCATGACTTCAGATATCCGTTAAGGTCTTGGAATGTATTCCCCATGGATAAGGGGGGACTACTACAATATACCAAAAACCTACAGGTAATATGTTTATTCATGAGAAACAGGATGCTGTCCTTCAAAGGTTTTAAACAAAGCATGGATAAACTATTTTACCATTCTATTTTATATCTTACTAGAAGTCCTAGATAGCCCTAGTTTTAAAAAAAAAAGAGGAGTAAAATGTATACAGAGAAGAAAGAAATAAAACTGTCTTCATTTGCAGTTAATATGATTGTGTATAAAATCCCCCAAAAAGGAGAGAAACTCCTAGAGCAAATAAAGTGTAGTAAGGTCACACGAGACAAAATAATGTACGGAATAAAATTGCTTTACTCTATACCAGCAATGAACAATTGGAATCTGAAATTAAAAATCAATATCAGTTACAATAGCCCTATCCCCAAAATTACATGCTTAAATATAAATCTAGCAAAATATGAAGATATCCTACATGTTATTAATTATATACCTCATGAAACAAGTCAAAGATTATCTAAATAAATGGAGATTGGAAGACAGTATTGTTAAGATGTCAATTCTCTCAGTGTGATATATAGATTCTCATAATCCCTATCAAAATACCAGCAAGTTATTTTTAGATAATGGCAAATTGATTCTAAAGTTTATATTGAAAGGGAAAATACCTAGAATAGCAAACACAATACTGAAATAGAAAAATGAATTTCAAAGGATCACACAACCTGATTTCAGGACTTACTATAATACTACTTCAAGACAGCATGGTATTGGTTAAAGAATGAATGCATAAATCAATAAAGAGAGCCCAGAAATAGGCTCACACAAATATAGCCAACTGATCTTTGACATAGGAACAAAGGCAATTCATGGAATAAAGCACAGTCTTTTCAATAAACGGTACTGGAAGAATTGGATACTCATTTACAGAAAAAAAAAAAAATCCATTGTCTGGCTGTAGTGGTTCATGCTTGCAATGACAGCACTTTGGGAGGCCGAGGTGGGTGGATCATGAAGTCAAGAGTTCGAGACCATCCTGCCCAACACAGTGAAACCCTGTCTCTACTGAAAGTACAATAATTAGCTGAGCATGGTGGTGGGTGCCTGTAGTCCCAGCTACTTGGGAAGCTGAGGCAGGAGAATCTCTTGAACCCAGGAGGCAGAGGTTGCATTGAGCCAAGATCGGGCCACTGCACTCCAGCCTGCCAACAGAGTGAGACTGTCTAAAGAAACAAAAAACACAAAAAAATCCATCGAACCCATCTAGACACAGATCTACACCTTTTACAAAGTTCACTCTAAGTGGGTCATCTAAAATGCAAAACTATAAAACTTCTAGAAGAAAATCTAGGTGGTCTTAGGTAACATTTTAGTTACAGCAAAAAGAATGATGTATGAAATTTTTAAAATAAACTTTGAAAAAATACTTTGATTTGTGATAGGCAGTGGTAAAAGAAAAGGCAAGCCACAGAGAAAATACCTGCAAAACACAAAAATTTAATTCAAAGCGTTTAATAGTGAAACTGAAAACTGAACTCAGAAGTTTATTCTTAAGAAAAACTAATAGAATTATCCAGGAAAAACAAAACTCACAATGTTACCAATTAGAAAAGTGATATAACTATAGGTGTAAATAGACATTAAACATATATGAACCTATTAATTACCAAATTTGATAAAATCAACTGTATGTACCTGAACAGAGAAATAATATACAAATTCAAAACATCCAAAAATACCAATATAACTGCCCAAATGAGTCTATCCAGATGATTTTATGAATAAATTATGTCAGATTTTTTTTGCTATTTATATGATCTGAGAGAAAATGATATGATGCTTTGCAATTAATTGTAATGAAGGTAAAATTTCTTGGTAATCAATCTCATTGGAGAAATGATTTTGTTTTTATTTTGTATTGTAATCCAGGTACTCAATAAATGGATGTATATTTATTAAAGGAATAAGTTCTAAAAAGAGAAACTTCTTTACCCAAGGAATTAAGACTTATTAAATTTGTGTAATTTTAAGGTAAAAAATATATTTTTTAAATCTTGATATAACTTCATTATACAGATATATTAATATAAGATATAGTAATAGGACTGTAATATACTGATGTATTACAATGAAAAATGTAATCCCTAAAGAGATGCTATAAATGCTGAAAACACATTTGATTCTATTAACATACATATCTTATAAAAATTCTTGGTATAAAAATAGTATATTATACATTCTATCTCAAAGGAATAGTTGACGTTTAGCTTAATAGTAAAGTGATACATTCCCAATGACGTTAACAATAAAAATAATGAACAAACATTGTGGTTTGACATTGATCTAGCTCTTGTTGGCTAGAACATTGTGATCAGACAGATTATAAATATACTAAGTGGTATAAATTATCACATCTTTTTATTCAATGTGTGCCAAATATTTAATTCAGAGTTTGGCATATAATATATGCCTAATAAGTAATAGCTACTATTAACAATGATGTTTATTTATACATTAAACATAAACTATAATATGATTAAAACCAATTAAGATAACTCAACAAGAGAATAATTTTTAAAATGATGCACAGAGATGAAGTACTTATAAGAAAATTAGATGAAAATCGAATGGGGAAATTTTCCATTCATTATGGCAACAAAAATTAAAATGCTTAGTGTAACAATAATCGTATAGGATCTTTTCAGAAATGATTGTATGATAACCACAGCTCATTATTTGATCAATGGCAAAATTTTACATAAAAACAGATGCTTATTATACCCTTGGATGTTAATATGGTTTGGTTGTGTCCCCACCCAAATCTCATCTTGAATTGTAGTTCTTATAATCCCCACATGTTATAGGAGGGACGTGGTGGGAGGTAATTGAATCATGGGGGAGTTTCTTCCATGCTATTCTTATGATAGTAAGTTCTCATGAGATCGATGGTGTCATAAAGGGTGTCCCCCTTCACTTCATTCTCATTCTTCTCTCCTGCTGCCATGTGAAAGACATGTTTGCTTCCTTTTCTGTAAGTTTCCTGAGACCTCACCACCCGTGCTGCACTGTAAATTAATTAAACCTCTTTTTTTAATATAAATTACCTAGTCTCAGATATGTCTTTATTACCAGTGTAAGAACAGACTAATACAGATGCATAAATTCAATACAGTATAGATGCTGATTCTATCCAAGTTGATTCTACTTAACATTCCACTGGGATTATATGAGGAACTACACAAAATTATTCTTTATCTGCAAAAAAAATTTAAAAAAAAGAGCAAACTGGAAACTTTGTAAATAAAAAAGAAGAATCAGGGCAAAATTTGGTGCAGAAAAAGTCAAACAGCAGTGAAAGTGCCTATGCAGTTGAGAAGTAGACTAAAGAGCTTGTATTTTTCTTTCTTTTTTTTTTTTTGCTCAACTTTTATTTTGGATTCAAACATGTGCAGGTTTGTTACATGGGTACAATGCATGATGCATGATGCTGAGGTTTGGGGTATAGATAATCCCATCACTCAGGTACATAGCGTAGTACCAGACAGATAGTTTTCCAGCCCACACTCCTCCTCGTATCCACCCTATAGTAATCCCTAGTGTATCTTGTTTTTATCTTTATGCCCATACACACTCAATGTTTAGCTCCCACTTACAAGTGAGAACATGCAGTATTTGGTTTTTGGTTCCTATGTTAGTTCACTTAGGATAATGACCTCTAGCTGTGTCCATGTCGCTGCAAACGACATGGTTTTATTCTTTTTGTATGGCTGCATAGTATTCCATGGTGCATGTATGCCGTATTTCCTTTTTCCAATCCATCATTGATAGGCACCTAGGTTGATTCCTTGTCTTTGCTATTGTGAATAGTGCTGCAATGAACATATGAGTGCATGGGTCATTTTGGTAGAATGACCAAAAGCTTATTATAATCACTTGTAAACTACAATTAGAATTTCAAGCAATGGATAAAATAATTAATTCAATAAATTGTGTTTGTGTCAGTTGGCAAGGTATGTTAGAATCCTAGCATCCAGTTAAATGTATTAATATTCAAATGTAATAAAAAAATTCATAAAAATACTAAAATAGATTTATCATTTTGAGTTGCTGAAGTAGTTCATATTATGACAGTAGATTCAGAAATCATAATATAAAATACTGATAGACTTATTACATAAAAACTAACATAACTCTTTTAATGTAAAATCTCTGTGGGCAAATTAAAAAGCAAGCAATAAAATGAAAGATATAGTTAATAATGTAGGATCAGTTTCAAAGAGTGATACTACATGATACACACATAATCATGTATGTATTTTAAAAAACATATTCTACTAGAAAAAACAGTGAAAGGATTACATAGGTAATTAACTAAAAATAACTATCAGCTACTATTAATTTTATTATGGCAATTTCTTATTTACAGAAATTTAGAAAATACAATATTAAGGAACAAAGCTATTTCATATTTAGTTTTTAACTCAGCAAAGATATAACTATGGATGAATAGCTAGTGCCAGAGATGGTGTAGGGTGATGGACAGCCTCACGTAAGTTAGAATTACAGATCAGAGGAAATTTTGTAGAAGGCAATTTGATGAAATGTAATAAAAGTCTTAAAAATTTATATGCCCTTTAACCTAAAATTTCCACCTCTAAGTTTACTTCCTTAAGTGACAAAACAAAATATTTCAAAGGTTTGTAAAATAACAATTAAGAACATTTCTAAAGTAAATGTATGTGATGGATAAGAGAAATACATTAAAGAATATAAAAGACTACTAGGAGCTTTAAAACATGATGGTGTAAAAGACTTTTTTTGGATTAAAATAAATACATTACATATAATTATATGAGAAAAGAAAATTTTAAATAGTTATATTATGATCTCATTATATGTATATGCATAAAAAATATGAAGAAACATATGTATATACACAAAATTAATGTATGGATGCATGGTGGTTGGATTAGGCTGAACATATCTTTGCTTTTTATGTTGTTCTTGCTTATATATATTTTTAATGTTTTCTTCAAACCTTAATTATAAAACACAGTTAGTGGAAACAAAGTTTACAATAGCAAATAACCACTTCAGGAAGATTGAGAGCTATCATCTAAACAAACCCTATACACTAAGAATTGTGCTATTATGTCACATATTTATATTATTCAATGAGAACACCCATAGGTGTCATCTCACAGTGATATGCTGAGACTTGATTTAACCAGATAAGATTGACAAAAAGCACCATTAAATTTATCTGTGTTAAAAATCCCGATGTTCATCAACATTTAATAGCCTGAGAATTTTACTACACGTGGTGAGTACCACAGAAACAAGCATGGGAACTAAACTCCACGTATAAAGTCATTGTGATAGTCAGCATCCACATTGATCCAGGAAGATACACTTTTACTTGTTCTGATGACAGCATCCATACATTTCATGCTAGTATCTGGTGAGGAGATTTTCTAAACTTCCCTTCACTATCTTATACCTGTGGTCTTCGGTGTGAATCCGAGTCCCATTCTACCTTTACGATACATTGTGAAATCAATATAAACCAAGCAGACCATCATTCTTGGGAAGCAAAAGTATCAGTCAGAGCTCCAAATTTGAAGTTCTCTGACATTTCTGCCTTTGTAGTTTCTGTTTAAAACTTCCCTCTGCTATAGTTTTTCTTTATTCTCTGAGTCTGTGATTAATCCTTCTGGCCACCAGGGACAGGATGAATGTCAGAGTAGAGAATGACAGGTAATTGGAGCAGAAAGAGAAAGAAACTAAAGGCACATCATTTTATTTGTAATTTAATGTCCTGGTTGTAAGACACTGGCTGGAAGTCTTCCAGGTAAAGGATGAAATGAATAAGGAAAATCACCAGATCACAAGAGTCTTCCTTAACTGGTGGGGCTTCCTCATGAGCCTCACACACCATACTAGCAGGAAAAATCCAGAAGAAACCCAGAGAAAGTGTGTCTTCAGAACAGAGGGCACACACAATTTTATAAGAAACTATAGCGACAACAAAGTGCACTGTGAGCTGGAAGTTGTTATCCCCACAAATTCCTCTCCTACGTTTCCACACAGTATTTTCCAGCATATAGTCAAATACCACATTTCAAGTACTTATAATTAGCAGAATATGGTACCACTATGAAATCTGTGCATAGACATTGACATTTTAAAAATTAGGAGAATTATAAGAAGCAATTTTAAAGGGAAGTATACATCAGGAGAATAATTATTCCAGGACACAAAAGGGTTCGAGTAGTCCTCCATAGTGCTAGGAAAAAAATAGTGAAAACATATTTTCTAAGAAAGGGAGACAACATGAAAAATACGAAGATAGGTGAAGACAAATGAGCATATGTGATGCATATATTATTTCTAAAAGTGAAATTAAATAAATGGAAAATAGGAACAGAAACATCTGAATTATGACAGTACCTATATGATAATAATTAGCATCCAGAGATCACAGGATAAAATGGTTTTATAGTAATAACTAGTAACAAAAAATAATGTATAAGAGTTTTGTATCCAACCAAAATATGCTTCAGTTGCAAACACAATCTAGCAAGGTAAAACAGGAAGGATTTAGGAAATATGCCTTAGGCTTGTCTTTTTTTTTTTTTTTTTTTTCGAATTAAAACAAAAAAAAAATTTTAAACTATGAGATGAAATCTAAACAACCAAAAAGATGGATTAAAAATAAGGAACTCAGAAATATCAAAGTCATGGTAAAAGAAAAAGCAGTACACAGTAATGAATTTACGTATTAAACTAAAATTAACCTATTCCTCAAATATGGGAAGAAAACCAAACATAAAGTCTATAAATCCTGATTGTGTTAAAGTAATAATATTAACCAAAACTGGTAGAGGAGAGAAGAATATCAGGGATAGTTTAAAAGTATTTAATTCTTTATTAAAATAGGGTCAATAAATCTGTTAAACATTAAGACAGAAAAAAATGCCGGGCACAGTGACTCATGCCTGTAATCCCAGCACTTTGGGAGGCCAAGGTGGGCAGATTATGAGGTCAGGAGTTCGAGACCAGCCTAGCCAACATAGTGAAACTCTGTCTATACTAAAAATACGAAAAAATTAGCAAGGGTGTGGTGTTACCCACCTGTAATCCCAGGTAATCAGGAGGCTGAGGCAGGAGAATCGCTTGAACCTGGGAAGCAGAGGTTGCAGTGAGCCAAGATCATGCCATTGCACTTCAGCCTGTGTGACAGAGCAAGACTTTGTCTCAAAAAAAAAGAAGAAGAAGAAGATAGGAAAATAGAATGATCTTAAATTCTACATTTTACTTAAAACTTTTCATTTTTAATTAAAAAAATAAATTTAGGAACAAATGTTCTTGTGGAGAATCATATATTTGAATTTCAGCTATCCCTTCAGCTTCATTTTAATTCCTTACTTTTTGGAATTTGGATTTTACTTTTATATAAAACTGCATGTGCATAATATTTAAAATTTTCTCTGCAAGTTTTATAACAAAAAATGTCGTTTCCCTGTCTCAGCCAGCTCTGCTTCTTCCCTCCACACCCTAGAATTTACTACTTTTTTTTAAACCAGAATTTACAACTTTTGTTTATACCTCTTTTTAATTTCCATAGTTTCTATCACAAATTCATTTTTCAGGTCACATACAGTCTTTTGTTCACCTAATATAAATAAGGAGAATTTAACTTTCTATAATCACCCTCCACACTAAATTCTCAACCTCCAAGCTTCTCAATATGCCACAATGTAGTTAACTTTTCATTTAATCATTAAACGAATTGAACTTATTAGAAATGTTAATTAAATCTGATCCAAGTATTCATATCCTCACATATTCCTTCCTCTTTATACTCCCTTGTGAACTTAACACTGATAAATCTCAGATTCACCTGTTTTCTAGACGTATTCTACAACTGTCTCAGATTTCCCTTTATAAAAATTCCAGAAATTCTCCATCCTTATATTCTGAAAGCCATACTTCTAAGTTACATATCTTCCCACTTCTTGATACTTTCTTTTCTGCAAAATAATTCCTCATTAACTTCTGGATAATGGGCGCATGAAAGAAAATTTAAGACATTTCACATATTACTATTGAGTGATCATTCTAGTAAGTACATGATTCCAGGAGACAAATCCTTTCACTTTCAATTGATTGTTTCAATAATTTCTAAATTTTAGTGTTGTTATTCAGAGTTATTATGCTATTTTCATAATTGATCTTTTAGCTTCACCATTTTCAAATTCGTAAGGATGAAAGCCTTTCATGTTTTTGTGTTTCTGTCTGTGTGTGTATAATTCTATTTCTTGCACTTACGCTAGGTGCTTTTTTTTTTGCAAGAGACTCAGCTTTAAGCTTTATAAATGCTGAAGATTTAATCCCCTGAACATCTGCTTTCTAAAATCCAAAATTTATTGATACCTTTATCTCCTGTTGTTTTGCCTCCTCTTTCTCTTTCTGCTTCAAAGTTTATGACCATTTTTGTGCATATGCTGTTGTTTTAGTAATCTTTTAAGAGTCAACACAATTTAAAATACTTAATCTGCTGCATTTGGTGGCCATTTATATATTCTCTTTAGTTAAGTTTAATGAACATTTATGGAAATGTCATGTTTATGATTTTATTTTTAAATTCCTTCTCTCCTTCCTTTCTTTATCTTTTCTCTATCTTTATATGTAAACAGCAGTGCCTCCAATGGTGTTCTCCAAATGTTGCAAGAGGATATTTCTGGAGGATAAAATTTTATGTGGTTTGCTTTTTGACTTATATACTTTGTATTGCTTCAGATTTTTAATATCTACAAGTCATTTTTCCAATAAGAATAGCATTTTAAAAATCTCCATATTAGAAAAGCATAAATTGGTGAGTTTTGAACAATTCAAACAAATTGTCCAGTTAACAAGAGAAAGACAATTTGTTCACATTGTTGTCTCCTATTTGGTATCCAGGTTGTCTTCACTTCAACAAATAAACTGACTTTTAGGGGCTTTATGAAAAAAAAGTCTAATTATGTTATAAAATGTATGAATTTAGCAGCTGTTAATAAGTTTCAGGTAAAATAAATTGTATTACAAACTTTAAACATTAAAAAAAAATTATCTATCTACTTACCTACCTACCTGAAATGAGGAGAAAAGCAGTGTGCCTTTTATACTTCTTTATTATGAATGTTGAGAAGGACTAGAGTGGGGAGGAATTCCCTTCCACCACGGGGATAGGATTTCCTTCCTCCAGCTGGGATAAAAATTTCCTGCTACCAGCTGGGATAAGGTTTAAATCTCGCGCTCTGTGAAGTTCTTCCCTGGAGAGTAACACTTCACTGTGAGGAAGGCTCTGAGTATAATCTCACGACATCTTATTCTTCTACAGGGCCAGGAGAGGAGTTTTCTTTACTATTCTGGAGAAACTGGTAGAGTTCCTGGAAGGAAAATCCACAAACGTATAGAGCTTGTCTGAAGACTGCAGCCCCCAGAAGTTTCTCACTCTCATTGTCTTTCACACTCAGCCTCCAGCAATTCATCAAAATTACCATTTAAGAGTTCTTACCAATGTATGGCTTGAGCAGCTTCAGCTGGAACACCTTCTGCTCCAGGTAAGTGGATCTTTGCACTCTGTCTTTCTGGAACTTTCATCTCTCCAGATATCGGGACGACAGTTTGCCTCCTGACCACAGTTCTCTGATGAGCACAAGAAAAACCTTAAGATGAGAGCAGTAAGTACCAAGATCTTCATGCCATCCTTGCAGTAGCCCATTACATACAAAATAATATGAATACTAATGTTTCTTTGTTATCTACTTTTGAAGTTCAGTGCTGAAATTATCTGTTTTTGTGTTTTTTGTATTTAATCTTTGATAGAGCAATACTCCAAACTTGATGAAAGAAAACCTAAAAAGCCTGTATCCTGCCATATCTGGTAGATATAGGTAGGCCTGTTGTTTTGGTCTTTTTGATCAAGTAGATTGGGTTGAAATTATTCAGAAAAAAATTCTTAATAGAAAGGAAGACTTGAATTAAAATGTACATATAGTTGCACATATAAAACAAACCAAACAAATTCCTGTCACAACAATTTAGCCAGTGCATAGAATATTTAAACTCATGGATCCATACGTTTGTGATACAAACGAGTGTTAACTCAGCACTTTTTCCACTGCATAAAGTCTAGGTTCAAGCAAAGCCAAACTTGACCACCTGCATGTTCATTATGGATAAATCTCTCTCTTCACATTTTAGTTAAATCTGCATTTCATCTTAACATTTTTTGTGTTTGTTCACTTTTATTTATTTAACTGTATGCCTTCAGTCTTTGTGCCTATAGTCTGCTACAACTAGGAAGGTACTGATATGGTTGGGCTCTGTTTCCCCACCTAATTCTCATCTTGAATTGTAAGCCCCATGTGTTGAGCGAGAAAGGTGATTAGATGATAGGGGTGGTCTTCCCCTTGCTGTTCTCGTGATGGTGAGTAAACTCTCATGAGATCTGATGGTTTTAAAAGTGGCAGGTTTGGTTTTTTCCTCTGCTCTCACTTCTGCCTTGTGAAGAAGGCGCTTGCTTCCCCTTCACCTTCCACCATAATTGTAAGTTTTCCTGAGGCCTCCTCAGCCATGTGAAACTGAGTCAGTTCAATCTCTCTTGGGTATTTCTTTACAGCACTGTGAAAATGGACTGATATAGGTACTGACTCATCCAAGTAGCCTATAGGTTAAATAGAAAATTATGTGGGAAAATAAGTGATATGAAATTATTCGACAATCCAATTTTCAGCCTTTATGAAGGTAAAATATAAGTTTAATGAGAATTTTCAATATAGGCCATATTAAAATAATTTATATTTTTAATGGATCTGTCTTAAAAATCAGTCAAGGAATTTAATTCACTCATTTTTTTTATATATAAAAACTTAGTATTTAATATTTGCAAAACAGTATTCTAGGTATTCTTGGAGTTATAAAAAGCTTAGACAAAGATCCTGCTGGAGAGCTTGGATGCAAATAACTATAACGCAGAGTAAAAATAACTTTGGTAGTAGGATAGTTAAAAAATATGTGAGTGAACAAAAAAATGAAAGTTTAATTCCTACTATTGTAATTAGAAGATGCTTTAAGAAAGAGGGAGCATTAGTGTTGAGAATTGAACAGTGACTGAACTTTCAAAAGTGCAGAATGAGTAATAGAAGAGAGATGGGAATTTTGATTTAAGGAAAGATTAATAGCTGTAAAGCAGGAAAGGTATGATATGGTTAGAGCATAGACATCTTGAATTCAAAACGAGGAAGTGTTTCATTCCTATTTTTGGTAGTAGAAGTAATTGAAATTTTTGAAGTAAATGTCAGCTTCACAAGCTGTCTTATATAAGGTTCAGCAGCCTGAAGAATGAACATAAATAGTGGGAGAGATAAGGTGGAAAAGCCAGAGATCAGAGGATTAGTTAGATCATTAGTGAAAACCAAAGCAAGGAAATTATTGACCAAGAAGCTGATTTTAGGAAGGGTTTCAAGACAGACACTGAAGGTAAACTTAATCAAATTGACAAGCCGTGTAAAGGTGAAATATCAACATTTGGATATGATATTGAGAAAGTGATTGGAAAACATAACACATTTCATTTACACAGTGGTGGTCACCAAAACAGAATGAGAAATATTAAGAGCCTTTGGGAAAACAGAAAGGGGTTGGACATGAAAGAAGGAAAAAAAAAACTCTCTAAAAAGAGTAATTGGAAACTATATACAAAAGAAAATTGGAAGAGAAAAAAATTAGAAATATTAGTTTATATTAACTAAGCTTAAGAATCCTAAAATCAGCAGAATTTTATCTAAATTAAGGTATTTTATATTGTTTGTTTACTAGTCCCCACCCATTATTACATAGATCACTTATGATTTCCAATAAATCTGAATACAAAATATGCTATATAACTATGAAACAAAAATGCTAATGACTAGGAGGTTGAAAACAATCAAGAGTTGTTTCTTCCTCCTGACTACTTTCACACATTGATCGATTATAACCTGTTCAGAAGGAGAGTCAGGGCAAAGAGAATTGGGAGGTGACAAGAGGACACTTGTACTGTTTGTTTGCACCTCATTAAAAAATGAATAGTATTAAAGCTGGAATCTACTAAAATGGAGCATCATTCATTACTGTGCCACCTGACTTGAAGATTTAATAATTTAATCAAGACTCCACAGAAGTGCCAGAGTATAGATGTGAACATAGTCTATCACAAACTCAGTACAAATAAAATTTTTAGTCACAGCTACTTGCTATATGACATTTTACATTTAGTTAAGGAACAAAGTATTTCCACATGAAATATAATAATTTATTGATGTCTCTATTGTCAACAGATAAGTACTATAGGAATTGGAGAAAGAAGTTTTATTCATGACTTTGGAGGTGAGAGAAAATATATGTTTAGGGCCCCTATCAAGTTTTATTTTCACTATAAAATTTTGTGAAAATAAAACTTGATAGGGGCTCTAAACATTGATAAGGAGTGATTAATTCAATCAATTAGTCATTCCATTAGTTGTTCAGCCAACATTTGAGCACCTGTTTTTCCAGTTCCTGTGCTGGGTGCTGGGGACAAAGAGATTATAACAAAATGTAGAATGTGCCAGGTACTATGAAGCAGGCAGAGCAGTGCTGAGCCCTGATATTCAGTGTGTTTCATTATCATCAGCATCACCTGAGAGGTTGTTAGGTATGTAGAATTAAGGCCCCATCCCAGATCTTCTTAATTTGAATCTGCAGTGTAATGAGATACCGAGGTGATCACTGAGTACATTAAATTTGAAAGGGCTGGGATAGTTGGCATTTTGTCTTTCTTTAAGATATAAGTTATAAGGCCTGGCATTTTGACATTTCTTTTTTTGGGAGAAATACTAAAATAAGTAAGAGGTAGCAAGATCGTTCCTCTCCACACTCCTTTGCATCTAGGCCAGGGCACAAAACAGAAACCCAACTACCTGTATGCTCTGCTTGTGAATTTAATCTCAAAAGGGTAACTCAAACTTGCAGGTTAATTAGAAACTATGGCTATGGTATAAATGAAAGCAGAGTGGTGAGCGTTAGGGGGCTAGGATCAGGCAGCTTTCTGGTTAGAATCCAATGGTGGCAGCATCAGAATCCTGGCCGGCCGTGCCTTCACTTCGTGAGTTTCTTCCTGAACCGCTTCTCTGCGAGTCAATCATGTGCCATCAGGTAAATCTTTCTTTGTAGCCTAAACAAAATCCGTTATTTCCTTGTTTGGATCATTTTCTAGTATATTCAAAGAATGGACACTTTACAGATCCTGTTAGGAGGGAGAAATTGTGCTATTTGCATTGAATCTCTTCTCTTAGTATTATTTTTAACAAAAGTTAAAAATATTTAGAATTATAAAAAAAATTACAAGAGTCCACATAACCAATATCACTAATATAACACAAATATACAATATTGGCATGCATGTTTGGACTTTAAAAAATAGCATTCCTCTATATTTGGTTTAAAA
Source organism: Saimiri boliviensis (assembly GCF_048565385.1). NCBI lineage: Eukaryota > Metazoa > Chordata > Mammalia > Primates > Cebidae > Saimiri > Saimiri boliviensis. The sequence continues at coordinate 60,917,047 of NC_133457.1, read as the reverse complement.
AAGTTACTATACCATTTATAAAGGATTTAAACAATACATAAATAGGCAAATATAAAGGTTAAAAAATCAGTCCAGATTCAATCACTCAAAAATAACCTTTATTAACATTTGGTGAATGTAATTTCAGTTATATTTTAAAGTATATATAAATAGAAAAATTGAGAAATGTTTTATTAAAATGGGATTGTATTACCAAAATCATTTAAATGACAAGCAGAAACTTAATTTTCTGGCTTTTATTAGAAAAAAAAAAGACAATGAAGAAATTGTTCAACTTTAAATATGTGTCTTCATCTCTCAAGTGATATAGTTTCCTAAATACTCTCTCTTAGGTTAAGAAAGGAGGAAAAAAGCTAAGAAGTTGGGGTCTCTTTTTATGAAACTACACGTTTCCATTTTAGCAGCATCAATCAATACTACAAATGAAACTTGAATATATTTTCACTCTCACACTTTCTTCTCCCCCTTTCTCACTTCTCCCCATCAGATTCTGATTGTACTAGTTCATGTTTTACCATGGTGCAGGTTTTTATTCAAAACTGGTTTTGTGGCCGTATTTCACATGGTTGAATAGAATTACTTTTTAATTCTGTGAATTTGATGTTTACATTTTATACAGCTACAGGAACTCTTCTACTCCTGAAACCCTAATTGAATGAATTTATTGTCAAGATTTTTTAAAAATACTGACAGTTGTTATATACGTCTTTTTAAATGTCTGCCTGTTCAGTGTGTTTCATTATTATCAGCATCACCTGAGAGGTTGTTAGGGCTGTAGAATTAAGGCCCCATCCCAGATCTTCTGAATTTGAATCTGCAATTGTAATGAGATACACAGGTGATCCCTGGGTACATTAAATTTGAAAGGGCTGGGATAGTTGGCATTTTGGTTTTTTTTAAGATGTAAGCTATAAAGCCTGTCATTTGGACAATTCTTTTTTTGGGAGAAATACTAAAATAAGTAAGAGGTAGCAAGATAGTTCCTCTTCAGACCCCTTTTATAATGTTTTATTCTACATTACATATCTGTCATTTTTGGAAACACATTTTTGGAGTTTAGTTTATTTTAGCAAGATCCCTAGAAAGTTTTAACTTTCTTCTGCCATCAAATATTGTTTGGATAAGCATGAAGACAACTCATTTTTTTCTTAATTTAATTTCTTTTTATTAAATAAATATAAATGAGCTATCATTTTGGAACACATTATGTTTAAAACAAACGGACACAAATCACAATTATTAGTTCAAGGAATTATCATTGAGTGGAACACTAGCTCAAGATACAAATATCAACTCCCCCAGATTCCTTTCTCTCTCCTATACAAAGATCATCAATAGTCTAACTTACTTATTTTTTAATTTTAATTTTTGATATTTAATAGATATATACATATATTTGGTGGCTATATATGATAAATTGACACATTCATATAATATTTAAGACCAAATCTGTTTAATTGGGATATTAATAATCTTAAACATGTCTTTTATTCATGCTGGAAACATTTTAGTTACTATCTTCTAGCTATTTTGAAATGTACAATAGATTATACTCAACCTATTAATTCGTTGAACACTGCTTGTAATTTCTTCTACCAAACTGATTATTTATACCCATTAATCAACTTCTGTTCATTTCCACCTCTTCCCTACCTTTTCCTGACTCTGGTATCCACCAATCTACTTTTTTTTCTAACCAGTCTACTCTCTATATTCATGCGTTCCACTTTTTTGGCTCCCACATATGGCTGAGAACATGTGGTATTTCACTTTCTGTGCTTGGCTTACCTTAACTTATGGCCTCTAGTTTCATACGTGTTTCTGCAAATGGCAGGATTTCATTATCTCTTTGGCTAACTAGTAATCTATTATTTGTGTATATATATATATCACATTATCTTTATTCACTCATGAATTGATGTGCACTTAGCTTGATTCCATATTTCGGCTGTTGTGAATAGTGTGCTGTAATAAATATGAGAGGGCAGATACATGTTTGACATAGTGATTTTCTTGATTTTCTTTCTTTTGGGTATCTGGCCAGTGGTGGAATTGATGGATCATATAGTAGTTCTATTTTTTAGTTTTCTAGGGAACCTCCATACTGTTCTCTATGGTGGTTGTACTAATTTACATTTCTATCAGCAGTGTACCAGCAGTGTACTTTACTACAGCCTCACCAGCATCCATTATTTCCTGTCCTTTTGAGTGTGTTTATTTGGATTTTTTTCTCCATTAGTCTAGCTTATCTTAATTCTTTTTCCAAAGGACCAACTCCTGGATTTGTTCATCTTTCATGTAACTTTTCGTGTCTCAATTTCCTTCAGTTTAGCTCAGATTTTGGCTATTGCTTTTTTTTTTTTTTTTTTTTTTTTTTGGTGTTGGTTTGCTTTTGTTTTTCTAGTTTCTCTAATTGTGATGTTAAGTTGTTGATTTAAGCTCTAACTTTTTGATGTGGGTATTTAGTGTTACAAACTTCCTTATTATCATTGCCTTAGCTGTGTCCTAGGGATTCTGGTATGGTATATCATGATTCTCATTAGTTTAAAATCATTTCTTGATACCTATCTTGATTTCATTATTTACCCAAATGTCATTTAGGAACAGGTTATTTAATTTCAATGTAATTATATGACATTGAACAATATTCTTAATAATGATTCCTATTTTTATTGTGCTATGATCTAAGATTGTCATTGGTATCATCTTGGTTTTTAAAAATTTGTTGAGAATTGTTTTATGTCTAATTGTGTGGTTGATTTTAGAGTATATGTCATGTACAGATGAGATGGATATTTTGTTGTTTTTGGGTAAAGATCTCTGTGGATGTCTATTAGAACAATTTGGTCAAGTATTGAGTTCAGGTCCTGAATACCTTTGTTAGTTTTCTGCTTCAATACTCTGTCTAATATTGTCAGTAGAGTGTTCCAAACTCTGCCACTATTATTGTGTAGTTATCTAAGTTTCTTTGTAGTTCTCTTAGAAAGTTGCTTGATGAATATGAGTGCTCCTGGATTGAGTGCATTTAGGATAGTTAGGTCTTCTTGTTGAATTGACCCCTTTACCTTTATGTAATACTATTCTTTGTATTTTTTTTTTTGACTATTGTTGGTTTAAAATCTATTTTGTCTGAAATTAAAATCCTCAACCATAAAAACCCTAAAAGAAAACCTAGGCAATACCGTTCAGAACATAGACATGGGCAAAGACTTCATGACAAAAACACCAAAACCAATTGTAACAAAAGCCAAAATTGACAAATATGATCTAATTAAACTAAAGAGCTTCTGAACAGCAAAAGAAACTGTCATCAGAGTGAACAGGCAATCTACAGAATGGGAGAACATTTTTGCAATCTATCCACCTGACAAAGGTCTAGTATCTAGAATCTACAAGGAAATTCAACAAATTTACAAGAAAAAAAAAACATTGGAAAGTGGGTAAAGGATATGAACAGACATTTCTTCAAAGAATACATTTATGCAGCCAACAAACATGTGAAAAAAAACTCATCATTAGAGAAATGCAAATTAGAACCACAATGAGATACCATCTCACCCCAATCAGACTGGCAATTATTAAAAAATCAAGGAACAATATATGCTGCCAAGACTGTGGAGAAATAGGAATGCTTTTGCACTGTTGGTGGAATGTAGATTGGTTCAACCATTGTGGGAGACAATGTGGCAATTCCTCAGGGATCTAGAACCAGAGATACCATTTTACCCAGCAATGTCATTACTGAGTATACACCCAAAGGAATATAAATCGTACTACTATAAAGACACATGCACATGTATATTTATTGCAGCACTATTTACAATAGCAAAAACTTGGAAGCAACCCAAATGCCCATCAATAATAGACTGGATAAAGAAAATGTGGTATATACACACCATGGGATACTATGCAGCCATAGAAAAGCATGAGTTTATGTCCTTTGCAGGGACATGGATGAAGTTAGAAGCCATCATCCTCAGCAAACTAACACAGGAATAGAAAAGCAAATACCATATGCTCTCACTCATAAGTAGGAGTTGAACAATGAGAACACTTGGACACAGGGAGGGGAACAACACACACCAGGGCCTGTAGGGCAGTGGGGGACAACAGGTGGGAGAGCATTAGGACAAATACCTAATGCATGTGGGGCCTAAAACCGAGATGATGGGTTGATACGTGCAGAAAACCACGATGGCACATGTATACTTATGTGACAAACCTGCACATTCTGCACATGAATCCTGGAGCTGAAAGTAAAATTAAAAAGTAAAAAAAAAGAAAAAAAATTAGAATAGCAATTCCTGATTTTTTTGCATTTTCCATTTGCTTTGTACATTTTTTTCCATCTCATTAATTTGAGCCTGAATGTTTCATTGCATGTGAGTTTGCTCTCTTAAAGACAGCATAGTGTTGGGTCTTGCTTCTCTATCCAACTTGTCACACTGTCTCTCTTAATTAGGATGTTTAGCCTGTTTCATTCATGGTTAGTACTGAAATTTGCAAATTCATTTCTGTCATGTTGTTAGCTGATTATTACACAGATGTGTGGTTGCTTTTTAGTGTCACTGATCTGTGTAATTAAGTGAGTTTTTGTAATGACTAGTAATGATTTTTCCTTTCCATGTTTAGCACTGCCTTCAGGACCTCTTGTAAGGTGGGTCTGGTGGTAACAAAATCCTTTAGCATTCATTGGTCTGAAAAGTATCTTATTCCTCTGTCACTTTTTAAGCTTAATTTGGCTGGATATGAAATTCTTGGTTGAAAAACATTTTCTTTAAGAATGCTGAATATAGGCCTCCAGTCTCTTCTGGCCTGTTGGGTTTTGGCTGACAGATCTGCTGTTAGTTTCATGGGGTTCTCTTTGTAGGTGATCTGCCTCTTCCTTCTTGCTGTTTTTAACATTTTGTATTTCATTTCAACCTTAGAGAATTTGATGACTCTGTCTTGGGAATGCTTTTCTTGTATAATATTTTGCAGGGATTCTCTGCATTTTCTGAATTTAAATGTTGGCCTCTCTAACAAGATTGGGGAAATTTTCATGAATAATATACTGAAATGTGTTTTCCAAGTTGCTTGCTTTCTCTGTCTTTCAGGGGTGCCAATGCATTGTAAATTTGGTCTCATAATATAATTCCATATTTGTCACTGTTTTTTCTTTTCATTCTTCTTTATTTTTTTTTCTTATTTTTGTCTGATAGTTATTTCAGAGAACAGGCCTTTGAACTCTGAGATTCTTTCCTCAGTGATCAATTCTGCCCTTAATGCTTGTGATTATATTCTGAAATTCTTGAAGTGAATTTTCCAGCTCTATCAGCTAAGTTTGGTTCTTTTTAAAAAACGGCCATTTCACCTTTCATCTCTTATATTGTTTTACGTATTCCTTAGATGAAATTCAATCTGAAAATTCTATCTCCTGAATACCAGTGATCTTCATTTCTATCAATATACTGTATTCTGTTTCTGTCATTTCAGCCATTTCAACCTAGTTAAGAACCATTGCTGTGGAACTAGTGTGGGGCAGGTAAAAAGACACTCTGGCTTCTTGGGTTGCCAGAGTTCTTTCACTGATCCTTTCTTGTCTATTTGACCTAATGTTCCTTCAGTATTTGATGTTGTTGTCCTTTAGATGTTTTTTTTTTTTTTTTCATTCATTTTTATCTTCTTCAATGCCCTTTGTTATTTGGTTATAGTATAAGGTGGGTTCTGTTGACTGGGTTTTATTCTACTCTGCCCCTGGATCATGAAGGAGACCCCTTTGATTCCTATCTTCTTGCCCACATTTATTTTGTTGGGTGTTTGGTTCATGGGGTTCCCTCAGGCGAGACCCACAGTGGACAGACAAGCTATATCCTTGCTGGGCTGGCCCTAATCTGCTATCTGTGTGTTTCCTGGGCAAACATGAGGTTGTGCCTGCCCACAGAGCTCAGGCAGAAGCAGGACCTCTGTGCTGGAAGGTCCAGCAGGTATGACCTTTCTGGCTATGAAAGATATGGGTGGGTGGAGTCGTCTACTCTGCTGTCTGCCTGTTTCCAGGGCAATAGTAGGGGACATTCAGCAAATTTAGACAGAAGTGGGACTACTGGGCTGAAAGCCCTAGGAGGTGTGGTTCACCTGGATTCCAGTGGCAGAGTTGAATGGGACACCCACACTGCCATCCTGTGACAACAGGAGGCTTTACCTACTGACTAAGTTCCTATAGAGATGGAACCAGTGGGCTGGAAAGTCCTGCAGGTGTTGCCAGCCTGGCTATCAGCAGCAGGGGTGGGTGGGATCGCTTGCCCTGCTGTCCAGCTGTTTACAGGGACAACAGGAGGCTGCACTTTAGCTGATTTCCCACAGAAATGAGATCACTTGGTCAGAGACTCTAGAAGACTTTGCCCATCTGGCTTTTACTTATAAGGGTGAGTGGAGTTACCTGCCTTGCAGTCCAGGCATTTCCCAGGACAAGAGGCTGCACTCTCTGACTTGAGTCCACATAGAAATGGGACTACTGGGCCAGGGTCAGAAGTTCTAGCAGGCATTGTCTGCCTGACCAGAAATGGCAGGGGTGAGTAAGGTGTTCAGCTGACTTCAGGCCAAAGGAGGACCACTGGGTAGAAAGCTGTCAGCTCCATCTGGTGAGGAGATAGAGGTGGTGCTCTCAGGCACCACAACTGCAATCTCTATTGGGCTGTGGCACCAGTGCTGGTTTGCTCCAGGGCATAAGGCTTATAAATGTCCACTTGGACTCAAGAGTTGTCCCTGTAATATGTCCTGGTTGCTCTCTGCCTCAGTCTAGAAGCATGGTGGGAGGGTATGGGGTGTGGAGCGGGGGATTCTCCCATTTTTAGTCTTGCACAGGTCTCTGTGAAGACCGTGAATCTTCCTGGGGTCTCTTACTCACTCACCCTTCCCCATGTTGGAGAGGTTTTCCTGGATCCACATTGAACCCAGATAGTCTGGTGCCCAGCCTCATTCCTTTCTGCTGTCTGCATCTCACTGATGCTTTGATGGATCCAAACATGGTTTCTCAGATAATTGACCTGCAGGGTCAGTGTTCACTAGCCCTTTTGTTTCTTTTCCATGAAAGTGATGCACATGAGTTTCTTCTAGTTCGTCATCTTGGTCCCCTCCTTTTTTGCCCATTTAAAAACATCAGATTATTTGATGTTTTGCTATTGAGTTATTTGAGCTCCTAATATATTCTGGTTATTAATCTTTTGTCAGATAGGTAGCTTGCAAATATATTTTTCCATTTTGTTGGTTGTCTCTTGACTTTTTTAATTGTTTTCTTTGCTGTGCAGAAGCTTTTTAGTTTGATATAATCTAACTTTGAATACTATAGATCAATTTTGCACATTTAAAATTTAATATAAAGAGTATAATTGAGTATATTTTTATTTGTATCTGACTTCTCATATTGAGCATTTTATTTACATTTATCTTTGTGTGTATAGCTTTAGTTTGTTGTATATTATTTCAGTTGTGTAACTACACTACAACATATGTATCCATTGAACTATTGATGAATATTTTCATCTAATTTTAACAATTATTCCATATATACTCTTGTAAATATTTTTAGTTTACATATGTGCATATGATTGTTATATACATGTAGGAGTGAAATTGCTTAGTCATTGGGCATAAGTATGTTTAAATTTAGCAGACAGAGACAAAAAATTTTTTTCCCAAGTAGTTGTAGAGAATTTATACTTCTAATAGAGTGTGAAATTTCTACTTGTGTCACATGATCTCTAACATTAATATTGAAAGTTTTAAAAATTATTATAATCTGTAATCATATTTCACTATTATTTCACTTATCATTTCCCTTATGTCTGAAGTTGAGTTCATTTTCAAGAGTTTATTTTGCATTTGGATGTATTTTGGGGGGATGTTTCTTTTCAGGTTTCTTGCCTATTCTTTTCTATTAATTATTTTGCTTTTTCTTATTGGCTCATAAGAGTTCTTCTATATTCTGAATATGAGCCATTTGTTATTTATTGTTGACTGTTAGATGTGTGATTGTTATCATTTTTGTTGTTTTAGTTAGCTATTTCCTTGACTAACAGTTATTGAAAAGACTGCTCTGCCATCTGACCTTCCTTGTAGTTCAAGCAGTCATATACATGTGGGTTTGCTTCTGGATTATTGTCTTGTATTTCCTTGGTTCATTTCCCTATTCTTCACCGATTTTATCTTGTCTTAAAATTTCTTCATACCATGTATAATAAATCCTCTTGCCTTGTTTATGTACAATAGAGTTTTGAATTTTCTTGCCCTTGCGTTTTATATAAAGTATCAAATCGTCAAATTTTACAAAAGTAAATCAATTGACAATGTTTTCTTTAATTTTTTGGAAACAAAATTTGCATTGAATTATAAACTTCAAGTAGAAAAATATACAATTCATATATATATATATGAATACATATTTGATACATTTGATACATTACAGAAAGGGTGTATGATGTAGCTATGATACACATGAAAAAAAAAAAAGGAACATTGCCACTACCAAGAAAATATCTCATGATTCTTTGTCACTATCCCCTTACCCAAAGACAACCACTATCTTGAATTAGGTTAACCAACTTTTGAATTTTATACAAAGAAACCGTATAATATATTCACTGTTTGGCTTAACACAGTGTATGTAAGACTCATCTACGTTGTTTCAAGTAACTGAAGTTTGTACATTATCACTGTCATATGGTTCTCATTGTGTGTCATAATATGTTGGTATTTTAATCTTGATAATCATGGATTGTTTTCTGTCTGGGATGTTCTACAAATAATGCTGTTGTAGTAAAAATGTGTACTTTTTTCTTTAGTATATACCTAGAAATAAAATTGTAGGGTCATAGCATATACCTATATTCAACTTACCTAGATAATGTGAAAGTCAAATTGTTTTTCCAAATGGTTCAACAAATTTTATTCTTACTAAAGTGGTCAAAAAATTTTTATTTCCACCAATAAAAATTATTCCACCATAAAAATTCCACCAATAAAATTTTCTACTGTTAATAATAAAAATAATAATAATTTATGAGAGTTCTAGCTGCTGACTACTTGTTAATGTCAGTATTTTTATTTTTGTCATTCTAGTGGGTACATAGTAGTATCTCATTTTGATTTTAATTTGCATTTTCATGACTAAAAATCTTAAGCACCTTATTATGAATTTGTCAACCATTTGGATATTCCTTTTGGTTTTGAAGTATTTGCTTTGTTATCTTTTTTCCTATGTTTGTTTAATTTAAAAATATTCTGGATAAAAGTTTTGTGTGTGTGTGGGTGGGTGGGTGTGTGTGTGTGCACGCGGTATGTACTCTGTATCTTTCCAATGTGTGTTTTGCCTTTTCACTTGATGACATCTTTTGATTAAATCTTTTGATTAAATCTTTTAGATTAAAAATGTAAAATTTTGATATAGTATTATTTATCATTTCATTCTTTACAATTAGTGCTCGTGTGTCCTGATTAAGGAATTCTTACTTACCTCAAGTTTATGAAGATTTCTTTCCTGTGTGATTTTATAGAAGCTTTGTTGTTTTACTTTTCACATTTTGATCTACAATCCAGACAGTGTCATTTTTCTGTGTAATGTGAGTTGTGGATCAAGATTAAAATTGTTCATATTGATATGCAAGACTTAGAAATTTTATTGAAAATACTTCTCTTGTTTTTTTAAACTTCAGTGTCATCTTTATCATCAATCAAGTAACATATTAAGGGATCTGTTGCTCAACTATGAATTATGTTTTATATATGTATGATTTTATTTCTCAATTCTCTGTCCTGTCTCATTGGCTTATGTATGTATTTTTGTCTTAATAAAGCACTGTTGATTTAATATTATGTTAATTTTTGGTAATAACTCATGCTTGACCCCCCCTTTTTTTTCAAGATTTTCTTGCTTTTTTGGCTCTTTTCATTTCTATGTAAATTTTTGAATAAGCCAACCACTTACATCAGGAAGAACAAAACCTAGTGTTTTAATTGAAATTCTAACAAATGCACAAATGATATTTGGGAGAAGATTCATCTTAAATTCTGACATTCTAATCTATTATATCTTTCTACATACTTAGGTGTTTTTCTCTTAATAGTTGTAATTCTAAAATGAATAGTGTTATCTATCTTATATATCTCTAAATTTTCTATTTTTAAGGTTTTTATGTATAAATATATTTTTATATTTCTGCTTATGAGAAAAATTGACTTGGAATTTTCCTTTCATGTAATTACCTATTGCATATTTATATCAAGGATATGTTGTCCTGGTAAAACAAACTGGCTAGTATTTCCCTTTTTTCTCTTTACTAGTAGAGTTTTTATGACACTGCTGACTTAAATACTTGATAAAACTCGTAAGTGAAATTTTGAGTCTGAAGCTGGTATTTTGGTTTTGATATCTGATGTCTCAAGAAGCATTTCTATTACCTTAAATTCAGTAGATCGCTAAGTAAACTTTCATTTTTGCAGATTCATTTTTGCCTTACTTAGGCTGAAAATCTCTGTGAAACATCCAACAGAGAATTAGGGAAACTTTCCAAAATAATCATGTTTACCATCTAATAGATAAAGTATGAACAAAGCCTGCTGCCAAGTGTCTCTCAATGTGACATCCTCTGTAACTTTGCTATCTACTTCAAAACTTCAGGATTTAACTTGTTTAAAACATACTTTCATACATACCATACATGCCCTGCACCCCACCTAAAACACACAGTGTATTCTGAGATGCAATATATCAGCTGTAGTTAGAAAAAGCAACTGAAAGAAAAATAAGGACCTACAGAAAAGAGGAAAAGTGTTTTATTTTTTCCTCTGATTCAAGTATATTGTGGGATAAAGGAAACATCAGGAAGGGAAAGTCTGTATCTCATCTCAATTTTATTTGTGTCCCTCTATTCTGGTGAAAACACTAAAAAAGGTCTCCCACACATACCAAAAGGCAAGGAATGCCAAGAAAGCATCATTTTTTTTTTTCTGACATTTTCACATTATTCCCTTCCTCATTCTTATCACCAGGCTGACTTTATGTATAAACCCACTATTTTTTCTTTCAAACTCATCCCTTTTAAGCAAAGTGGCACACATAGAAAGAGGTTAAAGAGTCTTGATAAGGTGAAAATTTACAGCATTGGCGTGAGTCCCAGTCAAAGTTGGTGACAGACTGTGTTTGCTGATCAGAGTTCTAGAAGGCAGGGAGATAAAGAATTATTTTTTTTTAATGAAGATGGCAATTTCAAAGTTCACACTATTTGAAGTGTCTGGTTGCTCTTTCCAATTATTTTTTTATTGAAAAGATTTTTGCAAAGAGAAAATCTAAATTAGTTTCAAAAAATTATGAGGCACTTAAATGTCAGCATTTTAACTCCTGTGTATAATTTTTATGGAAAAAAATAGCAAGTTGACTCAAATCTCTGTCTCTCTGTCTCTCTCTAAATAATTGAAGACAGTCTGGAATCAATTACCATGTCTAAAATCCAGACCCAGATTGTACTGGGTCTTTAATGCAATGATATAAACTGTCAGAGAGTTAGATAAAGATTGATGATGGGAAGACTTAAAAGAGTCCTGCACGTGTTGATTTATATAAACGTGTTTGTCTTGTGGCCTGAAGCATTTCCTTGCATGCAGGATATAACCAAGATGAACAAAGCTGTCTGTCTTTATGACATGGAACCTCTATGTGTAGACTAGTCCATTAATCAGTTGATTAACAGGTAGTTGTTGAGGGCGTACTAGGGGCTAAAAAGCTACTGTGTTCACCATTATTTCATGAGTGTCACATATATGCTTTGAAATGGTAAATACTGTTTACACAGGAGATACTTTATTTTGCTTTAGAATGCTTTTCTATAAATTTAAATACAGCTTAACTTCAGTTTGGCTATTAAAATTATAATCTGACATCTGTATAGTATCTAACATCAGTAAAATATAAATCCTATTAACCTTTTATGATTATATATATATATATATTTATTTAAATATAACTAAATACATCAGACTATCTAATAAGGCAGATGCAGCAAACCCTTTCCCTTTCATGACTTTCAAAGAGAAATTTAAAAGATAGATTTATGAAAGATTTTTGGAGAATTAGGGATTAATTTGTATGAAGATTTCTATCACAGTATTCACGATATGTATCCTCAAATACTTTTCAATGTAAATCAATGGGAGCATCTACTTGCACTGAGGGATGATATTTTTATGTTTTATAGACTACATTGGTCTCTATTCGACAGGATGTTGTAGTTGTTTATTGCACCTAATAGACCCCAGCCCCACTTAAAATGTATAATCTTTCATAGTTTCATGGGTTGCAGGGCTCCTGGGGTTGTCGCTTGGGATTTCTTATGCAACTGTCATCAGATGGTGGCTGGGACTGGTGTCATGCATAGACACCATTGGGCTGGGTAGTATTTCCACAAAGCCAGCAATTGATTCTTACTGTCATCTTGCAGCTCAGCTAGTCTGTCTTCTGAAGCTCCTATCTGTGCCTTTACTGTACAGTTTGGGTTTCTCACAGTAGAATGGCCGAGATCCCAGAGGGAACAAATCAAAAATTATCTATTCTGTGAAACCAGAATAGCTCTGGACCAGAAAATTATCATAGGGTCACTTCTGTATTTTATTGGTCAAAGCAGTCAAAGAGCCTGCCCACATTTATGCAAATGGGAAATAAACTTCACATTTTGATGGGAGGAATGTCACATAATTTATGGCCTTCTTTCATCCAGTATACAGCTCATCTGAGTACCACTGTGAATCAGGCATTTTCTAAACTGCTACATTTGCAGACTATAATGATGAAAACATCCCTAATAAAAAGGTTAACTAAACACTAAGACCCCAAACACAGAGAGGCCACAGTTGTAATGATCACTGATCTTTCTCGTGATTTATCTAGTTTTTAATTCATGCTACTGTGTCCTTTTGCAAGTCAATTTAAACCAATTTTCTGGGTTATATTTCATGACATATTTTAACAGGCATTTTACTGAAGTCAAAGTGCAGAATATCTACTGTGTTCCTTCTGTACAAGATAAGAAACGCTTTTAAGGAAACAAGAGTAATTTGTTTTTAATTTGCACAATTAAATATAGTTACTCAAGGCTTCCTATTGTTGCTTCTGCACACAAGATATTATTTTTCATCTTTTACTAACCATCCACAACTGTTTGTTTTATGTATTTTTTTCCTGCAGTGAATCTTTCATTGCATTTTGTCTTAAAAAAAAAAGAAAAACAGAGGTTTTAAGTCAGTTTGGCAGATTCAGAAAAAAATTACTCCATTTGTCAATCCTATGAAGTAGAATCATTGTTACTAGCATTTGCCAGAGAGTATCAGCAGCCTAAGAAATTTCATTTTCAATTCAACTAAAAGTATATTTCCTATGTTAAATGAAAATTTATCATGGTTATAAAAATATTGCTCTTTATTTTTTTATTTTCTCTTAAATATTGTAGACCTTTCCTCCATGGAGAGACATGGGATTGTGAAGCTATGCAAAATATTTGGATGACCATTTTTCTTTCAGCTCAGAATAAATGATGAGAAGAGGCTATATACTTTGCAAGGGGCATCACTAACCATTAGCATATCTGTAAGGGAAGTTTAAAATAGTACCATAGTTCCCCCAACCTGGAGACTCCCCTTGGTTGCCTGAAACTGCATATAGTACCAAACCCTTTGTATTTTCCATACGCAGGTGCCTGTGATAGCATTTAATTTAGGAATTAGGCACAGTAAGAGATTAACAACAGTATCTCATAATAAATATTGTTTATAACAATACACTGTAATAAAAAGTTATACAAATGTAGTCTCTCTCACACAGTATCTCACTGTACAATACTGCAAGTAACTGAAATAACGGAAAATGTAAACTGTGGCTAAGGGAGGACTACTGCAGAGGGTTTAGAAAACTAAAATTACAGAGTAAAGAATTGTTACCAGTGGCCAGGAATGGTGGCTCACGCCTGTAATCCTAGCACTTTGGGAGGCTGATGGGGGTGGATCACCTGAGGTCAGGAGCTTGAGACCAGTCTGGCCAACAAGGCAAATCACCCTGTCTCTACTAACAATACAAAAATTAGCCGGGCATAGTGGCACATGCCTGTAATCCCAGCTACTTGAGAGGCTGAGGCAGGAGAATATTTTGAGCCTAGGAGATGGAGCTTGCTATGAGCCGAGATTGTGCCACTATACTCAGCCTAGGTGATAGGGTGATAGAGCAAGACTCTGTCTCAAAAAAAAAAAAAAAAAAAAGGTGAGCGGGTCTAATGCAGAACAGAGAAGTTTACATCAGAAGTACTGTTTTTGTACTAAAGTCTCTTACATGGACTTTCTGTGTGGTTTGCTAACACTGAATAATGACTAACAAAGAAATATTTCAGGAAATCAAATTTTGACTTAATGATTTTTTTAAAATCTAACGGCTAATGTAATTTCAGAGTAAAACAGAATCTTTAGAGAGTTAAAGAGTTGCTTATTTAAAGTTTTAAAAACAATTTAGAAGGGAAATTATGAAACAATGTATACAAAATACATAAAATGCATTAGGGGTCTTGTAATACCTTTTTCAGTTATAAGAAGGTCACATGCTAATGGTTCCCAACTAACATTACCAGCCCCATCTTCTCTCCAGAGCTGCGGAAATACGTAGTGGGCAATTGACTTAATTTTCCACTTAAATATTTCTACTCAAATCTTACTTACCTAAATGAGAACTCTTGTTTCCCAACCCCTAGTCCACAACCTACTCCATCCTTCGTGTTCTCTGTCTTAGTAAATTGAACAGTTTCTCAGACTAAAAATTTGGAGTAAGTCGTTTTTACTTGCTCATGTCGAACTGTACCATGCGTGGCTGTCTCTACCATTACCACCCTCCTCTAAGCAACCATTCTCTCTTACTTGAATTACAACAAAAATCTCCCAAATGGTTGTTCTCTAACTGTACACTTTGCTGTTTTCCCAGTGGTCTGAATGATCCCCTGCTCTTCACCTTCTGAAGGCTTCGTGGCACATTTAGATTTCAGTCCTGAAGTCATCTCTTGCCCTGAGGCTCCCTTGGTGTTGGATTCTCTCTTCTGGCTGACATCTTCTTCTGCTCTCTTACTGCTCACCAGGCTTCACCTACCTGCTCTGGTTGCTCTTGGTAGTGCACTTCTCAGCACACTTCTACCTTAGGACATTTGCACTGATCCCATCTTCAAATGTGTTTGCCCTTCTCACTGCATCATGTCTCTTTAAAAATTTCAATTCCCACCCCACCATTATAACCCTATTATTTATTTCTTCATAGTTCTTACCACTATCTGTCATAATATCTGTGTGCCGATTTATTTTCTTTTTCTCCTACTCAGCTCTAAGCTCCATACGTGCAGAGACTTTTAAAATTCATTGCAATATACCCTCTATTTAGAGCACTACCGAGCCCAGAGAGTTGGTGGTTTATATACATTTATTGAATTAATTTTGAAATGAAACAACAAAGGTTGAGACATTGAATCACTGCCTAAGATGGCATGGTTTCTCAGTGGCCACTGGCATGGGGTACTTCCTTGCAATAATGCTTATGAATATATCTCTCTGAAATTTCCTAAGCTGCATAGAATTGGCTTAAAACAGGTTCGGGGAATGTTGCAAAGCAAAACTAAAAGGCTTCAAATATCTACTTCTTGTAAGACTCTGGAGGACCCCTTGCTGTTCTCTTCTTAGATTTAAATCTTTGTCATTAAATCCTGTTTCCTCTTAGCCCACAATATTACCAATTTCAACATATTTACTTTTATTTTATCTTTCTATCTTCACATTTTTGTATTCATATCATGGATTTAAATAGTCTGAAACTCTGCTTTCAAAATTATTTTTTATACACCGTCGATCCGATTGTAAGTTCATTTCCTGAATCTCCCACTATTTCAACGCCTTACCCAGTTCATTTTGCACAGACCTACCACTCTACTTGATTCTCTAAACAACTTATACTAACAAAGTTTGACCGTCTGCCATTTTCAAGACACATAGAGATGAAAAATATGCAACAGGCCTTTTGGCTGGCCAAGCTGTCAATAAGACACTATTCAAGTGAACAATTCACAATTCTTTTTTGGGGTTTCCAGGTTTAGTAAATAAAAATACAAGATACCAGAAAAATTTAAATTCTCAATTAGAAATAATTTTTTAGTATATGTATGTAACAAATATTGCATGGAACATTGTTATTCTGATAATATGCTTTCATTATTTATCTGATACATTTCTGTACAAAAGATACATTTCTTTTGTATCTCTTGTATCTGTACAAAAGGTACATTTCTTTTGTAAATGGGAAAGGGAGGTGTCCTTCTGGTTTGGTAGCAGGGGCTACAGAAAAGAGGGCTAAAAAATGAGTTTGAATGGATATGCACCTGTGTTCTGCCCTGGATAGTCTTTAATCTTCTGTAGTGGGACTAGCAGAGGCTGGGAGCTAACAGAGCTCCTTTCTTGAAAGGCTGTGCAGGACTGGGTGGGGGCTTGGTTACTTCAGGACACAGGTGGCAACAAGCATCCCTGCTTCTGCCTGGAATTCAACATTGACCTATTTAGAGGCTTGAACAGATTCAGGACCTGGGTATTATTTCTCTTAGCAGGGACAATAGGCCTCGTATGATGAATTCAGTTAGTGACAGCAGCGCTGATACTGTCAATAGAGGTGTTAAGGAGACCCGATGTTGACATGTAGTAGCTAAGGGTAGAAGGGAAATATGAAGATACTGCATGGAATAACAGTTGCCAAATTGTAGAGAAACTCTTGTGGGAAACCTAGCTTCTTGATTCACAAAAAAATATGTTTATGTTGACGGGAGTATGAATGTAAACCTGATCCAAATATACATAACTTGTAAATTCAGCTTGCTTTTGAGTCACTCAGAATGACCAACACTCTCTCCCCTATAATATTTCTTCAGATTTTCAGGGTGGACTTATATTTACTAACTAAGGCTTAGTTAATGCAACACCTTTAATTTAAGTCTTCTCTGATATTCCTTCCAAAACAACCTCTTCCATTCTATTTCTGTGGCTTACACATGTTTACCTAATGTAATTCATCACTTTAATTATAATTCGATGTAATAATTTATACATTAATATATTTAACTATATTTACTGACCACTTTCAATGGGCACCGTTTGAGACATTGAAGACAAAGCAGTGTACAAAACAAATGGAAATTCCTCATGGCGCATTCTAATGAAAGTAGCCACACAGTAAACAGAACGTATTCGCAAGATATATTGTATAATTTATGTGATGAATTGTGAATGGGCCGCAGATTTGGACCCGTCCTTAAGCTTACTCCATTTACTATTTATTAACTTTGCAGTATCTCCCATTTAAAAGGGTGGTGCTCATTTCTCTGTTCCTTGACCTTGTGTTTCACTAAGTGACTTGCTTTGCCCAGTAATGTGAGGCGAACATGACAGCATGCCAGTTCTAACTCTGTCCTTTGAGAGTCCTCACATTTGTCCCCTTGCCCTCCTGCATTTCTGCCACAGCTATGAGAACAACAGGCCTGGGTTAGCCCAGTGTTTCTGGAAAGAGGACCAGTGTCTCAGGAGGCAGAACAGAGTCTACCCAATGCCCAGCCTAGATCAGCAGTCATCCAGCAATATTCAGTATAAATCAGACCCTTCAACTGACCCACATGCTTGTTAATTAAATAAACATATATGTTTATATGCTGCTAAAATTTTGTGCTGAGATATGCTGCAGATTATGAAATATCTGGATGGCCATTTCATTGACTTTGTTTTTCAGTCAGTAAAATAGAAACTGTTTAATTTTTTTTTTTTTTTAAGGAGAAGTTACCTATTTATTATCTTTAACAGGGTCCTATAGTCAGAAGAAAAGCAAGGAAGCTACTGCAATAATCTAAGTGAGACATGATGTTGACCAAGCTTGCCTAACATTTTCCACTGTTTTACTCGACTTTAGAGTAGAGGCTTCCTAACTCTAGGCCCCTGACCTACTTCCTTTAGAGCCTTTACTTTAGACAACATATTAAGTGTACATACTTTTTCTATGCCTTTGAGATGTAAATATTTTTCAAAAGCCACTGGCCAATATTACAATCAATACTATCTTTCTCAAGTACATGAGAGCCATCCCTTTGAAATGTAATCACCAAGGATAATTACATCAAGGAAGACAGTATCTCTATTCCCCAGTCTCTGTGGTAAGGTAAGGGCCTAATGTTCACGGTGCTCCTTAGTGCCCGTTAGCAGGCACAGGTGGCTGAACCACAGAGAGAAACTTTTAGCAAACTTCAGGACAAAACTTAATGTACTGGACACATTCCATTGATCAATACCTTTTTTAAGTTCTACCAGTATTTTTCCTTTAACTTATACTGTGATTTCTTCAGTGTTCACTGCATAGGTAGTGCAAAGATATAGGCCAAACACTTGGGTTTCCCAAGGCCACAAGTATTTTTCCTTTAAGTTGCACTTAAAAACCCTCCTGCAGGCTTAGTTTTGTGGAAATAGGGTCACACGTCCAGGAGCGCTATCAGGTTTTCACAGTAAAGATCTGAGAAAATGTCTTTCATGCTTCCAGTAGGGAGAAAAGAAAATAACCATTTTAAAATACACCCAGATTTTCCATTTTTCTTGATAAGATCTGCCTTCAAGATAAAGTGTTTTACCAGAGCTTAACCTATTATAGTTTTGCCAGAGATAACTAATCTGGTGAAGTGGCCTTGTCTGAGATGCCACCCAAAGTTCTTCGCCTCACAGTTGAGGAAATCAAGAATGTGGACACTCCAAGGGTGAGGTTAGAGCAGAAGTTTAATAAGAGAAAGAAAGAGAGAAAGCTATTTACCATTAAAAAAAAAGGTTCAGAAAATGGGTTGCCATTTTTACAGTTGAATGGAAAGGCTTTTATAAGAAACTGATGAGGGCAAGGCATCTCATTTGCATAAGGTACACATTTCTGGTAGCTCTACTCCATTCTCCTGGTGCAGATGTGAGCCCTTAGCTTGAGTTAGTCCATATTGCTTTGCTCCCCTTACTACCCATGCATTATAGGGTGAAATTTTCCACTGCAGGCATTTCTGGTCAAGTCACCTGTGTGGTTTTTCTTATCTATGCAGAAAGGTAAGCCCCTCTGTGCAAGTTCTCTTATCGGTGCCTGCAACTTGACTTTTTTTTAGGCTCTTCTTTTGTTTGAGAGAATTTAACCAAGGACCCACCCTAACTGCCTGCCTGACTGGTTTCTTCCTTTTTGCTCTCTAATTAGGGAAGAAAACCATCCAACTCTAGGCCAATGCAGCCTTCAAGGCAGCAGCAGGGAAGTACTCAATTTTAGCACTCTCTAGCTTTACTCTTTCTCCTAAGGTCAAGGGCTAAGGATACTGTAAAGCAAAAATAAGACCTTAAGTCCGCTACTGACTGGAAGAACCCCCTCTTGGCCAAGGAAGCTCAGAAGAACCTGAAAAACGGGACCCCTGGCCACAACAGGAAGGAAGGTCAAACTCTTCCTGTTACACTCCCTCCCTTTTGGAGTTTAGACACAACTCATTAGCATTAAAATTAAAATAGAGATCCTAAGACTGGCAAAACAGACTTTTGTAGCATTTAGATACTAAATAATAAACAAGATGTAAGGCCATTCAAGGGAAAGGTTAAGTCACACTCTACAACCCATAAAATCTCCTTAAACAAGATTTTTTTGTTGTTGTTAACCTGGTACAGTGTGGCTTACTTTTCAACCTGACTGTCATAACATCACATGACAGATAGCAGACCCTAAAAGCAATCAAAATATTTTACCTCAAAATATGTTGCTTTGACAGGTTTTGAAATTACTGCCACAAGGCCAGCAGACTGAAATGACCTTGCAAAGCCACCTTTGTGGGTAAATTTGCATCTATGGAAAATCTCCATAAATGCAGCCAGGCTTTCCCTGTTTAGGCTTTTCCTGGATCTAGGAGAGATTAACTGAGAATATGACATCTTTAAAAATCTGAAAGGAGACATTTGACATCTATTCTCTTTGAGGGCTTCGATATGTGAGTCTTCATCTACATAACAAGGGCATTGGACCCCACAACTTCTTTACCTTAGGCTTTTTTTTTCTTTTACTGACTTCAAGTCTTTCGTTAATAGCTTAATTCTCTCCACTGATTGTCAACTAAAGAATCCCTGAAACTCACCTATGACTAGTAAGCCTCTGCTTTGGGATGTCCTGCCTTTATGGGTTGAATCCATGTATACCTTCCATGTATTGATTTTGTCTTTTTCTATAGCACCTGTCTCCCTAAAATGCATAAAACCAAACTATAATCCAACCACTTTGGGACCATTTATTCAAGACCTCTTTGGTTTGTGTTTTTCTCTGGTCTAGGGCCATTCATATTGGCTCAGAATAAACCCCTTTAAAATATTTTCCAGAGCATGTTTTTTCATTAAAAGTCCAAAACAAAACTAAAAGCTATTGTGAAGGCCCTAGCCAAGGGGTACAGTCTCGGTAAAAGACAAAGACGTGAGTTGGGCTTGGTGGCTCACACTTGTAATCCCAGCAATTTGCAAGGTAAGGTAGAAGGATTGCTTGAACTTAGAAGTTTGAGACCAGCCTGGGCAACGTAGTAAGATCACATCTCAAATAAAAAAAATTAAGACAGAGAGCTAATCACTACTATAGAATGCTTTTCTTCTCTCCAAAACTCACCACCATATTAATAAGACTCCTGTATAATTGTAACCACCCAACAGGTTCAACTTGCCCACTGCCTAGACAGAGCCTATTTACCAAGACAAGAGAACTGAAATAGAGACAGAGTAATTCACACAGAGCCTGATGTGCAGGAGACTGGAGTTTTGTTACTAAAATCAGTCTCCCCAAAATCTTGGGAATAGGAGGTTTTAAGGATAATTTGGTGGGTAGGGGCTAGGGAAGTGGGAAGTGCTGAATGGTTAGGTTGGAGATGGAATCATAGGGGTCAAACTGAGTTTTTCCTTCCCTTGTTTGTTCCCAGATGGGATCCCTGAACTGGTTGAGCCAGACTACTGGTCTGAGAAGTGTTAGCTGGTACATTGCAATGTAGGGTCTGCAAAATATCTGAATCACTGATCTTAGGTTTTAAACAATGATGTTATTACCAGGAGCAATTTGGGGAGGTTCAAACTATTGCAACTAGAGGATGCGTAACTCCTAAATTGTAATTTCTAATTTTGTAGCTAATTTGTTAGTCCTCCAAAGGCTGACTGTTCCCTGGGCAAGAAGGGAAAAGAGCTGTTGTCATTTTTGTTTCAAACTATAAACTATATTCCTCCCAAAGCTAGTTTAGACTATGCCCAGGAATGAACAAGGACAGTTTGGATGTTAGAAGCAAGTTGTTGTTGTTAGATAGATCTCTTTCATTGTCTCAATTATAACTTTGCCATGGCGGCGGTTTTATGATAGAGGGATACAATTAAAAACAATATTTTCAGACAATATTTAAGAAGTCACAAGGGAAACCAAAAGACAACAGAGGAGATAATATAAGAACACCAGAGGAAAGTTTGGCCTCTGATACCTACAGCTATAGCAAACAGTAAACACAGCCCAAGCCCTAGCCAGATAAATCTGAAACCTCACACTGTAGCCATATCTCCTCAGTTCTTTTTACACAGTACAAGCAGCCTGACTTGCCACAAAAATTACAAGGCATACTGAAAAGGAAAATCAACACACAAAAAAACAAGCATCAGTATCAGACTCTTATAGTAGAGATTTTGGGATTATCAGACCATGAATTTTAAACTACTATAATTAATATGCTACAGGCTATAGTGAAAGAAGTAGACAACATTCAAGAACAGATGGATAATGTAAGCGAAGAGATGGAAACACTAAGAATAAAAAGAAAATGCTAGATTTAAAAAAAAAACCCACCATAATAAAAATGAGAAATGCCTTTGATGGGTCTATCAACAGCAATGAGGAAAGAATTAGTGAACTTGATGCCAATAGAAACTTTTAAAACTAAAATCTTGAAAAGTAAAAGAATAAAGAGAGAGAGAAGAAATATCCCAAAACTGTGGAACAATTACAAAATGTGTGGCACACATATAATAAAATTACCAGGAGGGCAAAAAAAGAAAAGGACAGAAGAAAATTTGAAACAATAATGACAGAGAGTTTCCCAAAATAATGATAAACACCAAATTATAGACACAGGAAGCTCAGAGGACACCTCGGAAAGTAATATCAAGTAACCTATACTAGGCGTATTATAATAAAAATTCATACCAAAATAAAAGACAAACATTTCCAAAGAAGTCAGAGGAAATAAAAATGCCATGCCTACTAATGATCAAGGTTAAGGACTGTTGTGAACTGTTCTTAAAAACGTTGAAAGCAAGGAGAGAACAGAGTGAATTATTTAATGTGTTAACAGAACAAAAAATATCACCAACCTAGAATCGTGTACCCAGTGAAATTATCCTTCTACAGTGAAGGCAAAATAGAGACTTTCGAAAGGAAAACAAATATTAAGAAAATGTTTCTAGTACACTTGCTTTGGAAGAAATGTTAAAAGAATTTTGTCAGAAAGAAGAAAAATTATACAGGTCAGGAACTTGTACCAACATAAAGGAAGAGCATTAAAAAATGAATAAATAAAAAAACTTCATTTTTTTATTTTTAATCTGACAGATGACCACTTGTTCAAAATAATAGCAAAAATGTATTTAGTAAATATAACTAATGAATACATGAAATAAATGACCAGAATTAAGAGAAAAAAACTATACAAAATAATTTAAATTACAGAATGCAGAAAAAAGTGGAAGACAAAAATAGAACAAAGACAATGAATGGAAAACAGTAATGGCTCTGGTACATATCAATCTCAATTTATAAAAATGGTGTAAATTCACCAATTACAGAGACTTTCAAGAGTTGTTTAAAAAACAAAACTCAACTATATGCTGTCTACAAGAAACATACATATTGTAAAGTATAAAAAGAAAGATCTATCATGCTAACCCTAATCAAAAGAATGTTGGAATAGATCTATACATATTAGACAAAGCAGATGTGTTGGTTTGGGTTCTCCAGAGAAACAGACCCAATAGGACGTACATAGATGATAAATGGATAGACAGATAATAAGAAGGTAAATTTATTATAACAAAGTGGCCAACGTAATTATTATAATTATGGGGTCTGACAATTTCCAAAAACTGCAGTTGGCAAGCTAGAAAATAGAAAAGCTAATGCTGTAGTTACAGTCTGAGTTCCAAGGCCTAAAAAGTAGGAGAGTCAAAGGTGTAGTTTCATTCCAATTGCTAGCAGACTTGAAAGCTAGGAAGAGCTGGTGTTCAGTTGAATGCAAATGTAGGGGAAAAAAAACAAACCAAAACAAAGAAACAATGTCCCAGCTCAAATGCAGTCAGGTAGAAGAAATTTCCTTTTACTAATAGTTTTTATTCTATTCTTGTCCAACACCCAGCGCTATAAACTTCTTGCTAAGCACCGCTTTCACTGATCTCACAAATTGTAATGCTCCAATTTTATTCTTTTTGATTCAAAATACTTCTAAATTTCTGTTGAGATTTCTTTGACTCATGTGCTATTTATTTATTTGTTTATTTATTTCGAGTTCTGGGGTACACGTGCAGAATGTGCAAGATTGTTACATAGATATACAAATGCCACGGTGGTTTGCTGTCTCCATATCCCCTCACCTACATTATTTCTCCTGATGTTATCCCTCCCCAATTTCCCCACCCCCTGCTATCCCTCCCCTAGCTCCCCAAACCCCAACAGACCCCAGTGTGTGATGTTCCTCTCCCTGTGTCCATGTGTTCTCATTGTTCAGCACCCACTTATGTACAAAAATCTTTTAAGTAACACTATACTTAATGTGAGAAACTAGATACTTTTCCCACCAAGATTAGGAACAACGCAAGAATGTCCACTTTCATTATTCCTATTTAACACTGTATTTGAAGTTCTAGCTAATGTCATAAGAAAGAAAAACATTTTAAAAAATATACAGATTAGGCAAATTGTCATCATTCACAGATGACATAATTGTCTAAATAGAAAATCCCAAAGAATCAACAATCACAAAAAAAGTCTGGAACAAAAAGGCAACTAAAATAAGTTTGCATAATGTAAAGTTAATATACGTAAGTCAATTGCATTCTTATATGTGAACAATAAACAATAAAATTTTGAAATTAAAATATAATATATATAAAATACAAAATGAAATAGTTATTAACCTAACAAAAAATGTACTGGATTTATATGTGGAAACTGTAAAATTCTGATGAAATAAACTAAAGAAGTATAAATAAGTAGAGAGATGTTGAATGTTAATAAATAAAAAGACTCAATATTTATCAAGGTAACAGTTCCTCACAAGTTGTTCTATATATTCCATACAATTACATTCACAATCCTGACGTTACTTTGTTGATATTCACAAACAGATTCTAGAGTTTATATGGAAAGGCTATGACTCAGAATAGTGCATGCCATATTGAATGAGAATAACAAAGTTAGAGAAATGACAGTACCCAAATTCAAGATTTTAAAGCTACAATAATCAAGACAGTATGGCATTGGCAAATGAATGGACAAATAGGTCAATGGAACAAGATAAAAGATCCAGAAATAGACCCATACAGATATAGTCAACTGGCATTGTGACAAAATAATAAAGGCAGTACAGTGGACAAAAGATAGTCTTTTCAACAAATGGTGCTGAAACATCTAGAGATTGACATACAGAAAATGAATCTTGACACTGACCTTAGACCTTTCACAAAAATTAATTAGTAGATTATAGACCTACTTATAAAATGTAAAAATTGTTTTTAAAGTTGAATCTCCTAGTAGAAAGTAACATAGGAAACAATCTAGGTGCCTTTGGATTTAGTTATGATGTCAGATTCAACACCAAAAATACAGTTGATTAAAAGAAATGATGTCGGACTTCACTAAAATTAAAAATTTCTGCTGCACAAAAGATACTGTTAAAGGAATGAAAAGGTAAGGCACAGACTGGGAGAATATTTTTGTAAAACACATACAGATAAAATGTTTGTACCCTAAATATATAAAGAACTCTGGAAACTCATCAATAAGCAAACAACCTAACTAGAAAACTGTCAAGAGATCTGAACAGACCTCTAAAGAAGATATACAAATAGCAAAGAAGCATATGGGAAGATATTCAACATTATATATCATTAGGGAAGTGCGGATTAAAACATGATATCACCATACACCTATTAGAAAGGCCAAAATCTCTAACACTGACAATACCAAATCCTGGCCAGGATGTGGAGCAGCAGGAGCTCTCATCCATTGTTGATGGAAATACAAAATATTACAGCCACTCGAAAGACAGTTTGGCAGTTTGTTACAAAATAAGCATACTCTTACCATATGATCCAGCATTATACTCCTTAGTATTTCCCTCAAGTAAGTTAAAAAATTACATCTACACATAAAAACCTGCATCTAGATTTTATAGCACCTGTATTCATAACTGCCAAACTTGGAAGCAACTAAAGACATTGGATTCACTAAAGATGTGCTTCAGTTGGTGAATGGTAATCAAAATGTGGTATGTACATCTGTACAATGGAATGTTATTCAGTGACAAAAAGAAATGAGCTATCAAGCCACTAAAAGACATTGAAGATTCTTAAATTCATATTAACAAGTGAAAGAAGGCAATCTGAAAAGGCTACATACTGTATGATTCCAATTGTAAGACCTATGGCGTGCAAAACTATGGATATCATTGCTTGGCAGAATCTTTCAGGGATGAAAAAGGGGATGAGTAGGTGACTCACAGGGGTTTTTTAAAAGCAATAATGAAGCTATTATTCTGCATAATAGTGCAATGATGGATATTTGCTATACATTTGTCAAAGTGTACATTATCTATAAAACAAAGAGTGAACCCTAAACTATGGACTTTAGTTTAATATAGTAATAATGTATCAATATGGACTTATTCAGTATAACAAATGTAACATACTAATATAAGATGTTAAAAATAGGGAAAATTGGTTGGAGATGACTGTTAATTTGGGAATTGTCTGTACCTTTCCCTCATATTTTTCCTAAACCTAAAAGTGTACATTTTTACAATGTACCTTCGTATCAAAAGACCTATCATAATAATATTTATTGCCAAAATTTAAGATATTTTTAAAATAATTCTGATTATATGGAACTTTGGTTTATAAGCTACTCTTTTGAAGATAGCTCACCTATGATGATTCACAATTTTGAAATATTTGATAGATGTTAAATTGTGTATTAGGTAAAATTTCTACACGTATTGTTGGATTGAAAGGAGAGGGGAAAAAAAACCACTTCAATAGTTTGTTTCGGTGAAATTGAATTCAGACTGATTTCTCTGTCTTTATTGCTATAGCCTTGAATAAAATATTTCTGCCCTGTTTAATTTTATCCAGTACAATTTTTCCTTTGACAATGGTGACTTGGAAATAATGGGAATGATGAGAGGAGGCATATTCTGAATATAATCTGAAGGAGAATCTGACAGGGTATGCTGAAGGATTGGATGTGAAAAGTGAGAGAAAGACTTGGGTTAAAGTCTATTTCAAGGCATATTGACTGAGCAATTGAAAACATGAAGTTGCCAATAACTGAGATTGAGAAAACGAGGTTAAGTGCATTGGAATGGGAAGAAGATGGAGGAATCAGTTTTAGAGAAATTAAGTTTGAAACTCCAACTAGATATTAAAGTAGAGTTTCTGAATAAACAAGATCTAAGATATATAAGGCTGGAGTTTGAAGGAGAGAGGTCTGTGTTAGAAATATATATGTCAAGCAATATTTAAAGCCATGAATGGATAGACATTACCATGGAGGTATATATATTTAACAGAAGAAATCAGGTATGAAGTTATGTGTCATTCAGAACCAAACCCGACATTCAGAAGGAGAAGCCAATGAAGTATGAGAAGACAGGAGGTCAAGCGATGCAGGGTAAGAATGTCGTTCAAAGAGGAGGGAGCGCTCAACTCCGTCACAAAGTCCTCCTGATAGGTAGAATACTCATTTAGTATCCAAATTTGAACACTTAAGCATGAATACTGGCACTATTAATACCTGTAATAGGTTATAATCAGTAATTGTCACAGCCTAACCAGGGCATATGGCTACTTACTGTATTGTACTATGAAAACTGAGAATAGATCACAGGATTTACCAATGTGGAGGTGAGAGCGAATCCTGAAAAGAGCAGTTTCACAGGAGTGTTAGGGGCAAAAACTGATTTCAGAAGATGTAGGAAATGATAGGAGTGTTATTAGAGAAAGTGAGTATAAAAGACGTGAGGCATTTTGTCATGAAAGACTTGAGGGAAATGAGGCGGCAGCTGGAGTCATAAGTAGGGAGAAGAAATATTTCTCTTAAGACAGAAAAGAAAACCCAAAATGTTTATATGCTGATTGGAGTAAGGCAGTAGAAAGGAAAGTTGAATGATGTAAAATGTTGCATTAGAAAGTGGAGGAGTGTTACTGTGATGCTCCAGATGTAGTGACGCTGCCTTTCCAATTCCACATTTGGAAGGAAATGTGTTCTTGTGCAAAGGTAGAGGTAGCCTTAAAAAAAAATCACATTGAACTCATCCACAGTAACAGCAGGGGAAGCCTATTTATGGGCATGGATATTAGTAGCCGGGTATGGGTAGGGTCTCAAAAAAGTCTCTTCTAATTGTTTGTATTTTGTCAGTGAAGTAGCAAGGTTGTCAGCAGAGAAGAAGAAAACTGATTAGAGTCTGGGTACAGTGGCTCATGTCTATAATTCCTGCACTTTGGGAGACCATGGCAGAACCACTTGAACTAGAAGTTCAAGACAAGTCTGGGAAACAGTGAGATCACCGTCTCTGGAAAAAATAAATAAAATCTACTCAGGAGGCTGAGGTGGGAGGATCACTTGAGCCCAGGCGTTCAAGACTGCAGTGAGCTATGATCACTGCACTCCAGCCTGGGTGATAGACTGAAACCCTGTCTCAAAAGGAGGAGGAGGTAGAGGAGGTAGTAGGAGGAGAAGGAGGAGGAAGAGAAGAGGGGTAGATTATGACTTGTCTATTAGAAGTCTACTTGAGATTAGTGGTTATGACTTTAAAGTGAGAATAGTCAGCAATTAGTGTGTTTTTCTCCTCCCATGCATAGCTATGGGGATTGATGAATCAGTAGATGAAAATTTGCATTTCACCAGGGTTATTGGTTTTTCAGTTGAGTAAATAAAATATGAAAAGGAAAAATATATTCAACATATAAAATTGACTATGGAATCTGTTTTATACAAGGAAGCATTAGAAAGCATGAAAAGGTGAGGGTCAGAGAAAAAGGATGGTATGATCAGAAATGAATGATTCAGAAGTCCTTGTGGGGTTGAAAGCTGTTCATTGTTGGTTAAGGAATTAAGTCAACTGAAAAGAGAGTAGGTTAAGCTCAAGATTGTGAAGAACTTTAATCACTGCCGATGGAAAGGTTTAGGTATGACCGTGGCTTAGGTAGGGTGAAGGACATGCTATTGTGAGGAGAGGAGGTCAAGCCACTGAGAAGTCAGTGCACAGGAAGATGATGTGACTACTGATGTTATCAAAGATTATGACCAGCAGAATATAATGGAGAGTGCCTGTGATCTAAGGGCTAAAATCTTCAAGGAAGAGAGAAAGTGTCCTCTCTTTGTTGTTGATTGACTCTGATAACAAAGGCAACGGACAGTATGTGAAAATATGAAACTTAAAGTTGGCTTTTGATGGCAGAGGGAAATGAAATGATCTATAAAAAGCTAAAAAGCATGAGGACTAAAAAGCACTGATCCTAGCCATTTTATATTAATGAATTATTTTTCTAAGAAATTATAGTTACCACTGACATTTTCCAGAGGAAAAGTGCAGAACGTTCTAGCAACATCTTATTTTTAATTTTTTTTTTAAATTTCAACAAACTTAAGGGTATAAATGGTCTTAGTTACATGGATGAATTGTATAGTAGTAAAGCCTAGGAATTTAGTGCACTCATTATCCAAGTAGCATGCATTGAACCAAACAGGTGGTTTTTTTCATCCTTTATCCTCCTCCCATCCTTCCCCCTTCTGAATCTCCAAGGTCCATTCTGCCACTCTTTACGCCTTTGCATACTCATAGCTTAGATTCCACTTATAAATGAGAACATTCAGTATCTGGTTTTCACTTCCTCAGTTAGTTCACTTAGAATAATGGCCTCCAGTTCCATCCAAGTGGCTGCAAAATACATTATTTCATTCTTTTTATGGCTGAGTAGTATTTTATGGTATATATATACCACATTTTATCCACATCCTTTGATGGGCACTTAACGTTGATTTCATGATTTTGCAATTGTGATTGTACTGTGTTAAACATATGCATGCAGGTGTGTTTTTGGTATAGTGACTTCTTTTCCTTTGGGTAGATACCTAGCAGTGGGATTGCTGTGTCAAATGGTAGATCTACTTTTAATTCTCTGAGAAATCTCCATACTGTTTTCCATAGAGGAGGTACAAATTTATATTTCCACCAGCAGTGTCTAAGGATTCTCGAGCATTATTTAAAAAACTATCAAATTCTCCTTTAGATATTATGGGGTGGGGAGAAGAAAACCAACAACAAAGCCCCCTTTCTCAATAGATTTATCTTCTTCCATTTTTGTCTCAACAAACCCAGAAGATTGCCCCTCTTAAAGCCTAATATTACTAACGGGCTGAGCTCATTAGCTCTCATCATTTCTCCATATACTAGTTTCCTTTGCAATCAGTATGTGCAGCTTCAGATTTTATGGTAATGTTCTGAGTCACAATTTAATGGTTAGCCTTTCACATTCAGAACACATTTGGCGGTGAAGCTCATTATAAATAATATCCTTTTATCTGTAGAATTGAAATTCCCATTACTTGTTACAGGGGCTTAAATAGCTACAGTTTAATTAACTAATGATGCCTTTCTGAGGACAGTCAAATGGCATCTTCTAAATTGTGTTTCCACAGGCAATACACAGGCTGTTACCAGGGCGGCACTGGGAACAAGAGGGTGACGCTATGGCACCTCATCCTCTTGGTCACAAACTGCTTTCCAGCTCAGCAGGGAGAGATGTGATGTGTACTAAGAGAGCTCTCAGGGTTCATGTCTTACCTGCATATTTTGACTATCACCTTCATTTAATTAATTAAATTGTCATTTTGCATTATTTGTCCATTTCATTGTGACTTAAGGTTTTATATTTTCTCCTGTGATTGGGAAATTAGTAGTTAGTGCTACAATTCTTTGGAAGATGTTCTTATGAAAGATTATTTCTAAATTGAAATGTTGGGAGTCATTAACCTATTTGAAAACAGATTCAATATTATCTGGAAGATACTGAATCTCACCAAAAGATGCCTGTGTTCTCCAAAAATATATTTGAAAATAAATATTAAGTGCTACTTTAAAAAAAATATCTTGGTAAAAGTTCTCATTTTAATGATGGAGAGGGGGGCTGAATTATAAGGGAAGAGAGAATATCCAATGCAATACATGAATGTACATAAAATATCTTTATTTGAGCTTGTCTCAAAACATGTAACCTAAACTTGTACTACTCGCTAAACGATACTTCCTACACACCTGCTAGCCAGACTGGCCCTTGTCTTCATGTGTTATCCTGGAAACTCCAGGGCGCTGGAAAAGGTGCATGATGACTAGTAGGAAATATGTAAGTTAATATGAATGTACATACATATTAGTGCCTAAGTTAATGCTTACTTAGCCGTATGTGATTTTTGCACACCTCATTCCCTAGTGGTTTACTTAAACAATTCTATAAGATAAAACTAGGTCAAAGTCCCATTGTTTTTGGATAGGAAGCTACTTACTATTCAATAGTACTTTTGCCTTGGCTTTTTAATGGCTTCTGAGTGTAACATTTTTGAACTGTTATCTCTTCCTTTTGCACAGTTTCCTCATGCCTTTTAGATATGGGTTCCCAACGTTGTGGTTACATATTCCCAACAGCTACTTGCACTGAGGGGCGAGGCCTCCAGTATCTCTGGTCTTTAAAGCATCCACATCTACATGCTTTGGCTACAGCCTCAGTGGTATACCAGGGATTTTATTTCCAGACATTTAAGTCCCACACCGATAATCTCTCCATGGCCTCAGAAATGTCTTGAGCTGCGTAGAATGTGTTTGGCATTGACCATTTAATCACTTAGGACTCATGGCCAGGCTTGGTATGTACTGACAGCCACACCTCTGTAGCCTCTTTTTCTTCCAAGAATTCTATTTTCTGTTTCCCCTTATATACTGGTGAAGTTTTTTCTGCCTCTCTGCTTCCTCAGTGCAGCCTCTGGGAAGGGTATGCGAATCTACATTTTTGGAATAGCCTGGGTTTCAGCAGAAGTGCCATTTTCATGATTATTTCCCCAAGAGAAGCCAGGACCCTAAGAAATTTCAGTATCATCTCAGAGTTCTCCCTCTCTTCCTCTACATTCAATTGGTCACTGATTCCTGCTAATTTTATCTCTTGTATTCCTCTGAAATTAATTCCTTTTTTCCTTTCCCCACTACTGCTTTTTCATCGGTCTTGCTTGGACTCTTAAACTAGACTTCTTCCCTGCCTCCTTTTCTGCAGTGCCACACCAACCTTTCCATCTATCACAGAATAGATGCTGGAATGATCTTACAAATACCCACAATATATATGAAAACATTGTGAATAGTAATGTTTGAAGTCTAACATTGAATTTGTTTTGGCATTATCACTTTCTAAGCAACTTTTAAGTTGTGCCATCATTCAACACCTTGATAACTATGTTGTAGATTTTATTGTAAGTAATGAGGAATATAGGGAATGGTCAGGGAAGGTTCCTTCCTATACTCAATTCACAATAAGTATTCTCTTGTAAACTACATTTCAGTCGTCAATTGCCAACCATGCTATCAGTTCCTCACCCTGAATTAATACATGTGGTTCCATCAGCATAGAAGGCTTATCTCTCATCCTCTGTCAACACTTTTAATATCTTTAAAGAACTAAGTCAAATGCCAACTTTTTTTGAAGCTGTCCTAGAACCTACACGTTGGAATTATTCATTATCATTGAAGCCCGAGGGAAATAAACAACATTTAAAAATACCTAAGAAATCTTGAGGGACAGATTTTTCTTGAGCCTTTTTTGAAGAACCTACTGGAAGAGTAATTTTAGCCTATGAGAATAGAAAAAAAATTATATGGCTATAAAACAAGCAGACAAAATTTAGATGCATGTAGTTAAAAATAAGAAAGTGTTAAATAAAACGAGATAAAAATATAAGAACTAGGTCTTGGTATTATACTATCTTTTTAAAAAAATTATTCAATAATCTAAAGAGAGTCTTTGGTTAATGATCCCATTATGTGTGATTTATACAATACATTTAAAGTAAAAGAACTAGATATCTAATTTGAAAATGTGGCAAAAATCAGCATTTGCCCCTTTCTTTTAAGAAATCCTTTCAAAATATCAAGAGGAATCAGAAATAAAAATGTAAATGTGTATTCAGTGAAACACGAAGAAAGCTGAAAATATGAACCACTAGATAAGAGGAATGACTGCCCAAAGAACCTGAAATGGAATAGAGGCATAAGCGAAGAAACTTTTGAATGCACACAGGCACTCGCAGAGCTCAGAAGGAGCCAGCCAATTACACCGCTAAAGGTGGGGAGCATAACTTGCAGGGCCAAACAAAAAATCTCTCCTTTTCAAGAGTGAAAATGAGGTGCTTACGGTCGAGGGACGATCTTTTCTAGACTTCGTTTAGTGCCTTACATCAGAGGAGGAGAGCTGAATAAGGTTTCCCACAAGGAAGTTAAATTTGAAGGAAGCAGTCTGTCTGTTTGCAGGGAGAAACAAAGAGGTTTTGCCTGGAAAACAACCTCACAGCAGTCCATCTCTTTTGGCTGGGAAAAATAAAAGACTGAAATGACTCACGTGCATAAATATGTGTAAAAACACGAGATGTCCGCTAGGTTTGAACACTGCCTCACTGTGGTTTCCTGCATCTCACCTGCCAAAAAATGTTTTTTTTAGAAAATTCCACTTTCTAAAAATAATACAGCTTAAAGGTTCTAGAGTAGAAAACCCTTCCATCACCCACCCCCAAATTACTACCTTAACATAGGCAAAACAAAGCAAAACAAACACCACCACCACCAGAACACGAGGGAAAGGCTGGCCGGGGGTCTTGGACTCATTTCAGGAACTGCATTTGGGCTGCTTTAAGCTTCCTCCGCTCTGAGGCCATAGAACAATGAATGACTCAATAACTCTGTTATTCAGGATCTTGTCTTTTGAAATGCCTTTGAAATAGTCCTTCCAGTCAGAAGGTGATCTCATTTATCAATCTTTAAGGCATTTGAAATTTTGGTACGGCATCCTTAACTTCTCTGAAATATTGGAAATGTTTTGTTATGCACAACTGAAATCAAGAGATTGCTCTCTGAAGTTGTAGGTGATTTATTTTTCAGCAATATAAATATAGTAAGGTCCAATGACATAAACTGCCCCAATTCTATTGTGGAATAAAAAGTGTTTATAATACATATCTGTGTGTCTTCTTTAGCACTAGGTACCTCAAAAGACATGCAGGACAGGATTAAGGAAAAATTCAAGTCTAATAGGATATCTTTTCTAAAAATGTTTGGATATAGGCCCTTGGTTGCTGAATTTAAGTATATATCACTTTTGTCACTCCTATAGAATAGCAAAGATTCCCAGTGGTCTATCAGAGAGCATTTGCCATATCAAGAGTCACTGATAAGTATTCATTCTTTTGTACCTAGGAACCCAACTTCTGAGATGTTCTCCCAGAAAAAAATTCAAAAGGAAATATGCTCTTTGAAGAGAAATTTTTGTCATGATTTAATATAGAAGTGAGAATTAGAAAACATCTGAATGTGTGTTGTTTATGTAGGCACCTGCCATATGGGGTGTCTATGTATGGAAACAGAACCTAAAAGGAGGACTGGACATAGGAAGCAGCAACTAGAGTTTGGGGATACTAGGGCAGATGGTATTTGGGGGGCAAGCTACTACAGAAAAGAGAAACAGAGTGAAGGAGTCATGAAAATCTATATAAAAATATGCTGTTCATGGTCAGGGTGATGTGGGAGGCTTAGCAAGTACAGCTGCTGGGAAGCTGAAAGCTGAATAGTAATTTCAGAGATCACACAAGGCTGAGGAGACTCAACTAGATGGAATACTCATCATGGATATCTTTCTAAAGGGTTTACTTTTATGAAATTCTTACAGTGCTACAAATCATAAGGATTTGATGTGTAAGTTAAATTTATAATTTTTAGAAATTTCAAATTAGAACCATAAACATTTAATCATTGGGTACCTGGACAATTTCTAAATTAAAAAAAAAAACATAAAGCAGTATTCATTAATCGAACATTAATTTACTGTTATCTTTTAAATAAATAGAAATTATAAAACATTTAAATGTTATTATATGACATTTATGATTATTGCAACCCCAAATCATTAAAATTTTAAAAAGTAGTCATTTTAAATAATAGCCATTTAAATTCTTCTCTAGTTTTCCCCTGTGCTTGGAGAAAACAGTTTAAATATAAGTATTAAATATGATAAGTGTAAATAGTATAAGCAGTTAACTATCCTATTTCAATAATTACAGAAAAATACTAGTATCTATAAAATATTATCTTTCTAAAGTTATTGTAGGTTTATGAATAAGATTGATTCCATAGGATATATATTTTATTTAACATTCTGACAATTATATTTTAAAATGCAGTCAAAACTTTAAATTTATTGCTTATATGCTTACATGTATGTTCATGCTAAAAACATACATATAAAAATAAATTTTATGATGAAAATTATTACATGAGTAATGTATAAAAGGAATAAAATCAATTTTTTATTCTGTAAAATGAGCATTTTACGCTCAGATTTTAAAGTTTCCTCCTTAGACCAAAACTATTCTTTTAATCTCTATATCTTTTTTTATTCATTAATCATTAAAATATTATTATTTTTTACTTTAAAAAAGTTGATTACCTGATAATCACTTTTGTTTATTGTGTATTTTTGGCAATGCTACTTTAAAATATTTCTTGTCTCTAGATATTTATAATTAAATCATGTCTACTTTGACAGTATTTTTATGTACCTTTTTAAAATTTAGACCCTGAATTCAGAATAATAAAGCTACTGCTATACCTTTTATGCTTAAGCTGAGTTTTGATTTTCTAAAAGGGCTAGTAAATGACACAAAATTTTGCTTCTGCACTCTGTAAAATAAGGAACAATAAATATTTTGTTTTGTCTAGAATTCTCCACATTTTAATTAATTCAAGAACTCTTTTATTTATCAAATTTGGGAGAAAACTGGTGAACCTAAAAGAGATAGGTTAATCTTGCATAAATTAAATATGTTGACATTCTTTAGTGATTATATGCTTTTCAAATTAAAAAAAAGTATATTCATATTTAAGCACAGAGACTGGTAGCATAACTTTTTACAGCAATATTTTTTTCCAGGATTTTAGATTCACAAACTCATTTTGTGAAAAGAAGCCTTATGGAAAATCTGGACAGGCACTAAGGCTGTTAATTCAATTACATTGAAATCATCAGAGGATTATTGCTTACTTCAGTTTTTCTTAAGTGGTCAAAAAATATCCACCTGTCTAAGTGCTATAGTAGTAATGATAGGTGTATTAAAGTTCCAGTTTAGTTTTTAGGTCTCTATTAAATGCTTTGCAGACCATTCTGTAAACAAAAAAACCCCAAAACGTCTAGCCTAGTTGCCTGAACTTCTGTAAAGCATTGCTGCTTACCATTCGCACACCACTATAAATTGCTGTAACACTTTTATCAGCCACCATCTTTCCCGTACCTAAATACAGACAACCCATAATTTTCATCTCAGTTGCAAAACTATCCATACCCTGTATAGAGTTTCTAGAGATTTTCTGGGATAGCACTGAGGTATTTGTGTATGTTGACAGTTCATACATAAAGACAAAAAATAAAGATTGTCAAGCAGAGTGTTACGTTAGATCTAATTTCACACTTGAACTAATAAGCCTCTCCCCAAAATTCAATAGGTTCCAATCGCAGAGTTGTTTTTGCCTAGATCTACTAGCTAGCAAAAGACAAAAGAGCAGATATTTATACTAATAGTGAGTATAATTTTAGTTTTGCCTACTACTTTGTAATGTTTAGAAAAAATAGTACCTGACTGCTATAGAAGCCCCTGTAAAATCAGACATCAAATAAGAGATTATTTCGAAGCTTTGCCACTGTAGTAGTCATCTATCTATTGTTGGGAGCAGCTTAGCTAGCTGTTTCTGGCTCAAGGTCTCCTATGAGGTTGCAGTCAAGCTGTCAGCTGGGACTGCAGTCATTCGAAGACTTCCAAACTTATGTGGTTATTGGCAGGCCTCAGTTGCTCCCTGGCTGTAGGCTGGAGATCTCAGTTCCTCACCACATGGGGCTCTCCATAGGCTGTCTTAGTGTCCTGAAGACACTGGCTGGCTTCCCCAGAGTGAGTGATCCAAGAGACAGAGAGAAACCAAAGATGGCAGCTGAAATTTTTGATAGCTTAATATCTGAAGTGACATGCCATCACTTCTGCTGTATGTACAATAACCTACCATTATGTAGTATTTCTACCACATGGGTATGATGTGTTCAGGAGCGTATATAATATTAAAATGTAGTTAAAAGAATAGGGAGTGAAAAATTTTGGAGATTAAATCCCTTTTTTACCATATGTTAGTTATATTTACACAATTTAATTTGTAATAATGTGTATATTTAATAATGGGCTCACAAAATTGCTGACAATTAACAGCTCTCCCAAGAGAGAACTGTCACAGCACACCACTGGTTCTACTCCGAGTACTTTGTTTTAAATGTTTTTAATGGTGTCTTTTGTTTGCTTTTTTTTTTTGAATGACTCATTTCTTGCAACTCATTGAAAGTCCATAGGAGATTCCTAGAAGAGGTCAGGTTTTGATATTGTAAGGATAAACTGAGATAATTCAGGTGAGTTACTTTTTTAGGTAGCAAGTCTTTCACATTTTTTTTTTGAGGTCCTTTACATTTTAAAAATATACTGTAATCCTGACAACAGCTCTGTTTGAAAGTCATCAATAACTCTGCTTTATACAAAATGTCAGAGGGGTTAAGTAACATGCCCAAGGTCACAGGACCAATAAAGCTGCTCCATAATTGTGAAGTAGCAATAATAATTTTGGCTCAAAAACAACCTTCCCTGAGAATGGAAATCAATAGACAAACTTTAATTATATCAGGAAAAACTTATTGTGGGACTTCAATACTGTCAAAGCTATTTTAGTACCCTCCCTTTATCAGTGAGGTCCCTTGGGCAGATATAAACTCAGATTTAATTAAATGAAAAAATCCTACACCAGCAAATCCTAGACATGCTGCTCCTCACTTAACCATGGCAATGAATAATGTGATTTCTTCAGTGTTCACTGCACAGGCAACACAAGGGTATAGGCCAAACACTTGCATTTCCCAAGGCCACAACCTCCTCAATTACATGACAGATATATTGCCACGGATGTCTTATCAGGGGCAAGATCTGCTGTAATCTCTAAGCCTACTCAAGTTCAAATGGAGAGAAGTAGACTGAAGTGTGGAGGAAAGGGTGTTTCCTAGCAAAAAAACATGGACCATCCATGCAACAGACAATTGAGCAAAAGGAGAGGCACCTCAGGTATCATTAAGTGGTTTCTAGTTGTAAGTAATTATCCACACATCAGTGACAAATCTGGGAACGTGTGTAAATGTGAGTGCAGGTGCATGCTAAAGGTGCCTTTTAAGTGTAATTTTAAACAGTAGATCAATAAGCAAAAAACAAAAAATCACATTTTTTTCCAACTGCAGCCTGGACATGATTCTAGAATCTATGGAAATAGAGGACAAGACATAGGACCAAAATGAACAGAGCTGGAGTATGAAAATAGTCAGGATGAAACTCAGCCTATGAGAAGACACCAGAGGCAGCCTTTCTTGAACTTTCCATACCAAAATGTTCCTGAGGCATTTAAAGGAGTCAGATTGATATTAATAGTGACATTTGACACCCAAATATTCTTAATGAAAGTGTGTAGTTGATGGATTGCAGGTCTGGAATTATTCTTTTCTTCCACAATAACATAGGCACTTAGGAACTCTGTTTCAGGGTATACACCACATGCAAATTAGCATGTATTTCACATTTATAAGCTGACATACAGGCAGCTTATAAAGCACTTCCTTAAGCATTAATTTATTTGGTCAACACAGTAATAATGTGAGGAAGAGAAGGGTGATATCCCTAACCAAATTTTGAAGATAAATTCTCAGAAGCTGAGGCTTAGAGAATTTAAGAAAATTATCCAAGAACTCATTTTTTTTTTACTTTTATGTATTCCTCTAAGAATTTTTTTTTTAAATTTTACTTTAAGTTCTGGGGTACATGTGCAGATCTTGCAGGATTGTTACACATGTATACACATGCCACGGTAGTTTGCTGCCTCCATCCCCACTTACCTACATTAGATATCTCTCCTAATGTTATCCCTCCCCAATTTCCCCACCCCCTGCTATCCCTCCCCTAGACCCCCACCTCCCAACAGACCCCAGTGTGTTATTATCCCCTCCCTGTGTCCATGTGTTCTCATTGTTCAACACTCACTTATGAGTGAGAACATTCTGTGGTGGCTTTCTGTTCCTGTGTCAGTTTGCTAAGAATGATGGTTTCCAGATTCATCCATGTCCCTGCAAAGGACATGGACTCATCATTTTTATAGTTGCATAGTATTCCATGGTGTATATGTGCCATGCTTACTTTATCCAGTCTATCACTGATGAACATTTGGGTTGGTTCCAAGTCTTTGCTATTGTAAACAGTGCTGCAACCTGTGCATGTGTCTTTATAATAGATTGACTTATAGTCATTTGGGTATATACACAGTAATGTGATTGCTGGGTTGAATGGTATTTCTATTTCTAGATCCTTGAGGAATCTCCACACTGTCTTCCACAATGGTTGAACTCATTTTACACTCCCATCAACTGTGTAAAAATCTTCCTATTTTTCCACATCCTCTCCAGCATCTGTTGTCTCCAGATTTTTTAATGATTGCCATTCTAAATGCTGAGAGATGGTATCTCACTGTGATTTTGGTTTGCATTTCTCTATTGACCAGTGATGATGAGCATTTTTTCATATGTCTGTTGGCCACATAAATGTCCCTTAGAAAAGTGTCTGTTCATATCTTACACCCACTTTTTGAGGGAGTTGTTTTTTTTTCTTGTGTATTTGTTTTAGTTATTTGTAGATTCTGGATATTAGCCCTTTGTCAGATGGGTAGCTTGCAAAAGTTTTCTCCCATTCTGCTGGTTGCTGGTTCACTCTAATGATTATTTCTTTTGCTGTGCAGAAGCTCTTAAGTTTAATTAGATCCCATTTGTCTATTTTGGCTTTTGCTGCCATTGCTTCTGGTGTTTAAGTCATGAAGTCCTTGCCTATGCCTATATCCTGAATGGTATTGCCTAGGTTTTCTTCTAGGGTTTTTATGGTGTTAGGTCTTACATTTAAATCTTTAATCCATCTGGAGTTAATTTTTGTGTAAGGTGTAAGGAAGGGGGTCCAGTTTCAGCTTTTTGCACGTGGCTAGCCAGTTTTCCCAACACCATTTATTAAACAGGGAATCCTTTCCCCATTGCTTGTTTTTGTCAGGTTTGTAGATGTGTGGGGCTACTTCCAAGGCCTCTGTTCTGTTCCATTGGTCTATATCTCTGTTTTGCTACCAGTACCATGCTGTTTTGATTACTATAGGCTTGTTAGTATAATTGGAAGTCAGATATTGTGATGCCTCCAGCTTTGTTCTTTTTGCTTAGGATTGTCTTGGCTATGTAGGCTTTTTTGTTGTTGTTCCATATGAAGTTTAAGATGTTTTTTTTTCCAGTTCTATGAAGAAGGTCAATGGTAGCTTGATGAGGATAACATTGAATCTATAAATTACTTTGGGCAATATGGCCATTTTCCTGATATTGATTCTTCCTAACCATGAGCAAGGAATGTTTCTTCATCTGTTTGTGTCCTCTCTTATTTCCTTGAGCAGTGGTTTGTAGTTGTCCTTGAAGAGGTCCTTCATGTCCTTTGTTAGTTGTATTCCTAACTATTTTACTCTCTTTGTAGCAATTGTGAATTGGAGTTTGCTCATGATCTGGCTCTCTGTTTGTCTGTTATTGGTATATAGGAATGCTTGTGATTTTTGCACACTGATTTTGAATCTTGAGACTTTGCTGAAGTTGCTTATCATCTTAAGGAGATTTGTGGCTGAGACGATGGGGTCTTCTAAATATACAATCATGTTGTCTGCAAATAGAGACAATTTGACATCCTCTTTTCCTAACTGAATACTTTTTATTTCTTTTTCTTGCCTGATTGCTCTGGCCAGAACTTCCAATACTATGTTGAGTAGGAATGGTGAGAGAGGGCACCGTTGTCTAGTGCCAGTTTTCAAAGGGAATGCTTCCAGCTTTGGCTCATTCAGTATGATATGGCTGTGGGTTTTTCATAAGTAGCTTTTATTATTTTGAGATACATTCCATTGATACCTAGTTTCTTAAGAGTTTTTAGCTTAAAGGGCTGTTGGATTTTGTTGAAGGTCTTCTCTGCATCTATTGAGATAATCATGTGGGTTTTTGTCTTTGGGTCAGTTCATGTGATGGATTAAGTTTATAGATTTGCATATGTTGAACAAGCCTTGCATTCCCAGGATGAAGCCTACTTGATTGTGATGGATAAATGAGAAACTGCTGTTTAAATCCAGTATAAAAATGTACGTGGTAACAATATGATTAAAGCCATGGGTTCTTTTCTTGTGGGAAAATGGGTACTTTTCTTTTTCAAGACTAATTAACTAC
This sequence comes from Saimiri boliviensis, assembly GCF_048565385.1. Lineage (NCBI taxonomy): Eukaryota > Metazoa > Chordata > Mammalia > Primates > Cebidae > Saimiri > Saimiri boliviensis. Next base: position 60,876,040 of record NC_133457.1, on the reverse strand, counting down.
TGAACTTCTGACTTATTTAGTTTTGGAATTCTGACTAGAAATGAACCGTAGACAAATAAGGTAAAGTCTAGTCCTGAAAACAGGTTAATTGAAGTCCAATAAAAATAGTAGATGGCAAATAAATGAAGAAAATAAACAAAACACAATCAACCACATAAATACAATAGTCTCTAAATTAAAATAGTCTGGAAGATGAATTTGCTGTTTGTTATACAAGGATTTAGTAAGCTCCTGACATTGGAAGCTGCCACATTGTACATGCCAATCAGAGTGTGTCTGCTTCCTGGAAAGGGGACTTATCCATTAGAGAGATGCCTGTACTAAGTGACATTAAAACAGGTTACAACTCTGAGATTCCAGGAGCCAAAAAATGTCCACTCCATAGAAAAATATTACAGGGGCATCATCATAGCAGAGAAAGGACAACAAAACACATTCAAAGTTTGACCCCCTGCACTGTGTAACACCCCCACAATCCACAAATAGGTAAGCAAACTATGAAATTGGATATGCCAACAAAATAAATTCTAGAAGTAAGATAGAAATGACTATTAGGTTAGAGCTTGAGTGTTTTTGAAAGACAGTGTTATCTTTAAAAAAAAAAAGAATTAAATGACATGTATGTATGAGTCCAGTTGTTTCACAACATTTAATCCTGCTGGTAATGATGGATCTTCTTTGTTGTTTGTCTGATACCCTCCCACAGAACTCAGAAATGTTATCAATATGAGCTTGCTGAACAAATCGGTACACACTTTGCCAATATAGCTAAAGTTAACATTATATAAGCCATGAGTAGTTTGTCAAGAATTACAAGTCTTTTTCCCACTTAGCCTTTGAACTTGATCATCTATTTATCTGTTTCTGAAGTCTCACTCCAGTGAAGACTCTGCTTTCCTGGGTCTTTCTGCATTGTCTGATAGGGTTAGCACTGACTCCTTAGAGGAAGTCCAAAACAGCCAGCTGTGCTAATTGGTCAGCCAGGATTTGATGTGACAAACACATACTTCTCCACTGAGTCACTGAAAATGCTTGAATAACCCACTAAGATGTTTCAGGAATCTTGAGGACTTAATCTGGTACTGGTATATTGATCTCTATTATCTCTACTGCACATATTAGGGCTTAAATTTGTATATCGTATTCATTAGAGATTTACATTCCTTTAACATTCATTTTTTTCTGAGGATCCGCAATATGACAAATACAGGACTTATAATCATCCTATTCTACTCGGAAATGAGTGAACAATGTTCACTTTTAAGTTTAACAAAAGGCAAAAAAAAAAAAAAATCCCTTAGAGAAAATCAGATCAGAAACAATGCTCTGTGGATTCAAAGAAAGAAAGAATTGCATCTAACAGAAGATAACCCTGTTGTAGAGTAAGTGATGTTTTAGTTGAGCCTTAAAATTAAGTAGACTCTAGGAACGCAAAGATTGTAGTAAAGGCAGAGTGGAGGGAAGGGAATTTAGGGAAAAAGGTAATACATGCAACAGGGGCAAGGCCATGAGTGTCATGAGTGTTCACCCATGTGTGCATGCATGAATCTTTGAGGATCCATGAAGTGATCTTGGGCCTATTTACTTGAGTTACAGTCAGTGTCTGTTGTGATCCAGTGTACTCACAGCCTCAATCACTTTGGCTGCAATGTCAGAGAAAAATTCCAGTCTATTTTAGCAGCATGTTTCTCTCCTCATTAAACCCTGATTCAGCCCTGCATCAAAACTTTGGATTACAAATTTTAGAAGATTCTCTTTCCTGAGTCATTTCTAGCAGATATTTACCCTACTGATGGACAGTGCTGAGGTTTCCATAGTCACTGAGAAGGAAAGCATGAGTCAGATACACTCAATTCAAATATCGTTGCTCAACCAGTACCAACAAACATGAAGCATATTGCCCCCAATCTTGAAGTCCTTTTCCTATAAACTGTTACTTATGGCCAACAAGTATTTAGGACTTCACCACCCTTTTTGGTTGCTGGTGATGACAAACCAAGGAAAGTTTTGTCTTTCAAAGATGTTGTGTCAGCCAGATGGATGAAAGCCATGGTTAATGAAGCTGAACATGGGAGTGATCCATGTTTTCCTTGCAATGATCAGCTAAGCATCAAATGGGATCTACCAGCAAAAGCTGGTGGGAGTACCCAAGTGTATTAAATGCATGAGCCAAAGTATTCTACTAAGAGAACTCTGTGGTGTGGTCCCTCAGTGTGTGACAATTAAGACTACAAAGAAATGCCCAAGCATGGCTGAAACCAACTTATGTCCCATTTACTTGAATATGATCTTGGCAATTTTCTCAAGAGGAGAGAGGAACAGTTGAAAATAGCAATAACAATAATAATAATCAGGCCATTTTCTACTCCATTCCAGACAAACAATATTTAAGTGGAGTAAACAGCTAGAAGTTTGTGATAATCTAAATAAGTCTGTTGTATTGTTTTTCTTTATAAGGACAAAGGCAACTAGTATTGAGGTATGATGATAGACTACAGAAAAGATGCTGTCTGTTTATAGTCTTTCTTGTTCATGTTACCTTTTGCCAGTTTGAAATACCAAAGATATGTTAGTATTGTCGATTTGGATTTGTTAATTTCTCCCCATGCAGTTTGGGGATTAATGTCCCTGCTTTAGCTTAACAGCATGAACTCACATTTCTCCCTTAGTTCATGTTGTTGACTGCCTCCCCCTCCTTTTCTCTCTCTGTGAGTCAGGGGAGGGCTCTGGGACTGGCATGGGATATTTGTTTACTTTAATCAATCACAAAGCCAGCAGAAAGATGCACTAGTGATCAAAGGTGTTAAAGATATCCATAAAAACTGAGGAAAGATGACATTATATAGATTTTAAATGATTTCAGTCTGTATCCAATGGCATTGTAATTATTTTTAGACATATCCAACATTAATCTTAAAATTTAGGAAACAGTATCATTCATATTTAATATGGTTTGTATCTGTGTCCCACCGAATCTCATGTCAAATTGTAATCCCCAATGCTGGAAGTAGGACTTGGTTGAAGATGGTTGGATCATGGGAGCAGATTTCTCATGAATGGTTTAGCACCATCCCCTTGATAGTTGTGTTCTAAGGAGATCCGGTAGTTTAAAAGTGTGTAGCACCTCTCCTCTCTCTCTTTTTCCTGTGGTGAGCCTCCTCTTTCCCCGTCCACCATGACTGTAAGTTTCCTGAGACCTCCCGGGAATTTGAGCAGATGCTAGCATCATGCTCCCTGTACAGCCTGCAGAACGATGTGCCAATTAAACCACTTTTCTTTTTAATTATCAGTCTCAGATATTTCGTTATAGAAATCTGAGAATGAACACAATATTATAATGCATTTTGATAAGTTAACAATGCTATACTAGCTAATTGTTGTCCAGAGTGAAATATAATCCTTATCTAGTCATTTGCTTATTAATGACTTAGCACCTTTGTCATTATTACGTGTTGTTATAGCACAAACATCTTTATATATGAAAATTTCCTTTCACTTCCTTTGTGGGGACATGGATGAACCTGGAAACCATCATTCTCAGCAAACTGACACAAGAGCAGAAAATCAAATACCGCATATTCTCACTCATAGGCGGGTGTTGAACAATGAGAAGACATGGACACAGGGAGGGGAGCACTACACACTGGGGTCCATTGGGGGGAAATGGGGGAGGGATGGGGGTGGGGAGGTGGGAAGAGATAGCATGGGGAGAAATGACAGATACAGGTGAGGGGACGGAAGGCAGCAAACCACACTGCCATGTGTGTACCAATGCAACAATCTTGCATGTTCTTCACATGTACCCCAAAACCTAAAATGCAATAAAAAAAAAGAAAAGAAAATATCCTAACACTCAGGACTTTCCCCCTATTTTCCTTTTTCCTTGACCAGCTTTCAAATAGATTGAAGTGATGGGCAGCCATATTGAAAGATAAAAAATCAATAACTCCCAATTTGTGAGAGGTTAAATCTTCCTATCATGCAAATTGTGTTTTCTTTCCACAACAACCTAAGAGCCTTATAAAGAAGATGCTAGTATCCACTTTGCAGATAGAGAATTCCAGGCTGACGGATGTTTAAGTAAACAAGGTAAGACAGGATGGAATGACGACTTGAATCTAGATGAATCAGATGCTGCAGCCCCTGCTTTATATGCTAAATCATGCTCCTTATATGCATGTATTTTTCCCATGTACATGTTGTATATCTCCATCCGTCAATTCAATTATACATTAAATGTTGAAGCAGCTCATCTTTTAGAATGCAAATGTGATCATGGTCTCTGCTTCTATGAAGAGTATAAATTGGCAGAACTAAGTATACCAAAGGCAGGTAAAAGTGTCTTGAAAGGAGACTAGACAAAATGTTACATGAACTTCAAAAGGAAATCTCTCACATCTGGTTTTAGAATCCAGAAGTTCTTTCAAGAGAAGGAAATAAAATTATATTCTTTCCTACTCAACTGGATATTGTTAAAAATGAAGTAAGTTTTGACTATATAACTGGATCCACAGATTCTACATATGTAGAGTTAGGAATAAACACATGTACTTTCAGTTTGAAGGGTTTTGGAGACACCAACAAAGTCCTTTTTATTTTTAAATAAGGACAAAGGGCTTTATTTTCTAATGTGAAGTTTCTTTGCTATTGTCAGAATATTGTTCGAAGTTAGTCTGAGTATAATGTTAAACATGAGCTGTCGAATTAGAAACTTGTTCACTCCTTCTTCTCTCAACTTAATTGTGTCTTATTCATAGAAGTCACTCAATCTCAATAAAGTGTCCAAGTTTTCCCTTCTTGGAGTGTCTTCAGCTCTAAGAATTAGAGTAGAATCCCGACTTTATCTCTTATGAGCTGAAGGGGCTGTGGAATATGTTATTAATCTTAAGATTCTCAGTTTTCTTATCTGTAAAAAGCAAAAAATAATTGATGACACAAAGGGTTATGAGGATCTCTTGGAGAACATAATAATAAAAGCACTTTGCCAATGTTCAAGTGCTAAGCCAATATTTATCATTGACTAGAGTCATGCTGTTATAATTTGTAATGAACATAAGACCAGAGCATATGCTAAAACCAAAGTTAATGCAGAGTGTAAAATACACTGCCCAGCTTCCAAAGTGACACTGCAGACCCGTATGAGAAAGCCTGTGCTAGAAAGCACCATACTACTAAGTTGTCAATGACAACTTTTAATAACCCTGCGTTTACGTGCTATCCTGGCTTTCCCCAAACTTATCTTCTGGGACCATGACTAGTCCTAGTCTAAGTATTTGGTAATTGCTTTTGCCAATCTGAGCACAATCTGTTCCACTACTTTTGAACTATGCAAGGGTGAAATAAATACAGAACAAGCTTGCAAGCTACATTAAAGAAACTCAAGATGTGCTTTACACACAGATAAAAGTTAAAAAATGCCTGAACTTTCAAAGTCAAAACTTCTACAAGCAGCAGCATCATGAGTAAAACTTGAAAAACCTAGTGGAATCACCCTGTAGTGCTTTGAAATGCAATGTGTGATATTATATCCTCTAAACTGACTTCCTGAGATGAAGCTAGCTCCACCCCCGTATCACAAAACATCGAAATAAGGATATCTTTAAATAGTCTTCCCCAAAAAGGATCTGCTTCTCAGGTATATATATATATATATATATATATATATATATATATATATATATATATATACAAAAAAACTATATATTTCTGTATGTATATTTCTATATATATTTCTCTCTATATATACATTTCTATATATACATATACATTTTTCCCCTATCAAGGCCAATGTAACTAAAACTAACCATAGTTTTCTTTTTGCTCAAAGCAAAATGAGCATCCCAGTTTTAGGAATTTGCAAAAAAAGCCTCACCCTACTCATCTACCTAAAAATGTCTTATATTTTAGGTTATTTAGGTTATTTATATTTGTCAGCATATATTACATTATATATATATTTAAATATATAATTTTAGTTTCAATTTTATTCTGTTGTGACTGTCTTTGAAATGCTTCATGGAATACGGAGTATTTTAAGTACATATAAACATAATTTCAACCACAGAATGTTAAACAAGTCAAACTCAGGTAAAATCAGAATTCAAATAACCTACCCTCAGGAAGAGTCATGAAATTTATGACTGAGAGTATGTAACAGAGCCTGGATCAGTTAAAAGGCCCAGGGCAAAATCTTGGGAAGGTAAAATTTACCAGTATATTTGAAGTTGAATCTAAAAAAGCTGTAATTTAAACAATTATAATACATGGATAAAATTGACATAGTCATAATCACTTCTAATCATTTTTCCTTGGCTATCCTTTATCAGTGATAATTTTAACAATATCAAGAACCATTAACAATAGGAATAACTTGTTTTATTTATCTCAAAATACATAGGTTTACCATCACCTCATATATTAAATTACATATTAATATCTTTAACTTACTTCTATATTTAAATTGTGAAGACAACAGTTCTGTTCTCAGATTCTGAATATGTTGAGTACATGATTAAATTCTTATGAGAGTAACACCATAGTTATCTGTGGCTGGATACTAGAGATAAATTAATCTCAGTGACTTTTACTAAATTGCATCACTATAAATGATGTTTCAAATGTGAACATGTTGTCTCAGAATAGACATAATATCAGACAGTGAGTTATTTGAGTAAAAATCTGCCATCATGGGAACATTTAGCATGATTATTTGCTGCAATTAGCTTGTGTCTTCAGGAGCTAGCATTACATCACAGTTGTAATATACTTTTCTCATGTTTTGTTTATTTATGTTGGTTTTAATTTATTGACTATTTGCATCTGCCATTCCTCTTTGATTTTTACCACATTGTTTTCTCATTACTTTTGTTTGCAATTACTCTTTCTTTATTTCTTTAGAATTGTCTGATCCTCATTATGACTATAGAGGTAGCTGGGTTTTTTTGTTGTTGTTGTTGTTTGTTTTGTTTTTGATTTTTGAGAGTTATGGTCTATTTTAGTTCTCCTAATTTTACTAGGAACTGAAATTCTTCTAGTTTCTCAGATTTTTTACACATTTTTATAACTCCTAAAATTTAGAAGTACTTCATGAAGTAACAACATGCTCAGTCAACATTTCATATGATGCTATTTCACATTTTGATTTCTGTTAATTTCAAAATAGTTGATGTGCTTTAAAAATTAAAGAAATAGCCCAGTGCAGTGGCTCATGCCTATAATCCCAGCACTTTTGGAGGCAGGAGCATGTGGATCATGAGGTCGGGAGTTAAATAAAGATCAGCCTGGCCAAGATAGTGAAACCCTGTCTCTATAAAAATTCAAAAATTAGCCTGGTGTGGTGACATGCACCTCTAATCCCACTTACTTAGGAGGCTGAGGGAGAGAATTGCTTAAACCCAGGAGATGGAGGTTGCACTGAGCCAAGATCACGCCACTTCACTCCAGCCTGGGCAACAGAGCAAGACTCCATCTCAAAAATAAATAAATAAATAAATAAATAAATAAATGCAAATGCATACGACTCTTGTAGTCACTTCCTATCTGTCACCTGTTACCATCAGCATGTGATCATTGGAATCTTGCATGTTTATTGAGGTGAATGGCCGTATGAAAGCATGCCCAGCTGAAACTAGGGACAAAATACTAGCAAGAGAAAGGAGACAGAGAATGAAGAACATCTACAAAACAAATAGCTACTATATTTTACTGAATATCTACTATGTGTGAAGTATAGGACTAGATGCATTATCTCCTTTATCTTCACAATTTACCTGAATGCTAGGTATTGTTTTTCACATATAATACTGACAGCAAAAATAAATAAATAAATAAATAAATAAATAAATAAATAAATAAAGTTAACTTGTTCAAGGTCACTCAACCCATAAATAGATGCTGGCTTGTCTGAGTCCCAAACTTTCTAACAATGCCTTTTATTTTATAAGTTGATGTGCTTATAAAAGAAAGTCATTTGAATGATGTTCCAAGAAAGATGAACAAAAACAAACAAACAAACAAAGTACTCAGTGTCCTTGAAAGACTATCTAAGGAAGAACCATTGAACAAAGCAATGAATACTATGCATCTTGGAAAGAAACTGTAATGTGAGGCAAGAACATTTTAACTGGTGTTTTCAGGGATTAACCAATTTATGCCTAAAATCTTTCTACCTTCTGGTCTAATATGACTTCTGATTACCCTAGAAAAGTGCCTATATTGGTGGACATTTATGAAAAAAACTAGCAAATTCTAAGTCATAGAAATTAAATTAGCTTTCTGATTTGTTGCTAATTCATTTGAGAGTTTGATTAATAAAGTCACTTCTTCTGAGTCAGTTTTTAGTGACTTGAAAACATCGTATTTCCTGACTAGTAGAGATGAGTTCCAGACTCGAGGACCACAGTGACCCAAATGAGGAATTGCCTTTGAAGTTGTCTTCACATTTAAAATACATCTCTTGACAACATCTCCCTCACACTCTCTTTCTTTCTTTAAACACAGCACTAAAGCCTAACCATGAGGACAAGTAAGAAAAGACTTCAAACCACAATTGCTTTTGTTTGAGACTTGTACCTCACTTCTTTTTTAAAAAAATTTTTATACTCTATGTTCTGGGGTACATGTGCAGATCGTGCAAGTTTGTTATACGAGTATACACATACCATGCTGGTGGTTTGCTATATCCATCACCCATCATCTACATTAGGTATTTCTCCTAATACTATCCCTCCTCAATCTTTCCACCCCCTGTTTCCACCCCCTGCTAATCCATCCCCTACCCCCTAACCCCCAGGCCCCCATGTGTGATGTTCCCATCCCTGTGTCCATATGTTCTAATTGTTCAACCTACTTATGAGTCAGAACATGCTGTGTTTGGTTTTCTGTTCCTGTGTCAGTTTCCTGAGAATGATGGTTTCCAGTTTCATCCATGTCCCTGCAAAGAACATGAACTCCTCCTTTTTTATGGCTGTGTAGGATTCCATGGTGTATATGTGTCACATTTTCTTTATCCAGTCTATCATTGATGGGCATTTGGGTTGGCTCCAAATCTTTGCTATTGTAAACAGTGCCTCAATGAACATACATATGGATATATCTTTTGTAATAGAATGACTTATAATCCTTTGTGTATATACCCAGTAATGAGATTGCTGGGTCAAATGGAAATTTTACTTCTAGAACCTTGAGGAATCTCAACACTGTCTTCCACAATGGTTGAATTAATTTACACTCCCACCAACAGTGTAAAAGCATTCCTGTAAGCATCTCTATCACCCCTGAAGCTTCTAATAATGATCTGTGGAGAGGACTGACATTTTAGGGGAACTTTTCTCTAAATGTTTAAATCTGCAAGTTTGTGTTAATCTTTCATTCAATTAAAAATACATCTACTAACATAATTCCAGATATCCAACAATTTTATAACTATAATGCCCCAAATCTTGTTTTTGCTCTCTAAATTTTAAAACTGAGTTTAAAGGAGTACTTCTTTAATAATAATTGTTTTTCTGTTCTGAAAGCATCCTTTCCAGATTCTATCTCTACCTTTTTAATATTCCTCCTTTGACTCTTGGTGGCATCCTCCTCTGATATCTGGCCCTTAGCTTTTGTAGTTTTCCAGTGGACTGTCATACTACTCTCTTCATTTTCCAGTTTTTGTGGGAATTATCACACCTTTCACAAATTTGGTTGTAACAAATATGCTGATAATTCCCAATTCTAGTACAGTTTCTCCCTCCTTCCAATTCAGGGTCATATTGAGTTATGTACTAGAAATCACTGCAGAGATGCTGATATCTCAAGCTTAACATGCTCTGAACTCAATTCAGTACCTCCATTCTAATCCTGTATTTCTAGAATATTCCATGTCAATTGGCTTTTTTACTTAACCCTATCTAAAAAATTTGGCCTCATCTCTGTCTCAGTGTTGTTCTTGACACAAAACAAATAAATTACTATAAAATTCTGATACCTTTACAGTCTAATTGTATTTGCAGTTTATTCTTTTTTCATCCCAACATTTAATACTATTCAATTCCTCACAATCTATTACCTACAGTCATACAATAATCTTATAAAATATCTCTGTTCCAGTCTTATTCTTCTGAACTCTATCCTTCACATAGACATAAGAATGGTTCTGTAATACCAACTTTTTCATTATAACCCTCTGAATAAAACGCTTCAGTGTATCCTCATTATGTATAATATAAAATGCAATATCTTCAAAATAATAGGGTTATTCTTTAGGACTTGTTAGAATGTAAATTATTATAATGTACATCATTACTATAGTCTTAATCATCTTTAAGGCAAAAGCAAAATCTATTGGACAAAACTATGGATCCTTTCCTCTTCTTGAAATGGATACTTGTCTGGCCTTCTGTGGCATAATATTGTCTTGTTTTTCCTTTTTCCTCTTGAACAGTCCTTGTCTACCTCATTTACATTATTTTCTTCATGGTTAAATGTTAGAATTTTTAAACATTGAAACCTATGGTCAATAAAATGTTTAGTCTGACTCAATATACAGGTGACTCCATTTCTAATGCCTCCTTCTAGACGTCTTCAATTTCCAGACTTATATAGTTAAATGAGTACCTCATATATTTTGTGGGCTGTTTTAGGGACCCAAAAATTCAATATGTTCATCTCCTCTTCCAGCTCCCCTCTCAGACGATATGCCAGAGCCTCCTCTAATTCTCCCTGTTGGTACAATTTCAAATTGTACCATCATTCATGTACTTTGATAAGCCAGAAACTCAGTGCTTCTGCCTCTCAGTAACCCTTGCCATTTGATGGCAATTCCATGTTCTTTCAGTTTTTACTCCTAATTATCTTTCTAATCTCCCTGCTTTTCTCCTTCTCCACCAATACATCCTTTGTCACAGCTGCCAGCATCAGCACACCACAATAGTTTCATATTCTTCCTCATATCCTCTTCATTGTAGGTTCTGCCCCACACTGAAACTAGAGAACTGCTTTCAAAATGTTACATGCTTAACTATCTGCATCTACCATCAATCAAAACCATTGGATTTTCTTTTAAGATAAAGCTAATCATTTACAGACATAAAAGTCCATATGTGCGTTTCCGTGGAGTGTCATCTCACAGCACATCCCCCACTTATTTTGTCTTCCAACTCTGCTGTTCATGCAGTCCTCTTTCTTACCAGTAGAACTCTACCCATATTTCCATATTGTGCTTTTTACTTGCAGGTCCCTCCTCTCTCTGTCTCTCTATCTGATTACTTCTAACAGAACTTTATAACTCATTTTGGCCATTACATTCTTAGACTTCCTTCATTAAGTCAGATTCCCATACATCGTAAGTTCAGTTTTACATGTACTTACTTGTTTAATGTTCGATCCATCTTTTTCTCACCCAGTAGACTGTGTGCTCTATCAAGACTTCAAGGCATCTGTTGTTCTTCATGTTTTGTATTCTTAGAAGCTACCTCCAAATTGGGCTCTTTAAATCCATGAATAAATCTTTTTGGATTTAATTTCAAGCCCCTCAAGGCTCTTTTATGCTCATATCTAAATAAAGTAGTAAAAATTGATGTAAATTAGTTTGTTGTTGTATCTTAACAGTTATGTGTTTTGAAATGTATTTAGAAAGGTGGCATTAACACTTTCTTACTGGGCTTTCTGGCATTTGTCACACCCTAATCTCTTCATCTATAAAGTGTAAATAACACTGGCTTAACTTGTGGACTTTCCATGTAAAACAATGTGTGACATAAAGGCATTTTGCAATTTCAAAGTGCCACATAGAAGCTTAGCTCATCATCATCATCATCATCATCATCTTATACTATTTAATTATCTTAGTGCTTTAGAACCCTTAGGAATAAAAGCCAGTAATTCCATTATAAAAAATGGAAAAGAGAATGTTTTAAATTCTGTTTACTGTAACCTTGGTATGGACTTTGTTCATTAAACTTGGTGCATATATGTAATGAGTGCTAAATAAAATTTAAAGTTAACAAAAGACTCAAATTAATTTTTTCTAAAGAAAATGTTAAGCAAATTTTACCATAGGAATTTTGTGTTGAAAATATTTTTGTAAGCAGCCATCTGACACTCTGATAATCAAACAATACTTACAAATCTCTCAGGTGGTTATGTTGTCCCATTTAGGATTGTAGCTGCAGGCCAGAACATGAGAGAAAAGCTGCGGTTGAGGTGTGGCTCTGTCAGGTACTTGATACATGAGCTTTGGAGACTCACGTCACTTTCTGAGGTTTATTTATAAATGGGGACAACAACAAACTGATGGCTTGAGTTTGCCGTGAAGAATACAAACCAGTATATGTGATAGCACTCTCTGTCATTGTTGTAATGATGTGATATATATGTGGCTTTATTGAAAGGGATCTTCTCAACTACAGCCAAACCCAACAAGTTCACTGAGAGTCGGAGAGAGCAAGGAGAAACGGGGAGGTTGTTTTCCTTTCCGTCTCAGGTAAAAAACTCAGGACAACCCAAGAGTTCTTTAGAACCCTGGTTACAAAAGCTGTCAAAAATACTCAGTGAAAAGCTAACCCTGTGCTACCTGTTTTGTCTATGAAATGCATGGTACTGTGGTATTTGGCGACATTATAAATCTAAATGTGTTGTATTTTAGACACATGGCTAAATTGAGTCCCAGTTTCCCTATTTCCTGCAAGTTTAGTTACATCTTCTCTGTAGGCCTTAATTTATTACTTCTATTTTGTGACTCTCATTTAACAGATTAGTAATCAGATTCAGGGAGTTTAAGTGGCTTACAAATGTCATTTCTCTGTAAATTCATCACTGAATCTTCACAAAATTATACTAACGTTTGTTTATTTGCAGTTCTTTGACCCAGACTTAGTGAAAGTGTCAGTGGTATGAAAGAAACAAGAGTTCTAACTTCCAGAATGAATACCCTGCATATTCTCTCTCACCTGTAAACCAAGCTGCTCCCTCATAATCACACTGATTTTTCTTTATCATGAGTCCTCATCCTTGACAAAGAACCTTTGCCTTTGCAACTTAAATTTCCTCTTTAAATAAACTGTCTTGTTCTTCCTATGCCAGCTGTCGACTGCCTTCAGGCACCCTTTCCAGGACAATAAGAACATTTGTTTAAATCTCATTTCTAGATCTAGGGAATTGAGTGATACAAGAACCCTCGATGGAACTGTTAATCCAGCTTCCTTCACCCCATGTGCTGCTTGATTTTTACCAACACAAACTGGCATTTTCCCTCTAGTGGGAAACAACTGCCAGCAATTTTGGCAGCATATAATTTATGCCAGTGGAGAAGTGGACTCTGTCAATTCCAAGTCTCTGAGAGAAGTTTGGTTGGTACAGCCAGGTATGGATATCTACATGCAGCCCTAGAAACCATAGCTGGTGTGGAGAGGGGTCTCACAGAACTCATCTGGCTGGTGGGAAGGTAGTTCTCAGGATGTAGAGGCAGTATGGGACACAAATGTATCAATGTTCATAACAGCTCCTGCTCCTGAGGGCAGGCCATGCTCCCACCTGAAAATATTTTCTATCCTACTCTTTCTTATACATTAGCATTAGAGCTCCCTTCAGTTACTTGGAGAATAGACTGTTTAAATACGTTATTCTGAACATGTGGTCTGAGCACCAGTGGGGATTCCTGAGACCTTTTCAGGGCATTCATGAGGTCCTTGTTTTGCCAATAATATAACTCTATAAAGCTGGTTTTTCATCATATACTTCAATCAAAACAATGTATTGCAACGAATTGACACAGAAACAGATATGATAATCTAGTTGCTGTCTGTGGTCAGACTTTAAATATATTTGTAGAAAGTATAAAGCAAGGCTACTCTTCTCAATACCTTTTTTTTTATTTGAGAAAATAGGTTTTTTTAACATAAAAATATGGTACTATGTTATGTTAAATGTATTTAACATAAAATATGCATCAACATAATGAGCATATTATAGATAATTTAAATTTTATTTATAGTTCTTTTGGGTTTTAATATCTGATCTGATAAATGTTTATGTAATACACATAAACAGAAGCTCTTTGGAGTCCTCTATGATTTGTAAAACTGAAAATAAATTCTGAAACCAAAATATTTGAGAACTGCTAGTTTAGATTATCTTTACTTAATTTGAAGTCAGTATAATTAATGGATTTTTAAATAAATGTAGAAGGGAACATTACCCAGGGTTTGAAATTCCTGCTAGGGAGGTAAAGGTACACCACCTTTGGTCAACTGGTAGTGGTTTTCTGGAGGTTTGTTCAAATAATCTGGAAAAACATGCTAAAATCAATTAATTGTGTTACTCAGAGTCAGGAGAATAGAGTCACATTTGCCCTCTGTGGATCATGTAAACCTGCGATTGACAAATATAACCATAGTATTTCTTCAAGACAGAGATGCCTGTGGATCTCAATGGTGTTCACAAGGCCTTAATGTAAAAGCTATCTAAAAACTTATGACACCAGGGACAGTGGCTCTTGCCCGTAACCCCACCATTTTGGGTGACCGAGGTGGGTGGATCACAAGGTCAGGAGTTTGAGATTAGCCTGGTCAACATGTTGAAACCCCATCTTTACTAAAAACACAAAAACTAGCTGGGTATGGTGGTGCACACTTGTAATCCCAGCTACTGGGGAGGTTGAGGCAGGAGAATGGCTAGAATTCAGGAGGTAGAGGTTATAGTAAGCCAAGATCATGCCACTGCACCCCAGCATGGGTGACAGAGCAAGACTCACTCTCAAAAAAAAAAAAGAAATTATGGCTTATTCATTGTATATCTAAATTAAGGGTCAGACCTAAAAACTATAATAATAAAACTAATGACAATAGTATGGCAATAGCTAAAATATATTTTCTTACTATGCATCAAGCACTCATATGTGGCATGAAGCCACAGAAAAGTAAGGAACAGGTACAAAGTGAGTAAGTTTGGAAATGTGACTTGACCCTGATGTTCTGACCTCAAACTCAACCACCAAAGCCACAATTACCCTACCTTCATTTTCCGTAGCAAATTATGAAAATGATCGCAAACTTTTCACCTGACATCAAGAGGTAGAGTCTATGGTCCATGTATGTCTTCTTCATATCTTTGACTTGAATTATTCAATAAAATGTAGCCAAATGTCATCTTTGTGAATTTTGAGGCTGAGTCTTTCCTGTGACCTTTTGAATATCTTGCCCTGGCCAGTGGAGTTAACCTATTGAAGAATGAGAAGGTACATAAAACAGACCATTCCATCTAGGCCATCTTTGAACAGCATGCCCTCAACCAGTCTGGAAGCTGACTCCTGACAAATGAATGCACCCAGCTGAGACCAGCCAACCCTGGCATAGATCAAGAGAACTGTCCAATTGAGCCCAGTGCAAAGTGGCAATGATGAATTGGGAGATTAACACACAGTTATTGTTTTAAGTCATTAAATTTTAGCATGACCTGTTATGCAGCCTGACTGATAAATGTATCAAGAATAAATAAAAATAGATGCTGTAATAGCTGAGAAAATTTTAAAAAGAAAATTAAGCATATCCTTTAATAGTAGGAAACAGAAAACACTCTGTAGGATAAGAAATGTAGCAAAAAGCTACAGGGCTTCCTTTTTATTTTCATGTGAGCTACCTGGCCTTACTCATTCTTTGATATAGTTTAATATGTGAAGGGCCTGAAACAAGCATAATTCAAAGAAGTCAAGATATTTTAAATTTGGAAAAAGAAAGAATTGAAGGATAGAAGGAGGAGTAAAAGTAGAAAAATAGAAGAAAGAAAAAGGATAAATATGAAAGGAAGCAAATATCAACTTCTCTGTGTTATTTTCAGCATCTTCAGGTCTTTCAGGTTAGCAAGTAGAAAAAAAAGTTTCTGTCTTGGTAAGAAAAATATAAAAGAAAAAGTTAGAGAAAATGTGCTGATGCTAGGTGTGTTTGGTTATGAAAGAGTGAGAGCCAGATTTGAAAATATGGCAAAGGCTAACTGCAGCTCTATGTCCTATATATAAATCCCCAGAGTGGAATTTTACTTGGGGATGACGGCACTCGCGGAAGTGACATCTTGGAATATAAAGAACAACCCTGGTATACACAGAGCATACTCTAGCTAGCGACAAATAATTCTAGCAGGGCCTCCAGTCTTATCTAGTCAGTAACCTCAATTTAGGATTCATAGTCACTTACGACCAATCAAACACCAATTTGCTTATTTTCCACTGTTTGTTGCCTTTTTTAGTCAATGGAAATACTCAGGGGTTTATGTTTACCTTAAATATGCATATGAGAGAGGAATTTGATGTTCTTCTCGTGTTCTGTCTGTCATGTGGGCTATGTAGTTAAAGTTGTTCTGTATTGAACCATGTGTGATAAAATGAGTACACAGAAGTGCAGTGACACAGATTGGGGAAACACCTCATAATGATAGAGCATAGTCCCATGAAAATCTTCTGACTTCTCCCTCAGCAGTTCAGTACAGACTTGAATGTTAAGCTAAATGGGTTAAAAGAAGAAAATGGGGAGGATTTTCAGAGCCTAATTCACTTTCTTTTATAGAAGATTAGAAGGATACAAGGTCTCCTCCAAGACAGTGGGCTTACAAGGCGACTTAGGTCAATAACTTGCAAATTGTCTTAGTCCTATCGGTACGTTCTTAGATGAGTTTGCAATTCCTTAGAATCATGCATCTTCCATAACTAGCAGATTCACTCAAAATTTATTATGATATAAACTGACTGGGAAGATCGTATGATATTTCCATGATTTAAAGATTAAAAAATGGCTTCTCCACTTCGTTTTCCCTAATGGTGTCCCATATAATAGTAAGCATCCTAGAGAGTCTATAGATATGAATCAGGATTTTCTTTAGAAACTATCCATGTCTCCAACACATTGTCGGAACATTATATAGTGCATATAAATATTTACAATTATATTCTTGGACAAAGATAATTATTACAGATCAATATAGATCAATTTTTAAATGTAATCTCAAATTCCATCTTTGGGTAGAGGAAACTTGCCTTAATTCATCTTATAAAATTGTAAGTGTACAGAGAGCTTTGACTAAAAAACATCAACTCTCACTTTAGAGGCAGATATTGGCGTACTAAAGCAGATTCTACTGAAAATATCTGACCTGAGGATTTATGTATAGTAAGGAAATGGAAAATTTAAGGCCATATCAGACCTGCGAACAGCAGCCACCATATCTTCCATGAACAGTGAAGTCTTAAGCAAAAATGAGCACCATGTTTAAATATTTCTGAGTCCATTACATAGAGAAATATTTAGAGAAAAATTGATTTTATAATGTAAAATTTTCATTGAAATTAACTGCACTCTCAGAGCTCATTTTACAGTTTCATCAGAGTAAATTGATAAAGAAGGATTTTCTCTCTCCTTCCATATGCTGCAAATCGGGCTCGGTTACATGTTAAATATCTGTATGCTTCGTTTTGCTCATCCTTCCTCCCACAAGGCTCAGAGATAAACTGATAGTTGCTGTAACTATCTTTAGCTTAGGTTTTTCTTGTACCATTATGCTCATTCCCTCCCTTTATAGATATCCTGCCTCTTAACTTTGGCAAATGCATTATTTAATCAACTGTTCACAAATTAGTGCGTTGACTCAATCCCACATTTTAACTTTAAGGGTTGGTTATTGAATTTTGTATCAAAAAAGTAAAAATTGGTTGGGAATATACAGATCGTTAGAGAATGTTTCATCTCTTTTTTATCTCAGGTTCAAGTGTTAAAAGATACACGTGGTCTATTGGCTAATGGAGATTTAAAAATAGCTCCTGACTACTTAACACGTAAATTTGGTGTTTCTCACTCCATGAGCACAGAACCTTCATTCTCTCTTTTGAAAGTGCATCCTATGGCCAACTGCTGCAGTCAGCAGAGAGATCCTCCATACTTCCTCCAAGGGTTCACTCCTTTACCCTATCTTCTTCTCTACAGTTTTAAAGCCCAACTATTTCGGTATAAGTTCTTTGAGATATGAAAAACGTTATGCCATCATGTCCAGTTCTCATCCAATTGAGGTGGCTTTTATAAATAATTTCAACTTTTATTTTAGATTAAGGGGAAATATATGCAGATTTGTTACGCGGGTGTATTGTGTGATGCCGAGGTTTGAGATACAAATGACCCTGTCACTCAGATAGTGAGCATCATGTCCAATACCTGCTTTCTCAACCTTTGCTCCCTGCCTCCCTGCTTTAGTAGTTCCAGTGTCTATTGTTTCCATCTTTATGTTCATGACTACAGTGTTTAGCTCCCAATAATAAGTGAGAACATGTATTTGATTTTCTGTTTCTGCATTCATTTACTTAGGATAATGACCTCTAACTGCATCTATGTTGCTTCAAAGAACATGATTTAGTTTTTTTATGGCTGCATAGTATTCCACAGTGTATATATACCACAATTTATCTAGCCCACCACTGATGGCCACCTAAGTTTTTTGTTTTTGCTATTGTGAATAGTACAGTGATGAATATATGTGCGCATGTGTCTTCTTGGTAGAATGATTTATTTTCTTTTGAATATATACCTAGTCATAGGATTGTTGGGTTGAAAGGTAGTTCTAGGTTCTGTGAGAGATCTTCAAGCTGTTTTCCACAATGGCTGAACTAATTTACATTCCCACCAACAGTATATAAGTATGCCCTTTTCTCTGTAGCCTTGCCAGCAACTGTTGCTGTTTTACATTTTCATAGTAGACATTCTTTTTTTTTGAGAATGTCTCACTCTTGTTGCCCAAGTTGGGGTGCAGTGGCACAGCCTCTGTTCACTGCAGCCTTAACTTCCTGGGCTCAAGTGATCCTCTAACCTCAGCCCCCATGTACAGGGACTGCAGGCATGCACCACCACATCCAGGTATTTTTAGTAGAGATAGGGTTTTGAGGTATTTTTAGTAGAGATGGGGCTTTGTCATGTTGCCCAGGCTTAATAATAAGACATTCTGACTGCTGTGAGATGGTATCTCATTGTGGTTTTGATTTGCATTTCTCTAGTGCATAGCAATGCTGAGCATTTTTTCATATGTTTTTTGGCTGCTTATATGTCCCTTTGAGAAGTGTCTGTTTATGTCTTTTTCCGACTTTTCAATGGGATTATTTGTTTCTTGATTGTTGAATTGTTTAAGTTGCTTATTGATTCTGGGCATTAGATCATTATCAGATGCATAGTTTATGAATATTGTAATCTAATCTGTTTATTGTGTTGATATTTAATGTTGTGCAGAGGCTCTTTAGTTTAATTCTGTTTGAGATGGGAGTTTTGAGATCTGACAATGGAGAAATACAAAAACAGAAGCCTTCAGAGAGGTCTGAAGTCATATAGGAGTAGCAAAAATACAACAAGATTTTGCATCATAAAGATAAGCTTTTTCTTCCATAACTTCTGTATTTTACCATACTAGAAGACAGTGTATATTCTTCCCCGAATTGAAACATATCAAAAAATCCATTCCATTATTTACTTAGCCCCAGTGAAGCCCAGGAAAAGGAAGAGGTAGATGAGAACTGGAGAATCCACTGCAAGTGACAAGAAAGTATTGGGAGGCTGGAGTAGATGGTACACCTGAGACTCAAGAAAAGAAAGCATCAACATTGAGCTAGCAAACAGTTCCCTCTTTAAAAAGTTTAGGCTTTCAAAGAAAGTGTCTGGTACTGTGCATGATACATCTTAGACACTCAGCAAGTAACTTTGAATTAGCTGTTTAGGTAAAAATAAAATAGATGTAGGCTAAATTTCTATTCATTACAGACATGGACACTGAACTCACATTCCTTGTTTTTGTAGCTCTGTATCCTTAATTCATCATATCATAGGTCACTTGGAGAATCTGGGGAAAACATCAGTCTTTAAGTTCCTTATATTGTCATCCTTCCTCATTTTTCTCGTGTTTCACTGTACTGAATTGCTATAAAATGGCTCATAAGCATGCACAGAAGTTAGATCCACAAAGTTATGATAAAACATTGACCCTTCTAAATATATCTCAGAAAGCCACCTAGCCACCCCAACCCGCAATGATTTGTGGGTACATTGAATAATTCTAGATTGGTGTAACAATTTTCATACTCTTAAGACATCTACTAGGGTTGCAGCTAATGCTGAAGCTCTCTGTAAAGAAGCCTGGCATGGCGGAAAGAAGGCAAATACAGAGATGGAACACATAAGCCCAGCTCAGCAGCAGGTAATAAATCTGAAGCGGGAGCACATCACTCTTGGATCTAATTTTTTGAAGTAGTAGCTAGCAACTCAAGAAACAGAATGTACATGCACTCAGGAGATATTCATTGATATAGCTATGTAACGATTGTAGAAGTCAAAGTTGAAAGAAAACAGAGACTTCAAAAAGCCAAATAATTTTAGACCAAACAATTTTGACATGTTTGACTTAATCATAAACTCCTAGGAGTGTTGTAACACAGAATTCTTAATAAAACATGAAGAAAATGCCTTATAGTCTCTCCTGTTTGAATTAAGTCAGAAGTCAGGAAGGAATCTCTTGAGACTAAATGCTATAAAACTATGAAATGGGTTTACAGAAGAGAAAGGTTCTCAATTGTAAAGTCTGTCAGAATCACCTGAGGAGTTCAAACCCATGTATACCTGAAGTTTCCCCTCTTCTCTTCCCTTCCCATAACCTGGGGTTAGGTTGGGAGGTAAGTGCTGGGCAAACTAAAGGGAAAAACAATATTTACTAGGTTTTGTTATGTGCCTGTTTTACATTTCACTTTTATCATATTCATACTGCATAAGAAATACTTGCCCTAGGAGAAAGCATAGCTTGCTGGTCAAATAGACTTAGAAACCCAATGGCCTAGGTTTGTGTTGTGGTGCTCCGACTTAGAAACTGTTTGACTTGGATGATTTATTTATCCTTTACACACGTCAGCTCCTCATCTTTAAACTTGAGATAGTTTTCATCGGATTTTTTGGGTGATGATGGGGATTAAAAAAGGAATAATTTAGATAAAATTGTGGAACAGTATTTGGCACACAGTGACCACTGGGCAAGTGCTGTTAATCCCTCTTACCAAAATTTTATAAGAGAGAAAATGGAAGGTTTAGAAGATGAAGAGGCAGGTAGGTCAAGGTCCTGTATTGATGGAGATTTTTAAATGAGTCTAGCACACTTATAGTTATGCTGAGGCTCAGACAATGTAACTTTGAGGTGGGAGGATGGATTCACTATCTTTTCAAGAGCATGAGAGACTTCTGATTCTGTCATTTGCTTAGCACAAGAGAGCAGAACTGTACCATCAATGTCAAATGAATTCCTTCTTGTAAATATGAAAACAAATAGCAAAATATAATGTGGCAATTATTTATGTGAAAATCATCTTATTTAATGTTAATAGTGTTTTTCTTGGCCCCCCGTGCTTCAATCTTATGACTGCACACAAAATAAATCTCAACGTTTTACAATTTTTTGGCTATGTACATTGAAAGAGTCAGGGATTTTCAAGATCAGGGTACAAAACCATGTCTTGCTTTTATTTCATCTGCCCTAATAGGTCCCTTGGTCACTGCTCCTGAAGTTCAGAAAATATTGGTCACCATGATGGTCTACAACTACCATTGCGTAGTCTGAATCTTAGGGTTAGGTTGTTATCAATTCCCCTCTAAAGTGTCTGACATCACATTTATTCTACTCTAATATCCACACCTACCCCCAGCAACATTAACCCTGGGCACAGGGATTCTGGGATTTTCCTCAGGCTTTAAGTTCTAACTTACTTTCTCAGCCAGGTATATTTTCCTGTCTGAAACTGTGCTTCTGATCTTAGCTTAACTTTGCTTCTGATCTTGCCTTGAAGACTGTGACTTCCCCTTGCTTGCTGCCAACCCAGGACAAACATAAGTCTCATTTCCTCCTTGCTTTATGTACCACATTGTAAGCTAAGGCTGTCTCTTCTATATCCAAGATCAGTCTTAAATAACCTATTCTTAGACACAGGTGAGCACTCACAGAATCTATTTGATTCAATTTGATCCAATTCAATTCAATTCAATACAGTTCAACTATTCTGGGCGTCTGCTTTTAGTCCTACAGTCAGCACTATTTGTCCATTGACCAGAGGATAAAAGTGCATAATAAGGATAAAATATCACATATCAGTATAAATATTCTGTCTTTCTGTTTGTCTCAACTTTAAGTTTAAATAAACTCTACTTACCTATTTTATTTCCCTTCCCCTAGAACAAGCTATCAGGCTAAGAGCCTTTGTCACATAAATGCAAGAATCTGGTTTGAGGTATCACCAGAGATCTGACAACTGCTTTTGAAACAGAGCAATAGCACTTTTTCCCCCATAGGATACATGGGCAATTTCATTCATTTCACGTATGTGTGAAAGAGTGTGTATGTATGGGATGTTTGCCTTCAAAATGCAGCTGACAATGAGTCTTTGCAAAAATTAAACTCTCTCTATCAGTGTGCATCAAATCTCATGTCAAATTTCACCTCTTGAACCTTGCTCCTGCTTTGTGGGCAGTGGATGTAAGAAGTGGTATATGCACGCATATATACCCATCTGCCCACACTCCCACGCTCGCACATTTGGAATTTGCTCACAGGTTGCATGCTGGTAAATATGAGACACATCTGCCAAATGTCTGCACCAGTGACATCTGATATTGTTGTGCCAGTCACTTCCCCAGAGATGAGATTTACATAGCAACAGACTCAGCAGGCTCCATTAAATTTCTCCTTACCCTTTCCTCAGGGCAGTGAGTGCCCATTAAGAAACCCCAATGGTTCTGTCTGCTTTTCTGAGTCATCACTTTCATCACTTGCTCTTTCAGGTGGCTGCCTCACCAGCACTTCTCATGCTTGGTGTCTCTCTCTCTCTCTCTCTCTCTCTCTCTCTCTCCCTCTCTCTCTCTCTCTGTCTGCCTATCTCTCAGGACTGGTATGCATGGCTATGCATTCTTAAACATTCCACACTCACGCTGAGGTTGGTGTGACAGCTGGGGACCAGGCTGAGATCTGCACTGAGGTGGCACTCATGCACTTGTTGGTAGTGAACTTTTGGCTGCCAGTCAGCTACTGTTAACTACTAAGGTGCCAAGACAAAATGAAATGCAACCAAGAGGTCGTGCCGCATCACAAAGATACGTTTTTTTTTTACTCAAATACCTTATACTTAAACTGATATGATTTGGCATGTCCCCAC
Source organism: Saimiri boliviensis (assembly GCF_048565385.1). NCBI lineage: Eukaryota > Metazoa > Chordata > Mammalia > Primates > Cebidae > Saimiri > Saimiri boliviensis. The sequence goes on along the minus strand of NC_133457.1, from coordinate 60,852,858 downwards.
CCAAATTTCATCTTGAATTGTAGTTTCTGTAATCCCCATGTGTTATGGGAGAGACCAAGTGTAGGTAATTGAATCATGGGGCAGTTATCCCATGCTGCTGCTCTCATGATAGTGAGTGAGTTCTCACAATATCTAATGATTTTATAAATGGCTTTTCCTGCTTTCCTGCTTTGATCAGCACTTCTCTCTCCTACTGCCATGGGAAGGACATGTTTGCTTCCCCTTCTTCCATGATTGCAAGTTTCCTGAGGCCTCCCAAGCCATGGGGAACTATGAGCTAATTAAATCTATTTCCTTTATAAATTGCCCACTCTCGGGCAGTTCTTCATTCCAGCATGAGAATGGACTAATACAGTACATTACTACCACAGAGAGTGAAGTGCTGCTACCAAGATACCCAAAAGTGTGGAAGCAAGTTTGGAACTGGGTCACAGACCGAGGTTGGAACAGTTTAGAGGGCTTAGAAGAAGACAGAAAAATGTGGGAAAGTTTGGAACTGATACAGAATTTTTGCTCCATAGTTCAACTAAAGCTTGTTTTTTTTTTTTTTTTTTTTTTTTTTTTTTGTCTCACAACATGGAAAAACTAGGCACAAGGACACATGGCAGGGTGAGGAGGGTGAAATTCACTAAGTGAAAGGGGAGCTTTCAGCAAAGTGAGGGTTCTTGCCAGCCAGCTGCCACCTCACAGATTGAATACCAGGCTACCACACTGAGCTGAGCTGAGGAGGCCAAGCTCTTTCCCTGCATAAGGCATGGATTCCTGGTGGCTCCACCCCATTCTCACAGCTTATGTGGGCCTCTAGTCCATTGTGGGCATGCTCAGGCAAGGCCCCTGCACAAATTCCCTTAGCTGCACATAAACATCTGGTGTAAACACTTGTGGGGCAGGTCAGAGATTCTCTAGGAACCCTTCCCTGTCTGCCTCCAGCCTCTACCAGAACTTCCTAGAGACTTGTTGAATGGCTCTGACCAAAATGCTGATAGTGATGTGGATAATGAAGTCCAGGCTGAGATGATCTCAGATGGAGATGAAGAACTCATTGGGAACTAGTGTAAAGGTCACTCTTGCTCTGCTTTAGCAAGGAGACTGGCAGCTTTTTGCCCCTGCCCTAGAGATCTGTGAAACTTGAAATTTAAGAAAGATGATTAAGTATCTGACAAAAAATTTTCTAAGTAGCAAAGCATTCAAGAGGTGACAGACCATGAAAGTTTGGGAAATTTACAGCTTGACAATGCAGTAGAAAAGAAAATCCCATTTTCTGGGGAGAAATTCAAGCATGCTGCAGAAATTTGCATAAATAATGAGGAGCCAAATGCTAATTGCCAAGACAATGGAGAAATTTTGTCCAGGGCATCTCAGAGAACTTCATGGCAGCCCATCCCATCACAGGCCCAGAGGCCTAGGAGGGAGAATGGTTTTCTGGACCAGGTTCAGGGCCTCCCTGCTGGGTGCAGCCTAGGGTCTTGGTGCTTTGTGTCTCAGCCACTCCAGCCATGGAGAAAAAGGGGCTGACATACAGTTCAGGCTGTGGCTTCAAAGGGTGTAAGTCCCAAGCCTTGGCAACTTCCACATGGTGTTTAGGCTGTGTGTGCACATAAGTCAAGAATTGAGGTTTGGGAGCCTCTGCCTAGATTGCAGAGGATGGATGGAAAATCCTGGAGGTCCAGGCAGAGGTGTGCTGCAGGGGCAGAACCCTCGTGGAGAACTTCTGCTAGGGCAGTGCAGAAGGGAAATGTAGGGTTGGAGCCCCTACAAAGAGTCCCCATGGGTGCACGGCCCAGTGGACCTACCATTCTGGGGTCTAAAGGATGGCAACCCTCTTTTTACAACTCCACTTCCCAAATTTAGCACTTCCCAAAATATAGTCTACACTGCATGCCTGGAAAAGCTGCAAACACTCACTGCCAGCCTGTGAAAACAGCCAGGAATGGGGCTGTACCCTGCAAAGCCATAAGTCTGGAGCTGCCCCAGGCATTGAGAGCCTACCTGTTAAATTAGTGTTACCTGGATATGAGGCATGGAGTCAAAGGAGATCATTTTGGAACTTTAAAGTTTAATGACTGCCTTATTGGATTTTGAACTTGCATGGGGCATATAGCCCCTTTGTTTTGGCAAATTTCTCCCATTGATAATGGATTTATTTACCCAGTGCCTCTACTTCCATTGTGTCTAGGTAGTAACTAACTTGGTTTTGATTTTACAGGCTCATAGGCAGAAGGGACTTGCCCTATCTCAGATGAGGCTTTGAACTTGGAGTTTTGAGTTAATGGTGGAATGAGTTAAGACTTTGGGGACTGTTGGAAAGGCATGATTGTGTTTTGAAATGTGAGGACATGAGATTTGAGAGGGGGTGGGGCAGAATGATATGGTTTGATTGTGTCACCACCTGAATCTCATCTTGAATTGCAGTTCCCATAATTCTTACCTGTCATGGGAGTGACCTAATGGGAGGTAATTAAATCATAGGTGCAATTACCCCATGCTGCTGTTCTCATGATAATGAGTGAGTCCTCCCAAGATGTGGTGGTTTTATAAGGGACTTTTTACTTTTTAATTAGTTCTTCTCTCTTCTGGGGCCATGTGAAGAGAGAGGTGTTTATTTCCCCTTCTGCCATGATTGTATGTTTCCTGAGGCCTCCCCTGCCCTGCAGAACTGTGAGTCAATTAAACCTCTTTCTTTTATAAATTACCCAGATTCAGGCAGTTCTTCATAGCAATATAAAAACCAACTAATACACAAACCCTACCATTAAAACTCTTCCCTTGGAGAGTCACTGCTCACCTTAGCCTATTCATGACACTGCTAATGTTTGCAATAAAAATCTGTCCAACTTTTTTGATATGTGTCCTCCAAATATCTTGACCTTGGAACTCCCTGCCTTCCACAGATTGCTCCCCAAGCATATGCACATACATAAACACACAAACACAAACACACATACATTTAGCATTGATTAACTAAAATTCTGGGCAAATAATACTTACTTGCATTTTCCTAAAGCTGGTTTTTCTTAATATCTTGAGAAACATATATTCTAGTAGCTAGAGATCATGGTCTAACAGAGTGACTATCTTATAAAGTTATTGCAAAAGTTAAACATAACAAAAGAACTACAAACAACATCAGGTTCTTTAAAAGCAGGTAATGAACATTAATTATTGTTAATTTATTATGTAGACTATATTTTGGGAAGTGCTAAATTATTCTCGTTAGCCACCTTGTTTATTTTTTCCTCCTACATAGTCAATTTTAAGTATTTATCTTTTTAAAACTTCTGCCAAAATGAGGTATCTTATTAGTATTAAGCCTAGGATATATTTTTTTCATCAGCAAGTTAACCAATGCAGTGACTTTCTGCAAACCAGCCATAGATACATCTTGCTCTAACTCCAGCTGGGCTAAAGCTGGGCCTAGAACACTAGGACTCAGCTCCTGCAGTGTCATCTAAATTCATCTTTACTAAGCTTGTATGTTTTGGGGAAAATAAAAGAGGGGATATCTAAAGCTCTGGACAATCTTGAGAAGCTCAATTTTTGCTGCCCTGAAGAAAATATAAGGAGAGAGATTTAATGCAGCTGCTGGGTCTGCTGCTCTTGTAAGTCCTTCCTCTGGGGAAGTGAAGGGCACAACAATATCATGTCAGATTTAAGGGAAGGAAATATCTTCATCCTCCCTCTTCAATTCCTAGTTGAGATTATCCATTGCTTACTGCCAAAAGGAAGACATAAATAAAAATAAAACTAAAAGTAAACAATAAAGCAAACAAAAACTGCAAACAATGAAACCAAATCAGATATTTTCAGTTTAAACTCTGGACTTAACATGCCTCATGCTGGCATCATGCTACCTGACTTCAAACTGTATTATAAGGCTACAGTAATCAAAACAGCATGGTACTGTTACCAAAACCAAAACAGTGATATAGACCAATGGAATGGAACAGTGGCCTCAGAAACAACACTACACAACTACAACCATCTGATCTTTGACAAATCTGACAGAAACAAGCAATGGGGAAAGGATATCCTATTTAATAAATGGCATTGGGAAAACTGGCTAGCCATATGCAGAAAGCTGAAACTGGATCTCTTCCTTACATCTTATGCAAAAACTAACTCTAGATGGATTAAAGATTTAAACCTGAGGCCTAACACCATAAAAACTCCAGAAGAAAACTTAAGTAGTATAATTCAGGACATAGGCATGGGCAAGGACTTCATGACCCAAACGCCAGAAGCAATGGCAACAAAAGCCAAAATAGACAAATGGAATCTAATTAAACTCCAGAGCTTCTGCACATTAAAAGAAATTATCAATAGAGTGAACTGGCAACCAATAGAATGGGAAAAAATTTTTGCAATCTACTCATCTGACAAAGGGCTACTATCCAGAATCTATGGAGAACCTAAACAAATTTACAAGAAAAAAATGAACAACCCCATCAAAAAGTGGGCAAAGGATATGAACAGACACTTTTCAATAGAAGACATTTATGTGGCCAACAAACATGAAAAAAAGCTCACCATCACTGGTCATTAGAGAAATGCAAATCAAAACCACACTGAGATATCACCTCACACCAGTTAGCATGGGGATCATTAAAAAATCAGAAGACAACCGATGCTGTAGAGGATGTGGAGAAATAGGAATGCTTTTACACTGTTGGTGGGAGTGTAAATTAATTCAGCCATTGTGGAAGCCAATGTGGCGATTCCTCAAGGATCTAGAGATAGAAATTCCATTTGACTCAGCAATCTCATTACTGGGTATATACCCAAAGAATTATAAATCATTCTATTACAAAGACATATGCACATGTATGTTTACTGCAGCACTGTTTACAATAGCTAAGAATTGAAACCAATCCAAATGCCCATCAATGATAGACTGAATAAAGAAAATGTGGCACATATACACCGTAGAATACTATGCAGCCATAAAAAGAGAATGAGTTCTTGTTCTTTTCAGGGACATGGATGAAGCTGGAAACCATCATTCTCAGCAAACTACACAAGAACAGAAAACCAAACACCGCATGTTCTCACTCATAAGTGGGTGTTGAACAACGAGAACACATGGACATAGGGAGGGGAGCATCACACACCAGGGCCTGGGGGGTTGAGGGCTAGGGGAGAAATAGCAGAAGGTAAGGGATTGGGGAGGGATAGCATTAGGATAAATACCTAAGGTAGATGATGGGGTGATGGATGCAGCAAGCCACCACCATGGCATTTGTATAACTATGTAACATACCTGCAGGATCTGCACATGTACCCCAGAACTTAAAGTATAATTTAAAAAAGAAAAAAGAAAAAAAATGCCTCCTGCTGTGTTTTGATGTTTTTGGTGTCATGAAAAAGTAAAGATTATTTTATTTCCATGGCCTTATAAAGCCAGATCCAGGAGTCTCATCTGTTCTTTAGACGCTTCAGGTTTCCTCCATTGACTAAAGCCAGATTTAGACTCACCTCATACTAGGCAAAAAAAAAAAAAAAAAAAAAAAAAAAAGTGTTACAAATATATAAACATAGGAGCAGAATGGCATGGCCTGGGCTGAGATGAAGCAAATGGGGCATTTGCATTGTCTGAAAAATTTAAAAGGGTGCCAAAAAAACTTAGTAATTGAGGTAAATAATATTTTAGTGTAATATTTTTTTAAATGAATGCAAAAAATCAATGATGAATAAAATATCAAAATTTTGAACAAAGGCAAGATCAGCATTACTGAATATGTCTTTTACCGTAGACTCTAAGACAGTTAGGCACAGCACTGTGGGATGGAATTCAAATGCAGGAGTGATAGAAAAAAATTAGGTCAACAGTAAAAATTGACAATTTCCATCAGACTAATGTTTTTCAAGCTGAGAAAATTGTAAGAAGCTATATCTGACAGCAAAAATACTTACTGAGAAAAATTTACAAACAAACATCTTCCTAATTGTCTCAGCAAGCAAGATCAACATACGTACTCTTCTCAAAGCAAAAGGAGACAGTAGGGTAGGGAAAGGGAGATTTATTGGATACTTACAACTTTTCATGTGATCCTTTAAACTTCACAATGACTCTAGAATTATTTTTATTGCCATTTGACTGCTAAGAGGATGGAACTTGGAGAGTAATGCTCAAACTAAATACTTATATGGCAATAGAGCTGGAATTTCACTCTAGAATTTGCTCTAAAATCTTTTATTTTTCCCCTCCACTCTATTTTGTGTATGCCTTGGCTTTTTTATTTGTAAAGTACTAATAGCACTAGTTCTTACCATTTCTTTTTAGTGCATAATGGTAGTAAATGTTAAGCTACAAACACACAACAGAAATAAAAAGTTTATTTTTTAAATTCACTCATTACCTATCATTTCAGTATCAGGAAGTCAACTATTTTGTATATGAAATATTGCAGGGAGAGAGAATAATGAACCCACCATTCTGATTTTTTAAGTTTTACTGATTTGCAGGTTCTTATAAACAGTAGTCTCAATTTTCATTCTATATCATGTTGGAAACAAAATGTAGCTGGTTTATTTATAGGACACCCTGTCTTGAATTGATTACGAAGGCAGATAAGACATTATCTAGGCAATTTTCCAAATTGTTGCTGCTGCTTTACTATTAAGAGATTTGGTCCACAGGTACAAGTAAAGCATCATATCTTAGCAGTTTCCCTCACCATTTTTCATTTTGATTCTTCAGTTTACCAATACAACATAATTTCTGCACTAGGGTGACTGTCAATATTCCCTGGGATATCTCCTGAGTGAATAGCCAGACCTTACTCTAGACTTCATGGGCAGCTGGAAATGAAATCCTTGTTTTAGATGATAAACACTACCTTTTCTGAGTTGATGATAAGTTCATATACATGGCAGGATTCTGAGAAATGCTGCTGTAGTTGGATAATTTGCTTATATTTAAAGAACACATGACAGCATATTTTGAAGTATAGTCTTTTATAATGAACATCTCTGGTAGGTAGTTTATTATTTATTAATCAAATAAAATTTCATGGTAAAAGCTTTACTGCAAGAGAATGTCTAGCTTTGCCCAAATGATTAGTAATTGGTTGCTAATAGCTATTAACACCAGTTATGTGTATAATTATGTAAAATTATACTGGTGGCCTCAGGTGAGTCACTGTTTGGGAATGGAGATACTCTTGAGCAAGCAGAAACAAACTCAGAGAGCTCAGGCAGATCCTTTTTAATACGTTATCCCCTAACCCAAACTCTTTCAGTTGAAGAGTAGAGTCCCTAAGAAGGTCTACCTTTTGAAGTTGTTTTGAAAATGTATCTTAATAGGAAGAAGTATAGCAAACTTCTTAAGTGGTTGAAGCATGGGAATCAAATCAGATACCCTGGCTATACACTTTCACTTTTTTACTTTCAAGAACATCTATTGTGACTTTGGGCAGCAATTTTACCTCAGTGGTCCTTGCTGACATCACATAAAAAATACAGTTATAATATCTAATGAATAGTGTTGTTGAGAGAACTAAAGAAAATCATATATATGTAATGGGAAAAAATATTAATAAGGAAATGCTCAGAAATGTTATCTCCCCACCTCAGTCTATCAGAGAGAATGCTTTTGTTGCTAACCCAGCTTTCAAGTCTTAGATTTCTTCTGTATAATCTGTCCCTGCCAGAGAAACCTTTTGTGATGCAGAATAATCCAAAAAAGAATGAACCTAAGACTCAGGAGGACGATAGGAAGGACTTAGCAAATAAATGAAGTCAACAGATACATATATATATATATATATATATATATATATATATATATATATATATATACACACACATACATACATAGGCAAGGAAGGAGGGAGCTGAATGAGAGTCTGGAGAACGTGGGAATGCCAAGAGCTAAGAAAGTAACAAAAGCAGGTATCAAAAGCTTGTATTTGTTTTCTTTGAGGGACTGGAAAAAATAACTGAACTTCTTATTTTATTTTTGGCTATTCTACTTTGAAGCATTGCATATGACCTTACTAAGGAATCTATTAAGATGATTTAAATTACATATGATTAGATGTGTAAAGTGATTATTAATGAACATGGCTCATAGAAAATCCCAAATAAAAACTTTTATAGTAATAATGATAATATAATGATGATGGTTATATCTGGAGTAAAATTCCAGCAAAAGCTTTATTTGAATAGGTATGTCCTATGAACACATCATTAGAGAGACTTGTATGATTGGAACACTTAAAAAATGAATATTTTGTCATCCCTTTCTTATGTGGATCACCTCAGAAAATATATTTAATTAGAAAAAAATATTGGAGGAGCTTTCCATTCCTAATGAGATAAAAATTAACGTGAGCTACTGCCGTCTCCCTCAAAATCAACCCTGGAGAAATTAGAAAAATCAAGGAATGAGAGACATTTTGGGAAACGTGAGGCTATTATCATGCCTTGGTTTGTGTGTGTGTGTGTGTAGATATGTGTGAGTGTGCATGTGTGTGGTGGAATGGTCTGTGGACTTAAGGCAATTGAGATGCTAGACATTTAACTCTATTTCTTGCCCTCGTCTCACAGATATTGCAGTGGCTGTGTTGTTGGTGTTGAGTGGTCAGCATGAAAACAGCACAAAGAAGCTGCTAGGATGAGGGTTGATGAAAACAATTCTTTAGTATTTATTACTTTAGTCCCTTTCCTCCAAATCTCATGGGTGGTGGATTCAAACTATAATAAATACCTCTTTACGATACTTTTTATTTTTCTTAAAAAATTTAAAGGTGATCTCCTGACTGACAGAGTTGCCTTTGAGAGTGGCAGAGAGAGGCATATATGAAGTCATTCTGCATTGTCTTGGGCCCTTTCCTTGCCCTCAGTTAGGATATGGGCCAAGGCCAAATCTTTGACCTGTTACATGATACATTATCATAGAACTGACACCCCACACCAATATTAATAGACACCTGAAGCTTACAAATGCTTTACAGAAAAAGAAAACCCTCAACATATGGCCATTTAAAATAAATACAACAAATATAATTTTAAAAGGGTGTAAAGTATATTTTTATACTTTAACAAGTAGAAGTATTTTAGTATATAAAATAAAATGTTCAATAGATGATATAATTACCAGAAAGAACATCACTGAAACATGGATTGATCAAGTGAAAGATACGATGAAAGAATCATTTTAGAAGATAGCAGGACGTAATAAAAATTAAATATAGTATTAAAGGTAAGAGTTGTTTCAGTAGAAGTGCTGACAACTATGTCCCAGAGGAGTCAAAAATGGAGCATTGGTGTCAGTGAGTTTGCTTACAACTAGTAAAACATGGAACATGGTGGAAGTGGAACTTCCTGTGTCTTCTGCTGCTAAGTCAACAAAAGTCTTGTAGGGTCTATCTTGATCTCCTTGAATGCCTGCACTCTAGATGTTCCCTCTCCAAAACCATCACCATGTGAGGGAGATATTTGAACCTCATTTAGGAACTCTGGTCAACCGTTCCTGATCTCAACCTTTCAGCAATCTTCTTGAGGTAGCCAACTTATAAGTGAAGAAGACATCTTGGAAGGAGACCTCTCAGCCACAGATCTGTCAGCCTCCAGCTGTTAGTCACTGTCAGCTGATCTCATCAACCCAGTTACTCCAGACATTATGAAGTGGAGAAGGGCCGTCTTCACTGTACCTCTCTTGAGTTCCTAACATAGAATCTATGAGCATAAAATTTTGAATTGGTTGCCTTTGTTTTTGCCATTATGTTTTAGGATTATTTATTATGCTATAGGTAACTGGAACATTTAATGTGTTCTTTATCAAGAGGTACTTTTTACCGTAATGTAAAGACTCAAGTAGGCCCACTTTATGTCTTCCATATATATTCATTCATTCACTTGTTCTTCAAACATCTGTTAATCATCCATCATTTGTCAAGAACTATTCAAAGTGCTGAGGATACAATGGCGTGTAAGGCAGACACAATTGCTGAATTCATTAACAATTACAGAATTTTCTGAATTCTTGGAAGAACAGAACTTGTACTCAAGCTAAAGCCATACATCCAGTCACAGCATTTATAGTTAAGACAGCATTGCATGCCATATAGTCATAGCTCAAGTAAATTAAATAATGAATGAAGAAATAAAATATATGAATATTGAAATGCCTGTGTACTAAAGCTTCTGTGAATATACACACACAAATATATTGCCTTCTTAAATATGTATTATCAGTTACAATGAGTTAAATGTTTTATCTGAATAACAGTAAAGGCTTTGATCAAGAATAAATGATCCCATCTAGAATGCTACTAATGAAGATGATTTTTATTTCTCAAACAACATGATCAAGATCAACCATGAAGAACTCTGGAAGAAAATTCTGTAACACTACTGAGATTCAAAGCATTCTGGAACTGACATTAACCTTTGAGCTTGCTGACTCCAACCCCCTTATTTTACAGCTGGAGAAACTGAGCTCCAGCAGGCAGCGAACCAGATGGGTCATGGTATCAGCGATGGTGCAGAGCTAGCTAAACTCTGAGAGGTCAGCTGAGGTCCCGTGTAACCCAGAGGGATCCTGGCATGAATTTCAAATCCTCTCCTCAAATCTGGCATCAGTTCTGGTATCCATATGTCTGTGCATACATAGAAGCTGAGGCAGAGAAACTCATGAGAATTGCCAAGGCCCTAGAATCCTGAAAACAGTAGCTAATATCCTGTTACCATGACAACCCACTCAGGAAAGAGCCTAGGTGCCAGACTTAGATTTTTTTACCCCAAGTCCCAGAGGAGTACCAGAGTGAGTTGATAACTCTTTTTATTGCTACCTGGAGAGAAGCCTTTCCTGCCCTTTGTATTTTCCAATGGCAGATCAACACTCCAGGGATGGTAACTGATGCAACTGTGACTAGTTTCATTTCCTTTAGAGACAAAGGTCTCTGATGCTTATTGTGCCATGAAAAGTAAGGGACTTACACAAGCTAACATGTCTATGAAAACATGTGATTTCTTTAGTCCCAACTACCTCCGCATTTATGCGACTTTATTTTCCCCTACTTGTTTTTCACCAGAGCATCTGCTCCTTCCCGCAGAGGAAATGTTTGTACCGTTCAAATGGTTGGACTATGAGTCACAGAATAAACAGGAGGGACTTTTCTGAATGATGCCGAGCAAGGTCTTAATTAAAAGGAAGGAAGAAATTCTGGTGAGTGGGAGCAAGGTTGGGTTGTTTAGAGCTGTGCAAAGTGCTAGCCTCTCCCTAGGTAACCACTCACCTTCTGGCAGGAAATTATCATCCAAATTTAGGATACGTAAGACGCAAGGGATCTGGAAATTCTCGGAATGGCATCATAATGCCTCCAGAACCTGTGAACCTGAATGTTGGAACAAGATAATGATTATCAACACTCACTTGCTTCCTATGTGTCAGACACTATTTTAAGCATTTTTATATTCTAACTTACTAAGTCACAACAATAATTTAATGAAGTTGGTATTAGAGAAGTAAAGTATCCTTCCCATGGACACCCAGGGAAATCAGTGGCATTGCCAGCATATGAATTCAGGAAGCCTACACTCTTACCCATCATGCCACCCCACCTCTGCTGATGTATGACTGTCTATCTGGCTGCTGCTAGAAGGCATCGTATGCCTTCATCATGATTTGCTGAATAGGCCACTACAGTCACATTCTACTTTATCCAAAATGCCTTTGGCCATTACCTCCTTCTCAGCATATTCTACACTGCTGCCTCAGTGAAGATACTAATTCTTTTTTTTTTTTCACTGAGATGGAGTCTTGCTCTGTCACCCAGGCTAAAGTATAGTGGCACAATCTCAGCTTGTTGCAGCCTCTGCCTCCCAGATTAAAGTGATTCTCCTGCCTCAAGCTACCAAGTAGCTGGGATTACAGGAGCACGCCACCAGGCCTGGCTAATTTTTGTGTTTTTAGTAGAGGCAGGATTTCACCATGTTGGCAAGGCTGGTCTTGAACTCCTGAACTCAAGTAATCATCCCTCATTGGCCTCCCAAAACTCTGGGATCACAGGTGGCAGCTACTGCACCCGGCCGTGATTCTTTCTTAACTGGGAAATTCATCATCTACATGTTGTATCTTTCTGTTGACTATATTGGTTTTGTTCAATCCATTATCCATATTGCAGCCTGAGTGATTCTTCTAAAATGTGTCTCAGATATTGTTCACTCTTATTTTCAAACCCTGCATTGATTTTTTGTCTTCCCCCAGTTCTCAAATCTTTAGCAGGCTATCCTTGTGTCTTAAGTACACTGCTGCCACAGTTAGATTCTTCTTTATTGTCATTGTCTATTTGGTGTAGCTTAATTGTGACCTAATCCAAGACAGAGCTTGTGATTTTATCATTTTCTCCACTCTCTAAAACACTCTTTTTGCATATGGTAGATGTGAAATAAGATAAAGAAGGTCGAGTTAATAGTTATTGAATTAAGATGAATAGTTAGGCCTAGGTCTCCATATTAAAAAGCTGCCATGATATACTTCTATTGTGTCTTACCCTGTGTGTGAAATTACCATTATAAAGCATGCATTCACCTCACAGAAAAATTAAAGAATATGAATCTGACGGACACAGTTAGTATACTACTCTGGAGAACAAATTTTCTGTATCACAAAACAAATTGCTTTTAGTCTCAATCCAGAAATCATTGTCAGAAGCATGTTTTTGTTTTAGAAAATTAATATCTACCTTTTCCTTAAGTACCCAAAGCCATGCTAATTCTGAGTGAACATTGCTCTAATCATGTTTAATGCACATGATCCACTAATATCGTATATCTTAATACAACTCGTTAGAGAACATTGTTTTATAGTCTCAGCCATTATCAACCATATTTATTGATCATACACAATGTTGAGAACCATGTAATAGAGAGTTTAGTGTAGAATGCACAGGAAATGCCTCAGTGTACTGATGATAATTTCCTCAGTTCATTTGATGGTACTTTCTTCCAGCCAGCCATGTAATCTACCAGTCTTGGATTTGTCTTCCTCTCCCTCAGCTTCCCCATTCAATAGTGTAAGCAGCTGTTGAATCTGTCCCTTCCTTTTCTCTACTGCTACTACTACTGCCCGAGGCTTTGTTATCTCCTAGTGGAAACTCGAATATCTTCCTCATTAGTTTTCCTGTTGCATGCCTTACTTCTTCAAAATGCCTTCATAGTATTTTATCAAGAAAGCAAAGCTTATCATGTCATTTTCTTATTTAAAACTCTCTGGACACTCTTCATAATCCAAGTTCTGCAGCCTGGAATTTAAAATCTCTTACTATTTGGCTAACAGTTAAATTTACTGGGTGACAGGCACAACTCTAAGTGTGTTAGTCCTCTTAGAGGCTTCTGAGGGCCTCTGTGTCTCCCCAGGAGACACTCCTATGAGGGAAGTGCTATTTGATGATTGCCTTACTTTCAGTTTCAAAAACTTTGCATTCTCACTACATGTTGTACATATGTAAGGTACCTTGTCCTCCAAGAGATTTCGTGCATATTATTTTCTCTGCTTGATATGACTTCCATTTCCTTCCCATCTCATTGTCTTAACTGGTTGTTCATCCTTTAAAACTAGTTACAGGCATATCAAAAATTACAGGTTCAAAGGAAGCCTGTTTTAGCCTCATCCATGAAGCCAGGCGAGGAGCCCCTGTTCTATGTTTTTATAACACCTTATGTATAATCTGAACATGATATTTGCCATGAACTATTATTGTCTTTTTATGGACATATAATTGGTCTAAGTCCCCAAGGACAGAGGCTGTGTTTTATTCTGTATCGATCTTTGAATCCTACTTACTTCCAGCAGATGCTCAATAAGTACCTATTGAATAGAATAAGTACTTCCCTGCATATCCATGTAAAATAATATTTATGTATTCTTTTATGACCAACCATCAGTATGAGTGACCATTAGGATTATAAAATGGGCTTTACTATTTTCTAATGTTTTCTTTCTCATCCTGAGTCTCAATATGCTTTATATATCAAAAATATTTTATAATTGTTATAAATATTTAGAAAACAATGAGACATTTATGATAATATATTATAAGTACCACTTCAGGTAGAAAAGAGAAAGAGAAGAAACCAAAAGTATTGTGGGGAAAAAAGAAAGTTGAGATCTTTGATGAATTATTCCAAGACAACAAAAGTAAAGAAGGGTGAAGACAATGGACTCATTCAGGCAACTGACATCTTAGAGAGTTCCATATTTCTAATAAAGTTATGATGTTACATATAGGGATATTATAGAAATGACAAGGGAAGAAAGATTAATAAACTGGGGAAAAATGAGAGAAAATTAGATATGAGCACAGGTGATAGCTAAAACCATATGAGCAGTGAGCTAATTGAGGGGCCGAGTTTTAAGAAATAAACTAAAGGGCCCTAAATAATGCCTGGTTAGTGAGCCTGCTAGAAAGGGGTTCAGCAAAGGAAAAGTGTTTATTTGTTGGCAAAAGCTCCAGGGACAAGTCAGCTCTTTATTGAGTTTGAACATAAGGAGAAGTACCCAAGAATGTAAGGCTTTCATCACATTTGTTTCATCTGTCACTTTATTTACTTTCTCTTGAGAATTTAAATGGAGAGAGATCTGAGCGAATTTGAAATTTGTTATTTTATAATGTTAAGTCCAAAGCTTCTAAATAGTTTTGAGAAATCATAAGGTCTGTTAGAGATTTATCTAGCACATTAAAAAATGTGCCTGTTTCTTACATTTAAAGTCCCCCTTCTGTTTTCTACGCATTACCAGCTACATTTGACCTTCAAATAGAAAAAGAAAATTATGACTTGAGCTAACAGTGGTTAAGAGATTTCTACATGACGAGAAATAATGCTGGACCTTTTATATAAATGACCTTATCTAGTACCCCAACTTTATCAGTGAGGACTTATTTAATCAGCAAACTATGTATTGAGCACCTATTATGTGCAGATACTGTCTTTAGTTGCTGAGAATACACAATGAGAGAAAGATTCCAATTCTTGGCCACATGGAGCTTATATTCTCATGGGGGAAAATAGACCATAAACAAAATAAATTAGTATAATAAAATATATTGGTAAAAATAATGAGCAGAAGTGGGATTGAAAGTTTTTGGAACGATGTTTCATTTCAAGTAAAATGGTCAGAGAAGGCCTCACTGACAGGACGACTTCATTAGAGGCTTTGATGGTAAGGATGCATGTGGGAAGAAAATTCATAGCAGATAGAATAGCAAGAACAAAAGCTCCTTTAATTTAGTCTTTGAAAAGCAGTATGGAATCCAACGTGTCTGCAGTGTGATCTATATGATCTGATGTAGGGAGAGTCGTAAGAAATAAAATTGGAGACAAAAAAGAGGGAGAGACAGTGAGCCAGGGACATGAGAAGGATCATGAGGGGACTCAGAGAGCCTTAGAAGAAATTGTTCCTTTTCTCTGAGTGAGACAGGAAGGTTTTGGCAGGCTCTGAGCAGAGATATGACCTGATTTGAGTGATATTACAGCAGGATCAGCCCAGAAAATGTTTGGTGCCCAAGGAAGAAGCAGGCAGGAGGTGGAAGAAGTGATATTATTTCTGGAACAAAATGTGCTGGTTGTGATGTGAATACGAACTTCCTGCTAATAGATATGTAATTTTGAGGCCAATATGCTTGTAATACCCTATGCCCCGGCACCACCAATTACAGTGGCCTCCACTTGATGCAAATAGACCGTTGCACACTAAATTCTCTTTTATTCTTTTTTCATTAGACAACTGCTATAAAATTACTTCCATTGCCTCTGTTATATTTTTTAATAATGTCAAACCAATGTCTTACATTATTAAAGAACTTAAAATACAAAAGTTTCATTCTGTGGACAGATCTTCAACTGCTATTTATTACTGCAAAGGGAAGTACATCATTATTACTCGTAATGCAATATAGTCATAAGCCTGAGGTGACTTTGGTCAAGTTGACATTAAAATGTGCCTTACTAATGTCAGTCAGATTTGCTTACTGATATGTTAATAGTTAAATATTGTTACTGTGAATATTCACTTGGCATCAAAATAATCACAAATGCCAATCAAACACAGTCACTGAAGTTATGAGATAATCTCTGCTAATTAATTGGCAAAACAGATGATTCAGGATATGCCTTTATATCTTTGTAGATTAAATTACATATATAATACCAAATTAAATAATGATAATCTCATTTAATAATATAGTAAATATCTTAATGGTCCTTTTAATAATTAAAAAAATGAAAATGATCACTGCGTTTTACCTCTCAGAGGTTGATATATTTGTCCTCTATTTCTACAATAATGCTATGTAACAAATTACCTTCCAACTCAATAGTTTGAAGTAGCCGCCCCCTGCATTCCTGGAGCTGTTGCAGCTATGAGTCTACTGAGGAAAGCAAGATTTAGCAAGGCTGACTCTTCTTTGAATTGCAGGCCTTTGAGTTAGCTAGGGCATAAAGACACTGTTCCATGTGAGATAGCCAGGGCACATTCTTAGAGCAATGGTAGATGTGCAGGAGAGCCTGGACAACCTGAAAAGTACATTTCTAGCAGGCATGTGCCACAGCTGGCTACATAGACTTGTAAGACCTGATTGTTAAATTTGCAGTGTTTTCTGAGGTGGTTGTTAAATACAGCCATTATTAAAATTTAAATTATGTAAAGGTACAGTTAAATACATTATATTTAAAAGAAAATAAAAAACATTAAAACCCACCACTTTCTAATTATTTTTCTACATTACTTTAATCTAGGATCTTGAAGTTATTTGCATCTAGTATGTCTATACAGTAGATTTATAACTACCATCCCTCTGTCCCTCCCTCCCTCTCTCCCTTTTTCCCTCCGTTCTTTCTTTCCTTCCTTCCTTCCTATTTCCTTCTCTCTTATTATTTTTTCTTCCTCCTTTCCTTCTGCTTGGTTCTTAATCATTTTTATGAAGATAAGGCAATGTGTAGTTTTATAAATGTGAATATATACAGGAAGGTATAAGACATTACAAGATAGGTTACTGTGCATCTTTTCATCCCACATTCACTAATGTCTCGTTGGTAACATAAAGCTGGCCATGGTAAAAGATTTATATCGTGAATATCGTCAAATGTGAGAAGTCAGGAACTTCCTCATCCTGTTTAACTGATTCTCAAACCAAGCTCTTTAATAATTACAGAGCCAGTGGTTTCACTTTTTTTTTTTTTTTTAGATGGAGTTTTGCCTTTGTTGCCCAGGTTAGAGTACAACGACATGATCCCGGCTTACCGCAACCTCTACTTCCTGGGTTCAAGCAATTCTCCTGCCTCAGCCTCCTGAGTAGCTGGGATTACAGGCACCTGCTATCATATCTGGTTAATTTTTGGTATTTTTAGTAAAGACGGGGTTTCACCGTATCAGCCAGCTTGGTCTTGAACTCCTGATCTCAGGTGATCTGCCTACCTCTGCCTCCCAGAGTGCTGGGATTACATGCATGAGACACCGTGCCTGGCAGTCGTTACACATTTTTAGGTGTACCATTCATTCTGAGCCTTTGCTCACATCAGTTTTCCAAATATCCTATTGATCAAAATCAAGCAGTGATGAAGTACACTCTACCTTTAGGGAAAGATATTGCAATATTACAAAACAAGTGGAATCCATAGGGAGGGCTGAAGAATTGAAGCTAATAACTCAATCAACTATAGCTGGGAAAAGATACAAAAGGCATATAAATAGGGAAATCAGTGTTTTATTTATGTGAATGAATGAGTATACATTACTCTGATTTTTCTCAAAAGCAACAATTTTCTTCCTCATTATTTCTAACATTTCTCAAAGGAAAACAAATGACAATTTGAATTACGAAATAGATTATTATCTATTTATATTTATAATGTGTTCATTAATTATGATGGTAGACAACTCAAACAGGCTAGCGTGAGTTTCTTGGTCATAATTTCTAAGCCCTAGCAAGCACAATTCATAGTAAAAATTTATTCCATTTAGAATTTATCATATTGTCCCCAATCCATGATTTTTTCAAGGTACTAAAAAGCTGACATGGGCTGTATGAGAGAACATTCGAGTTTAGCATTAGCAATGTTGGTTAATAGTCTTATTTTCCTTAGGTGCAGAATTGTCTCTGCACTCCCAGCTGCACTGAAAATATTTTCTGAACAAAGGGAGGAGGAAGACATCTTAAAGATTGCAGTGGAAGTCAAGGAAAACCATAATTTACATTTCTGAATATGAATGTGCCAGGGAGGCCTTCTTCCTTTGCTGTCTGGAACTTTGATTGGCATTTCAATAGAATTCTACTAAATTGGAGGGTGGTCCCAGGAAACCCATCCTTATGGTTACCAATGACTGTAATTCCAGGCATCTGATCTGAGCAAGTAATATTTATGAGAACAGGACATTTACAAAGTCAACTATGAAAGCCAATGGGAGCCAGAAAACTAACATAAGGAGGAGAATAAGGACATGGGTAGTAAGGATTGGTAGGTGCTTCCTTCTGGAAAATAGATGTATTTCTAGTTCAAGTTAATTCTGCTTTTCTAATTGTTGATAAAATGGCAAAGGGCAATTATTTCTGTGTGTGTGTGTGTGTGTGTGTGTGTTTGTGTGTGTGTATCATATATTTTTCACTCTCACTCAAAAACCTATCTTCTCCAGAAAGAGTTATCTACTATAATCTTTTAAAATTTAAAGCACTACAAAAATTGGACTATTTTGGATATAAACTTTCTAGAATTCTTGAGAATAAAATTTTATTTTGGTTGTTAAATTGCAAAATCTGGACTTCTCTCTTAAAATCAGGGAAAGAAAAGGAAAAAGAAATTGAGGTACCTCAAAGTAATTATGAACTTCTCCCTCTCTAAATATAACAAAGTTCTAAATCACCTTTTTTTCCCTTTTCTCCAATTTTCAAAGCTTGTAGCTGGAAAATGATAATCATACTTTATCTATTCTATTAGCTTATAACTTTTCCATCCAATCAAACTTCCATTCTGGTCTAGAACTCTCCTTTCTTCTTTCTTACCTTTCTTTTTTTTTTTCTCTCTCTACATTCTTTCCTTCCCTCCTTCCATCCCTCCCTCCCTCTCTCCCTCCCTTCTTTCCTTCCTTCCTTCCTATTTCCTTCTCTCTTATTTTTTCTTCCTCCTTTCCTTCTGTTTGGTTCTTAATCATTTTTATGAAGATAAGGCAATGTGTAGTTTTATAAATGTGAATAGATAGAGGAAGATATAAGACATTACAGGAATATAGCTGCTGATATAGGAGAAGTCCAGTTTACATGGTGAGAAAAAGAAATCTAACATTTTCCCGCAAGAGACTAGCCAATTGTATTAATAGGCAAATGTATTAGAATCTTTTCTGATCTCGATAATTTAAAGTGCAAAATTTATCACATAGATCACTTCCAGTTATTTTTAAGTTTTTCTCCATTGGGCTTCTAACATTTACTCATTTTTTCTCATGCCAATATTACATAGGACTAATTATTATAGCTTTAGTATAATTCTTTTTTTCCTTGCAGGTACAAATATTCTATCATTGTAATATTCTAAACATTTTCTTGAGTTTTCCTTTACTTTTTTGCCAGATAAATGTTATAACATCCATGCCAACAATCTTTAAACATTCTTTTAGGATTTAAATCATAATTAATTTGGCAGAATTGATAGCTTTATAATTTTGCATTTTACCAGCTCATAATGTATATGTAAAATTTCATGTCAATCTTATTTTATGCCCCTTCAGTACAGTTTCACAGTTATTTTCTCTTGCAGCTTTCATCAAATTATAGAGTTTCTCTTCTATTCCCACAGTAAAAACTAGCTTTCCAAATGAAGATTTTTAAAAACAAAAACCACCAATTGCATTCTTATCAGCATCTCAGATGATCATATCCTCACTTTTTCTAAAAACACTTTACTTTGTCATTGTAGGAAATTACATTAGGGCTGTGATTCTTACTCAGAATCTCTGCTAGAGCTATTACAAAAGAGAAATTCTCATTCTGCTAGAGTTGCTAAACTAATAGGATAGTCATCCAGAAATGCTATGTACCATTTGCCAATATATCAAAGACAATATTTGAGGGAAAAGACCACACAATATAAACCGTAATTTAAAGCTGAAGAGACGAAGATTGAGACATCATTTGTAGAACTTGAACTAATTCATGCCTAAACTTAGTCTATCTACCGGGCTTCTCAATATGGTGAATCAAAAATCTCCTTTTATTGTTTTACTTGGTGGCCAACTGTCACTGAAAGAGACATTCATATAATACTTTGTGTTCCATTTTTTGATTTTTAAAAAATAATCATTATAAAGATAAAACAGGAGTAGATAATCTACATTTTACAAGAGCATAGACACAAGACCCATACGAATGATTTACATTTAAACTAATGCAGTTCACCTAGTAATATTTTTCTGGTTACTTCTGCTACATTTTGTCACTGGGAATGACCTTTTAAACTTTCAGTGAATATGTACTTGAGATTCTACTTTTCATGTCTGTTTATTAATTTTTGCATCATGGTCAGTGGTATGACCTCCATGATTGCTGCTCTTTCTGCAGCTTTACATGATATCATATAAAATGTCTTTAATTTCTCGAGCACATTGGTAAGAATTGACATGCCACGTTTATTGGATTTACAGATTCTTTCCCTTCTTCATCCCTTCTTTGTTCCTTCCACACTTACTATAAAATAATACTTTAAAAAGTTCGAATTTTCTCAACATTTGCTTGATATTTTCTTTGCTTACCTGCCAACTTCTGAGAGAAGGATGTGAAACCTCTCTATTTTTATTATTACAGTTTTTGCCTTTTCAATATAAAATATATGTTGCTAGGAACTTGAGTATTAGGATGAAATATTTGTCATTGTGCCCTTTATCCTATTACCTCAAATCAATTTTTTTCTAATGTTAACATTGCCTCAGTGTTTTCTGTTTAGCATTTCCTTGGTATAGTGTGTGTGTGTGTGTGTGTGTGTGTGTGTGTGTGTGCGCGCGCGTGCGTGTGTGTGTGTTGTGTTGTAAAATTGTGCCTGAGTACAAGAGCCATTAGAATGCAAAAGAGACAAACTAGTTTTAATGAAACAATATGAAAAGTTCACTAACATAATGTCAGATTCTTTATTACAGCAAACATTTTTTAAATGATCACTTCTTTTCTTTTTTTTTTCCTGTTTTATTTTTTTAAAGATATCACTTTGTTGCCTAGGATAGAGTGCAGTAGGCTAATCATAACTCATGGCAAACTCAAACTCCTGGGCTAAGCAATCCTCCCACCTCAGCCTCCTGAATAGCTGTGGTGACAGGGCACAGCACCATACCTAACTACAAAATAACCACTTTTGAAAATTTGGTAGAGTATCATAAAAGAATATTTGTATTTACCTGAGAAGGCTGAAAATCCCCCTCCTTTTTCCAACTAATCCATGTGTGCAATGAGGTGAATGGTAAGTCTCCCCAAACTTACATATTGAAATCTTAACCCTCAATGTGATGGTATCTGGAACTGAGGCATTTAGGAGGTGATTAGATAATGAGAATGAAGCCCTCAGAAATGGTATTAGTGCCTTATAAAAGAGACCCCAGAGAGCTCCCTTGCCCCTGCCACCATGAGAGTTAACTGTAAGGAGATGGCTATATATGAGGAAGTAGGGCCTTAGCAGACAACTGACTAACTGATGCCTTGATCTTGGATTTTCCAGTTTCCAGAATAATTAAAAATAAATTTCTCTTGTTTACAAGCCAGTCAGTCCATGGAATTTCATCATAGCTGCCTAAACAAACTAAGACAATGTGTGAGGCTAATTTTTTTCAGCTTACTTCAACCAAAATCGTGACATAACAGATAGAATGAAAAAGCAAATAATAAAAAACCAGTTATGTTTTACTAAATGAGAAATCAGAGAATTTGCAAAAGGCGAAAGTAAACTCTCTTCTCACAAAATTCATTTCAGTTTGGAGAAATATAATTTTTCATGTGTAATTTCTGTTAAAATGTAATGGATTTATTAAAACTATTTTAACTTGTTAAATATTTCCAAAATTGTTCAGTTTTAATTTTGAATTCATGAAATATTAATAGATATAACCCATATGAGCAAAAGACCTTTGTGATTCTTACTAATTTTTAAACGTATACAAGGATTCTGAGAACAAAAATTTGAAAACCTTTGTTTTGGTGAAGTTTCCTTCATTTTATATATTTATTTTGAATATTTTCTTCCAGTTTATGATATATGTTTTTATTTCCCAAATGCTATGAATAAATCAATTTTTAAAAATTAATGAAGTCTAAGAAACATACATATTTTTGGTTAGTTCTTTATCTTCTAGAAATTTTGTTTATCCCTTGGATTATTCTGCTCTGTTTAACCTAGAAGCTCTATAGTTTTAGTTTCATGCTTAAGTCATGATCTATCTGAAATTCAGTGTTGTATTTTTTTTTTTTTTTTTGAGATGGAGTTTCGCTCTTTTTACCCAGGCTGGAGTGCAATGGCGCGATCTCAGCTCACTGCAACCTCCGCCTCCTGGGTTCAGGCAATTCTCCTGCCTCAGCCTCCTGAGTAACTGGGATTACAGGCATGCGCCACCATGCCCAGCTAATTTTTTTGTATTTTTAGTAGAGACGGGGTTTCACCATGTTGACCAGGATGGTCTCGATCTCTTGACCTCGTGATCCACCCACCTCGGCCTCCCAAAGTGCTGGGATTACCGGCGTGAGCCACTGAGCCGGGCCCAGTGTTGTATATTATGTGAAGGAGTTGAATTTCATTTTGACTACATGGTTATCCAATACACAGTTGTTCTAGCACCATTTGTTTAAAAGACTGTTGAATTCATTAAATTTCCTTGGCACCTTTGAAAAAAAATTCAGGTGGATACTGATTTTTAAATATTGTAAATATTTACAGTATTATAAATATTAAAATAGTGTAGTTTTATTGTAAATATTGAAATGTCGATTGGTATCAAATATCATTTTGAAATTAGATTTGGGGTTGCTATGAATCTATCCATCAATTTGGCAGTTTAACAACATTGAGTCTTCGTGATGATGAACAGTAATTCAGGCTTTCATTTTTTGCTGTGATGTTCCATAGTTTTGGTGTAAAGATCTTCAGTATTTTTATTAAATATGTTTCATTTCAAAAAAACCTTTTTCATACTTTATATGTGAAATTTTAATGTCATTTTCAATTTTTAAAATATATAAAATGGAATTGAATTTTATATTGATATAATATAGTCACATTTCTAATTTCACTTACTAGTTGCAAACATTTATTAGTTCTGAAAGTTTTATAAGTAAACAATGATGTCACATATAAATAATAGCAGTTTTATTTCTTTGTTTTCAATTTACATGGATTTTTTTTTTCTTGCCTTATGGTACGGGATAAAACTTTTGGTATATTATTGAAGGAAAGAGATGATATCCTTGTACTGTTCTCAATGTTAGAGGAATATATTTAGTCTTTTGCCATCAAGTTTTCTGTATCTTTTGTCGTGCAGAAGCTGTGGAGTTTGATTAGGTCCCATTTGTCTATTTTGGCTTTTGTTGCCATTGCTTTTGGCGTTTTGGTCATGAAGTCCTTGCCTATGCCTATGTCCTGAATGGTTTTGCCTAGATTTTCTTCTAAGGTTTTTATGGTATTAGGTCTGATGTTTAAGTCTTTAATCCATCTGGAGTTAATTTTGGTGTAAGGTGTCAGGAAGGGGTCCTGTTTCTGCTTTCTGCACATGGCTAGCCAGTTTTCCCAACACCATTTATTAAACAGGGAGTCCTTTCCCCATTGCTTGTTTTTGTCAGGTTTGTCGAAGATCAGATGGTTGTGGGTATGTTGTATTTCCTCTGAGGCCTCTGTTCTGTTCCATTGGTCTATATCTCTGTTTTGGTACCAGTACCATGCTGTTTTGATTACTGTAGCCTTGTAGTATAGTTTGAAGTCCGGTAGTGTGATGCCTCCTGCTTTGTTCTTTTTGCTTAGAATTGACTTGGCTATGCGGGCTCTCTTTTGGTTCCATATGAAGTTTAAGGTGTTTTTTTTCCAGTTCTCTGAAGAAGGTCATTGGTAGCTTGATGGGAATAGCGTTGAATCTGTAAATTACTTTGGGCAGTATGGCCATTTTCACGATGTTGTTTCTCCATCTGTTTGTGTCCTCTCTTATTTCGTTGAGCAATGGCTTGTAGTTCTCCTTGAAGAGGTCCTTTATGTTCCTTGTTAGTTGTATTCCTAGGTACTTTATTCTCTTTGTAGCAATTGTGAATGGCAGTTCGTTCTTGATTTGGCTCTCTTGAAGTCTATTACTGGTGTATAGGAATGCTTGTGATTTTTTCACGTTGATTTTGTATCCTGAGACTTTGCTGAAGTTGTTTATCAGTTTCAGGAGATTTTGGGCTGAGATGATGGGGTCTTCCAGATATACAGCTTCTGCACGACAAAAGAAACAGTCAGTAGAGTGAATCAGCAACCAACAGAATGGGAAAAAATTTTTGCAGTCTACCCATCTGACAAGGGGCTGATATCCAGAATTTACAAAGAACTAAAGCAGATCTACAAGAAAAAACAAACAAGCCCATTCAAAAATGGGCGAAGGATATGAACAGATACTTTACAAAAGAAGACATACAGGAGGCCAACAAACATATGAAAAAATGCTCATCATCACTGGTCATCAGAGAAATGCAAATCAAAACCACATTGAGATACCATCTCACACCAGTTAGAATGGCGATCATTAAAAAATCGGGAAACAACAGATGCTGGAGAGGATGTGGAGAAATAGGAACACTTTTACACTGTTGGTGGGAATGTAAATTAATTCAACCATTGTGGAAGACAGTGTGGCGATTCCTCAAGGACCTAAAAATAGAAATCCCATTTGACCCAGCAATCCCATTACTGGGTATATATCCAAAGGATTATAAATCATTCTACTACAAGGACACGTGCACACGAGTGTTCATTGCAGCACTGTTTACAATAGCAAAGACCTGGAACCAACCCAAATGCCCAACGATGATAGATTGGATAGGGAAAATGTGGTACATATACACCATGGAATATTACACAGCCATCAAAAACGATGAGTTCACGTCCTTTGTAGGGACATGGATGAACCTGGAAACCATCATTCTCAGCAAACTGACACAAGAGCAGAAAATCAAACACCGTATATTCTCGCTCATAGGCGGGTGTTGAACAATGAGAACACATGGACACAGGGAGGGGAGCACTACACACTGGGGTCCGTTGGGGGGAAATGGGGGAGGGGCAGGGGGTGGGGAGGTGGGAAGAGATAGCATGGGGAGAAATGACAGATACAGGTGAGGGGACGGAAGGCAGCAAACCACACTGACATGTGTGTACCTATGCAACAATCTTGCATGTTCATCACATGTACCCCAAAACCTAAAATGCAATAAAAAAATAAAATAAAATAAAATAAGTTTTCTGTATCCATAGGTCTCTACCTTTTATCAGGTTAAAAGCAAAGTTTTTGCACTATTAGATGCTGAAAAATTTTACTCTGAATGGTTGATAAATTTTTTAAAAAATATTTTTCAGCATCTGTTGGAATGATCACATGTTTTTTTCTTTGTTATTATGTTAATATGGCAGAATACATTAATTTGATTTTTAAAGTTAATTTACCTTATATTTTTTAAATAGATTTTGTTTGGTCATAATGTAATATCTATTTTTAAAATTGTTGAATATATCTTGCTAATATTTTTTCAAGATTCACTGGTTTGTAATTATCTGGTATTCATTTCTCTTAAAGAGAAGTGATAAAATTTACTAGCAAACTGATTTGGTCCAGAATTTTTTTGTAAAAATATTAATATTTTTGACAATATTATTTTTGTTGTTATTGAGTCTTTTTTCTTTTCTCTTGACTTTTAGTTTCAGAGGGTACATGTGCAGGTTTGTTACATGGGTAAATTACATGTTGCTTAGGTGTGGTATACAAATGATTCCATTATCCAAGTAGTACCCTTTGGGAATTTTTCAACTTATACCACCCTCCCTGCCTCCTCTCTCAAGAAATCCCCAGTGTCTATTGTTCTCATCTTTGTGTCCATGTGTAATCAATGTTTACTACAGCTTATACATGAGAACATGCAATATTTAGTTTTGTGTTTCCGTGTTAGATCGGTTAGGGTAATGGTTTCTAGTTGCATTCACATTGCTGCAAAGGACATAATCTTAATTCTTTTCATGGCTGTTGTAAGTATTCCATTTTGTATATATACCCCATGTTCCTTATCGGTTCACCATTTATGAGCATCTAGGTTGACTCTGTCTGATATTGTGAATAGCACTATGATGATCATATGAGTGCAGGTCTATTTTTGGTAGAATGATTTATTTTCCCTTGGGTATATACCTAGTGGTAAGATTGCTGCATCAAATGGTAGTTCTATTTTAAATTCCTTAAGGAATCTCAACACTGCTTTCCACAGTGATGGAACTAATTTACATTCCCACCAGTAGTAGATAGGTGTTTCTTTACTCCACAATCTCACCAATATCTTTTGTTTTTGACTTTTGAATAATAGCCATTCTGACTGGTGTGAGATAGCATCTCATCATGGGCTTTGATTTGCATTTCTCTAATGACTAATTGCATTGAGTATTTTTTCACATATTTGTTGGCCACATCCATGTCTTCTTTTGAGCAGTGTCTGCTCATGTCCTTTGTCTACTTTTCAATGGTAATATTTTTTTCTTCATTGAATTAAATTCCTTATAAATTCTGGATGTTAGAACTTTGATGCATAGTTGGCAAATATTTTCTCCCATTCTGTAAGTTGTCTGTTTATTCTGTTGACAGTTTGTTTTGCTGTGTGGAAGCTTTTAGTTTAACAAAGCCCCATTTGTCAATTTTTGTTTTTGTTGCAATTGATTTTGAGGACTCAATCATAAATTATTTGCCAACACCAATGTCCAGAATGGTATTTCCTAGAATTTCTTATGGGATTTTCATAGCTTTAGGTCTTACACTTTGTTTTTAATATATCTTGAGTTACATTTTGTATATGGTAAAAGGTAACAATCCAGTTTCAATCTTTCGCACATAGCTAGCCGTTATCTCATCACTGTGCATTAAATAGGGAATTATTTCCCCATTGCTTTTTATTGTTGACCTCGTCAAAGATCAGGCAGTTGTAGGCGAATGGATTTATTTCTGGATTCCCTATCCTGTTCCATTGGTCCACGTGTCTGTTTTGTAAGGGTACCATGCTTACTGTGGCCTTGCAGTATTGTTTGAAGTCAGCTAGTGCGGTCCCTCCAGCTTTGTTCTTTTGCTTAGAAGTGTTTTGGTGATTTCAGCTCTTTTTTGGTTCCATATAAACTTTTAAAAAGTTTTTCTAAAGTTTGTGAAAAATAATGTTGGTAGCTTGGTAGGAATAGTATTGAATCTGAAAACTGCTTTGGGCAGTATAGATATTTTAACAATATTGATTCTTCCTGTCCATGAGAATGGAATGTTTTTTTGCTTGTGATTTCTCTGATTTCTTTCACAAGTGCCATGTAATTCTCATTAAGGAGATTTTTCATCTCCTTAGTTAGCTGTAATCCTTGGTATTTTATTCTTTTTGTGGCTATTTTGAATGGAATTGCATTCTTGATTTGGTTCTCAGTTTGCATGTCATTGGTGTATAGAAATGCTACTGATTTTTGTACATCAATTTTGTATCCTGAAACTGTACTGAAGTAGTTTATCAGTTCTAGGGTCCTTTTTGGTGGAGCCTGTGGAAAAGTCTACTTATAGAACCATGTCATCTGCAAAGAGAGATAGTTTAACTTCCTCATTTCCTATTTGGATGTCTTTATTTCTTTCTCTTGCTGATGCTCTGGCTAGAACATTCAGTACTATCTTGCATAAGATTGATAATAGTATGCATCTTTGTCTTGTTCTAGTTCTCAAGGGGAATGCTCCAGCTTTTGCCCATTCATTGTGATGATGTTGGCTATAGGTTTGTCTTAGATGGCTCTTATTATTTTGAGGTATGTTCCATTGATGACTAATTTGTTTACCGTTTTTAACATAAAGTGATGTTGAATTTTATTGAAAGCCTGGCATGCATCTGTTAGGTTGATTGTATGGTTTTTGTTTTTAATTCTCTTTATATAGTAAACCAACTATTGATTTGCATATGTTAAAACAGCCTTGCTTCCCAGGAATAAAGCCTATTTAATCATGAGGAATTAAGTTTTTGATGCACTGCTGAATTTTGTTTGCTAGTATTTTGTTGAGAATTTTTGTGTCAGGGATATTGGCTTGATGTTTTCTTTTCTTTGTTGTGTCTGCTACATTTTGTTATCACAATGATGCTGGTTTGTAGAACGAATTAGGGAGGAGTGCCTACTCCTCAATTCTTTGGAATAATTTCAATAAGATTGGTGCTAGCTCTTTGTACGTCTGATGGAATTTGGCTGTGAATTCATATGATTCTGGGATCTTTTGGTTGGCAGGCTTTTTGCTACTGATTCAATTTTGGAATTGTTATCTGTTCAGTATTTCAATTTCTTCTGGGTTCAATTTTGGGAATCTTTCTGTTACCAGACATTTGTCAATTTCTTCTAGGTTTTCTAGTTTGTATACATGCAGGTATGCATAGTAATCTCCGAGGATTTTTGGTATCTCTAAGGGGTCCATTGTAATGTTTTCTTTGTCATTGCTCGTTGTATTTATTTGGATTTTCTATCTTTTTGTTAATCAATCTAGCTAGCAGTCTACCAATTTGTTCATTCTTTCAATTAACCAATTTTGGATTTGTTGATCTTTTTTATGGATGTTTGTGTCTCAATTTCATTCAGTTCAGCTCTGATTTGTGGTTACCACTTTTCTCCTGTTAGCTTTGGGGTTAGTTGGCTTTTATTTTATTAGTTCTTTTAGGTGTGACATTAGGTTGTTAATTTGAGATCTTTACAACTTTTGGATACAGGCACTTATTGCTTTAAACTTTTCTCTTAACATTACTTTAGCTCTGTTCTAAATATTATGGTATCTTGTATCTGTTTTCCTTAGTTTCCAATAATTTTTTGATTCCTACCTTTATTTCCTTCTTTACCTCAAAGTCATTCAGAAGCAGGTTGTTTCACCTGCAAATAGTTGTATGGTTTTGAGAGATCTTCTTGGTATTGATTTATATTTTTATTGTTTTATGGTCCAAGAATGTGGTTGGTATGATTTGGATTTTTGAATTTGTTCAGACTTGATTTATGGCTGAGCATGTATTCAATTTTAGAGTATTTGCCATTTGCAGATGAAAATAACATATGTTCCATTTTTTATTGGGTGGAGTGTTCTCCTAAATATCTATTAGAACCAATTTGTCAAGTGGTGAGTTTAAGTTCAGTATATCTTTGTTAGATTTCTGCCTCAATGATCAGTCTAACATTGTCAATGGGTTGTTGAAGTCTCCCACTATTATTTTGTGGTCATGTAAATCTCTTCATAGATCTCTAATAATTTGTTTTATGAATCTGGGTGCTCCAACATTGGATGCATATGTATTTAAAATAGTTAAGTCTTCTTGTTGAATTGAACCCTTTATCATTATATAATATACTCTTTTTTTATTATGGTTGGTTAAAATATATTTTTATCTAATATAAGAGTAGCAACCCCTGCTCCTTTTTATTTTCCATTTGCCTGATAGATCGTTCTTCATCCCTTGTTTTGAGTCTATGGTTGTCATTGCCTGTGGTATGATTCTCCTGAAGATAGAAGTTGGAGCTTGCTTCTTTATTCAGCTTGCTACTCTATGCCTATTAAGTGGATCATTTAGCCCATTTACATTGAAGGTAATTATTGATGTGTGAATATTTAGTCCTGTTACCATATTGTTTAGATTTTATTGTATAGTTGCTTTATATTATCAATTGGCTAAGTACTTAAGGATGTTTTTGTGGTTGTAGTTATTCTTTTGTTACCATGTTTATCATTCCTTTTAAGTTCTCTTGTAAGGCAGGTCTAGTGGTAATGAATTTCCTTAGCATTTGCTTGCCTGAAAAGAATTTTGTTGGGCCAGGGGTAGTGGCTCAACCCTGCAATCCCAGCACTTTGGAAGGCTGAGATAGGTGGATCAACTGAAGTCAGGAATTCAAGACCAGCTTGGCCAATATGGTGAAACCCCATCTCTACTAAAAAAAAAAAAAGTACAAAAATTAGCCGGGCATGGTGGCGGGCACATGTAATCCCAGCTGCTTGGGAGGCTGAGGCAAGAGAATCGCTTGAACCTGGGAGGCAGAGGTTGCAGTCAGCCAAGACTGTGCCCTTACACTCCAGCCTGGACAGCAAGAATAAAACTCTGTCTCAAAAAAAGAACAAAATAATAATTTTATTTCTCTTTTGCTTATGAGGTTTAGTTTAGAGGGATATGAGATTCTTGGTTAAAATTTCTTTTCTTTAAGGATGCTGAAAATAGGCTTCCAATCTTTTCTGGCTTGTAATGTTTTGACTGAAAGTTCCTCTGTTAACCTAATATCGTTTTCTTTGTACAGAAAGTCCTGCCCTTTCTTTCTAGCTGCCTTTAAGATTTTTTGTTTTGGGGATTTTGATGACTATGTGTCTTGGAGATGTCTGTCTTGTATAGTATCTCACAGGAGTTCTCTGAATTTCTTGAATTTGCATGTCAAACTCTAGGTTGTTGGAGAAAATCTTCATGGACTATATGTTCAAATATGTTTTCCAAGTTGCTTACTCTCTCTCCTTCTCTTTCAGGAATGCCAGTGAGTCATAGGTTTTGTCTCTTTACAGATGTTTATCAGAGGTTTTATTAATTTTTTAAAATACATTTTTCTTTATTTTTGTCTACCTAAGTTGCTTCAAAGGATCAGTCTTCAAACTCTGATATTCTTTTCTTAACTTGGCTTATTCTCTTGTTAATACTTCCAATTGTATTATGAAACTTCTGTAATTAGTTTTTTATTTCCGTTGTTTCATTTTGATTCTTTCTTAAAATGATTGATTTCTTCAAATGGCTATGTCATCTTTGAACTTTTAGATCATTTTACTGTTTTCCTTGGATTGGGCTCAGTCTTCTCCTATATCTCTTTGAGATTCCTTACCATCCCGATTCTGGATTCTATTTCTGACATTTCAGCCATTTCTATCTGATTAAGAACCACTGCTGGCAAGCCAATGTGATTATCTGGACATAGAAGACATTCTGGATTTTAGAGTTGCCAGGTTTCTTGCACGGCTTCTTTCTCATCTGTGGGGTCTGATGTTCCATTATCCAGTGAAGTTGCTTTCCTTTGTATGGGACTTTTTATTTTTATGTTCTTTATTGCCCTTTAGAGTTTGACTGTAGTGCAAGCTGAGTACAGTCAAAAGGCTTTATTTCTGGATGGTTTCAGAGGGCCAAGGGTCACTCAGCACTCCTAGGCTGCATGCTGTAACCTTGGGGGGTCTATGATCAGGCCCATGGCTTTGTCCTCTGACCTCTTGAGATCAAGCAAGGACTGTTCTTGGGGAGCTGAGGTACTCCCAGACTGCTAGCAACAATGTTGCATTAAAAGCTTCAAGTGAGAGAACTTTGATGAGAAAGCCGAGGGTAAAACCACTCTGACAGGGTTATTAGGGACCATGGACAAAAGCATCCTTGCAGGTGATAGGGGGCTGTAGGTGAAAGCAGTCTAGAGGAGCAATGTCAGCGTGATGGGTGAAAGGGCTCTGGTGAGGCAGCCAGGAGCCTGAAGGTGAAAGTGGTTTGAAGGGCAGCAGCAGTGTTGTGAGTGAACATGCACTGGTGGGGCAGCAGGTATGTCACAGGTGAATGTGCTATGGCAGGGAACCATCAGCAAAAGTACTCTGGCAGGGCCACTGAGGCTGCACTGCAAGCCACTGTACCGAGGGAGGGACTCTGGGAGGGGTCAGCAGATAGGAAGTCATGCATTTTAGACTCACTTTGATCCCATGGGAAAGAGCACTACTCTCTCCAGGTCTGGCAGATAAAAATAGTTAAAGCTGCCTACTGGAGTATGGATACCATTTAGGAATGGGCATCTATGGCTGTATTCCACTGTAGCTGTTCCCATGCTAAACCACCTGGGCTCCACATAGGTTCAAGCTCTGCCTCTGCCTACCCCCTGGGCAGTTCCCCCTGTGAACTCAAATCTCAGTGGGAGACTCCTGCAATTAGAATCCTGGTAGCCCATGTTGAAAGTGGGCTGCTCTGCATCTATTTCACATACCCCTTTCTTAGGAGCCATTCGTGGACAGGAACAGTCCCAGTGATCAACAAACACAGGTGGAGGTCCCAGCTTCCTTCCCCTTCTGCCCCAATGTCTGTTGTCTGTCTACTCGGTAAATTCTCTCTGATGATCTATCCAGAGTATGCCAGTCTACTCAATATTCTGGTCTGTCTCAGTAGGAGAAGTTCTTCATGCCTCCTTGACAATTTATTTAACAGATATGGGCTGTAATAATTTTTTCTTATTTGTGTTAATTTTCATAAGAAGTGTTTTTCTAGAAATTAGAACATATTGGCTATATTGTTAGATAAATATTCACAACATTGTTCATGATACTACGTTGTTATAATTTTATTTTCTATAGGATCTATACAATTCATTCTTTCAGTTCTGATTAGGTAATTGATATTTTCTCTATTATAAAAATAATAAAACTTTATGAAAATGAGGTTGTTGGGAGATTATCTTTTTTTCTGAATCTATTCTAGGAGTCAATGTTGGCTTCATTAATTTATTCCATTGTTAGTCTGTGTTCTGTTTCATTAATATTGGTTTTTCTTCTCCATACTTTGGAATTAATTTGTTTTTATTTTTCTAAATTCTTAAGGCGAAAACTTAGATCTTTGGTTTTAAATGTCCTGTCTTTATTAACGTGCTCTTGTAATGCAAAAATGTATTTAATTCACTAATTATATCTAATATGCTTTTGATATCTTGTATTTTGATTATAATTCAGTTTGAAATGCTTTCTACTTCACTTGTAAATACTTCTTTTATCTATGGATTATTTATGTGTGATTTTTAATTTCCAAATATGTGAGGCTTTGATTGTTTCTTATTGTGACAAACTTTTATGTAATTTTCTTATCATTGGAAAATATACTCTACAAAATTTATATCTTTTGATATTCATTGAGAGAGACAGATATATATACACACATTATAGCCAATGTATGATCTATGCTATGGTTTGAATTGTTTGTCCCTTCTGAAACTTATATTGAAAAATCCCAAATGTCATAATATTAAAAGCTGAGACCTTTAAGAGGTGTTTGGGCCATAATGGCTACCCTCATGAATGGGTTAATTCATTTATGGATTAATAGATTAATGGGTTATCATGGAATTAGGTTAGTAATCAGGAGAGTAGGTATATTTTAAAAGCCAGTTTGGTATGCTCTTGGTCCTCTTGCTATGTGATGACATCTGCAATGTTATGATGCTGTAAGCATGCCCGCATCAGATTTGGCCTTCCCAGGCTCTAGAACAGTAGGAAATAAATTTATTTTCTTTATAAGTTACCAAGTCTCAGGTATTCAGTTATAGCAACAGAAAATAGACTCAAACAATTTATTTTGGTGACTATTCTATGGGGACTTGGAAAAAAAAAAGTGTATTCTGTTATGCTGAATGTAGTATTTGTAAAATACACATTAGTAAATGATTAATATTGTCATTACAATAATTTATATTATTACTGAGTTTTTGTCCATTTTACTCATTTTTTAGATGAGAGTATTATAGTTTTGATAGGGAATTTGTATCTCTCATTTAGTTCTGCTGGTTAATTTCTTCTTATATTGTAAAGTTCTCTTATTCAGTGCATATACATTTAGAATTACTGTTTTTGTAATGAGTCTTTTTATTATTATATATTGCCCTTCTTATTGCTTACAATACTCTTACCTTTAAGTCTACTTTGCTTTTAATATAGCCATGCCCTTTATATGCTTACTATTTCCATGATATCTCTTTTATTATAATTTTACATCTAACCTCTCTGTTAATTTATATTTAAAATATGTCTCTTGTAGCTAATGTATAATTGTCTTGCTTTCCTAATATCTTCACTAATCTTTTTTTTTTAATTTCAGTGGTTTGCCAATTTACATTTAATGAATATAATAGTTTTTGGTATGTTTGGGTTATTTCTATCACCCTGATCTTGTTTTTAGACATCTTTCTGTTTTGGGTCTTTTTTTTTTTTGCTCTGTTTCTGTGTTATTTTTGGTTATTCAAGTTTAAAAAACATCTTCCATTTTAATTCATCTATTGGCTTTTAATCTATACTAAGTAATAATTCATTTGTTATTTATTTTAGTTTTCCTGCTAGCAATTACAGCATACATTCTTAAATTATCACAATCTTTTTAATGCTGTACCACTTTATTATTTATATTCTCTTCTCTAATAATTACAGGTCATATTTCCCTGCTTTCTCTCATGTTTAATAATTTTTTATTCAATGCTAGGAATTATTTATGAGACACTGTAGGGGTTTGGAATATGTTTCCTTCCTTTAAATAGTGCTGGATTTTGTTTTTATAGGTAATTAGATTACTTGTGCTATTTGTTGTTACTCCTGTGAGACTTAGTTTTGTTCCTTATTAAGGAGTATCTATTTTAGTATTCAGTTTAGTTCTAGGGCAGTGCCCTGTACTTACTCTATGGCCTATTACTCACTTGAAACATTTGGCCTTTCCAGGTTCTCAAGTGAATGTCTGGGTTTCTCAGAAAGGTCTGTCCATTCTAGCAGATCCATAACATTAATATCTCCCAGCATTTCATGACTCCTCTACAGTCAATGTCCCATTTTTACCCCCACAGCAAGTTACAGAGAACCCCATGACCAAAAGCCCATATGAATTCTCCCAGACTTCTGTGGCATTCCCTCTCTACTAAGGCATAGCTCCCTTTCACCTAACATTCTGCTCTGCAAACTCAAGCTGGTTCATCAACCCAGAACTCCTGTCTCTGTTTCCTCAGCTCATCAAGACTGGCATGCCCTATTTAGGCTCCACTTCTCTGCAACAGCAATTATAAACCCTTAGGCAAAAAGATGCAGGTAATTACAGATATATTCCCGTGTGTTTAATTTTTTCGAGGGTCACTGAACTATTCTGCTTGTTACATTCTGTGGGAACTTTTATTATTAATACTTTTTTTTATCTTTAATGCCAAAATAATTTCTGTCATGTCTTTGGGAATTCTTTCCTTTCTAATCCCCTTATTGCTTTTATTTCTTTGCACTGTTATTTAACTATTTAATAAATATTTATGCTTTAGGATCTATTCTCTGTATATCAAATTATTTTCTTTTTTACTTATTTTGAAAAGCATTCTGGGATTATGTCTCAAGGTTATCTTTCCAGTTTTCTTTTGATGATCCAATTTTTTAAATTCTTAAGTTGTATTTGTTTTTCTGTTTTACAGTAGCTTCTTGTTTAAAAAGCCACTCCTTTTTTATACCTTTAAGTTTATGAATTTCACCTTTTATTTCTTTCTTTCCTTTGTTTTCTCTGCCATGTGTCCTAGCATGTTGAACTCATTTCTTTTTTATTGTGTTAGTTATATGCTTATCTTGGTCTCTGACATCCTTTTGCCTACATGTGTATGCAGTTTATCTTAAGGAATTTTGCAAGAGGGATAAGATATGCTTCTTATGGGTACATACATGTAGCTAACTTCTGGGCCTGAGTGATCTTTTTTTCTTCTTTGTTATCTATACAAGGCACTGCCCTGCCTCTGGCCTCAGTGATCCGACCCAGTGCCCTGGTTGATTGAAACTGGCATGAAACAGGGAGTTTTGGGCTCTCTGCTGAACTACGTACAAGTTATTCATACCCTTTCCTGATCTCTGTTATCTCAAGACTTGAAGTACCAATGGGGATACTCCTTCCTCTCTCTCCATCTTTCATAGCCGTCCTGTTCTCTGTTTGTTGTAGGCCGTTTTCTCAGTCAATTGTTTTTCATCCATGTTCCACCTCTTAAAGAGTCTGAAGCACTTAAACTTCAACTTTGGCATGCTTTAAATGATAGAGGGTGAGGAGGCAGGAGAAGATGTGTTAAATCCTGCATCATGGTCCTAAAACCTGTATTACAAAATGTCTGAGCACAAGCTAGATTAGTGATAGATAACAATGAAGAGCATGGTTTTTAATCACAGAAGATACTCAGCTAACATACGCCAGGATACCCACGTTATCTGTGTATGATCAGCATCTATTTTGATTGGTTTCTGTCCATGTCATGTTTGCTGCTAAATAATTTAAATGTCATATTTACCTGTAATAATTGCAGAGTATGGACAAAGCATTCTGAGAGTTTGGAAAAGCTGGTTAGGAAATAATAGTTTGGAAGCCCTTGCTATTTTTAAATTGGTCCACAGTTGTTGTTATCTCTTTTTATCTGCCTGTTTGCTATAGGAGGAATCTTTTGAGGAATCAGAGGAGGATTCCTCTGTCCATTTGATAGGAAGAAGACATAGGATAGCCCCGCAAGACCAAAATATGTTTTTTTCTGACTTGTTGCTGAGCTTTAATTTCTATCTGGTGGAATCATGAAAATGGACTCATGATATTTTTCCTCCTAGAAAGCTATATTGACATAGCCTAATGTCTCTACAGCCTCAAACTCAAAGCAAACAATGCTTATATAAACCTGCTGTATTTACCCACTGGGTTAAGATGCAAATATCAGCCAGGATTCCAAGTCTTAACCAGGATATCACTTTCTTGTTTCAGGCATCACACTTTTTACTTTACCTTTAATGTCACATTGTTGCTACTTCTTTGGAAGATGGTCAGGGTTTGCTGACCATCCTCATGTCAATCAGTAGCAGGCCACCTGGAGCTAACTCTGAGTATAGCTTTATTAGAGTTAAATACATAGACACACACACACACACACACACACACACACACACACATATACACACACACATGCACACACACACACACAGTGAGGTTCATGTGTTGGTGTACTAAAGTTCTAGGCAACCAAAGGAAAAGGCTGGAAACATCATTTTGTCTGTAAGGATAAAAGCTTGAGGTCTTTGGACACAGTAGGTGGTTAAAAGGGCCTTCAAATTGCAGGCTTAGAGATTTCCTCAAAATGCCTCCTCAACAACTGTCCTCCTAATGCACCTTTCAGAGGCTCAGCTGTGTTCTGTAATGGTTTTTAAAAGGTTATATTCCCATATAAAGATTTTGCCCCTTTTTCTTTAAGCAAAGATTGCTGAAAGCAAAACAAAATACGCCTTTGAAGTGGGAAAAAATCAGACATCTAAGACATAAAAAGAAAGATTTCAAACTTGGAACATTAATACCAACTTTAGGACTACATTTTTAGGGACCAGCAATGTCTGATAAATTCTGATGGCAATCTGACGGCACCTGAGCTGGACACTGACAACAGGAAACTTGCAGATGAGATACTATCAATATGCAATCTTGAATCCCTACAGTTGCTTCCAATTGCAGTTTCACTAAGCTCTTCAAGCAGTGGTTCTCAAAGTGTGATCCCTGGAATAGCCGCATTGGCATTACCTGGGAACTTATTTGAAATGTTCATTCTCAAGCTCCAATTTATATCTATCCACTAAATAAGAAACTCTGGGGGTGAGTCTCCTCAGTCACTTTTAGTGATCTCTCCCCACCCCTGGGACTCTGATGAATACTACAGGTTAGGAACCATTGTTTTGAAGAACGTCTCTAGAAAGAATGACATCAAACATCATAGCCACCCCTACTCTCCTTTTAGATTGTCTCCATTTCTGCTATGTATACTTCTTTTAGTGATTAAACAACGCTCACAAAGAACTTCCAAAGACTGGCAGAAATGTTTCAACTACCAGGAATGGCAGTGAAAGCAATGCTTGCTTTTCTCACTGTCTCATCCAGGCCTTTGATCTCCTTTACAGGTGGGAGATAAGGACTGAATCTCTCTGGCTTTGTTGCTGCTAACTTTTCTACCTGCTTCTGGCCTCATTCTCCTTTAGTGATCAGCCTAAATTCCCTTATTTCATGTTGTTTGTTTGTTGTTTTTTTTTTTTCCATCTACCTTGGTCTCTTGGTTTGTTCTCGCTTCTGCTTGCCTCCTTCATTTGCCATCACTTCAGCTCTCACAAGAGAAGTGAGCTTTGATTGGTTGCTTCTGTTGTGAGCAATGGAGAGATGGCAGCTCTCCAAGAGAGCACTCACAGGAAGGAGAATTAACACTGCACGGTCTGCTTGCAATCCATTTATATTTAAAATTAGAACCCACCTCTGATGTACCTAATAAAACCACCATTTCTAAAATGAAGAGATTGAGGCTGAGAGAAGATAACCTTCCCAAAGTGGCACGTAGGAAACAAATCCATTTTTGCCTACCTGGAAACATATGGTTACTCATTCCTCATCACACTGTCATATATGTGTTAGCCTCTTATTTTGTCTGTACTGTATTTCTGGTTTGTAGTAACAGATATTCAGGGCTTAAAACTTATAGGTGTTTCTGAGTTTGTTTAGTCATAATTTTAAATTAAACAGGCCAAATGCTTTTATTTCAGATGTAGATAATAGGGAAAAAGGTAAAACAGTTTTTATTCACTTACCATTTCTTGTCCCTTCTTTTATACTCCTTCTATTTCACTTTTTTATCTGCATTTTAAAAATACCCTTGGGAAATGCCATTCAAGATGAGGGAAGGAGAGAAAGATGGGGTTTATGCTGATGTTTTGCAGTCAAATGTAAAACAAAGGAGGAAAATGGAGCATGTAGAAACTAATAGTACATTTTTATGCTTTAATTAAAATATGGACAGAACAAAAATAATTAGTCCTTTTAGTTTTAAAATACAGTGCAAAGTAAAGAATAAGGTCTGATATCTACTTCTCCTGAGAGACAGCATCATTGGGAAATGGTCATAAGGCTGCCACAGAAAGGATTTAAGTATGATGAGGTTAGGAAAGGGGGCTTGGGTTGCTCATTGTGTTTCTCCTGGTTAAGTTGCTATGACTTAAAGAATGATCTTCCCTGCTTACTTAGTTGAGGATCTTTAATTCTTGTACTGCCTTAAGACCTCTCCCGGATACAGACATTTTCCAGATGATTCCTGTAGTTTCTTGCAGAGTAAAAGTCTCACGGAGTTGTGGATCATTAACCTGTATTTAAATCTTGGACATGCCAATTTTAAGCAAGTAAGCCCATATCTGAGACTCTGTTGTTTTATTTGCAATATCGGTGATTCAACGTCTTGATATAACTGAACTACCTCAACAAGATCAGTGACATAATTTGTGGAGCCCTGAACTAAATAAAACTGTAGACCCCTTGTTCAAAAATTATTGAGAGTTTCAGGATGACCCAAAGAAGGGCATTAGACAGGTCCCTTCTCAGTGCAGAGTCCTGTAGGGCTGCACAAGTCATATGCCCATGAAGTCAGTTTTGTGCTTCATTGTCTCCAAGATGATTCATCTCTGAGAACCTAGAGGATAATATGGCCCATGAAGACCCAGATTAGAGCAAGCACAGTTGATATGTGATTTTGTGCCAGTGGCCCGCCAAACTTCATACTGCTTTGTTCAGACTTACTATGAGCAGGTTAAGCCAATTATTTGAAACACACACTCTGGATGTATTCAAATAAATCTAAAACTTTCAGTTTCATTTTTGCAATTTTTGCTCCCCAAGTTTATTGTAAAGGTGAAATGAGATCACAGATGTAGAATACATGGCCCATTGTAAAAGCAAACTAGTATTTCCCCCAGATATACTTCTGAAATTCCCTACACAAGAATCACAAGGCAAACTCTGAGATCCCGTCTCAGACTTAA
This sequence comes from Saimiri boliviensis, assembly GCF_048565385.1. Classification (NCBI taxonomy): domain Eukaryota; kingdom Metazoa; phylum Chordata; class Mammalia; order Primates; family Cebidae; genus Saimiri; species Saimiri boliviensis. Next base: position 60,813,053 of record NC_133457.1, on the reverse strand, counting down.
TGAATCAAAAGCTCTGGGACTGGAACATGGGAACCTGAATTTTCACCAAGTGTATCAAGAAGTTCTTATCCCACCAAAGCTTTAAGATAACTACAGTAAAAACAAGTTACCCATCAGTCCCTGCCCAGTTTCAAAGATAATCTTGAGATGTAATTTGTACTGGACTAAAGCCTGGCCATCACCAAAAACGTGTAAATTTTAACAACGACAAAATTCTTTTCTTTTTTCTTTCTGCTTCAACAACTGTTACTGCAACCACAAATATAACAAAACAGCTATGGTTCATTAAGTGTGTTTTATATGCCAAGTGCTTAATAAGCATTTTAGTTAATCCCCAGATAACTTGTGAAGTAGGAAATGTCCCATTTTTATAAGAGAGATGACTGACACTCAGAGATTTTAAAGGACTTGCAGTTAGCAAATAGTGGCTTTGTAATAGATGTCTGGTCTTCTGTGGGCCAAAAGTCCATGGTGTTCCAGTACGTACTACTTTCTGAGCGGGGAAGTAAATGAAGAATGTGGGTAAGTTGTCCCTATAAATTTACTTGCTTTTTTCAGAATGTAGATGTAACGCCCTTCTTGTCACTATACTTAGTGTTTGGAGCAAAAATCCTCTGAAGGGCCGGGCGCGGTGGCTCAAGCCTGTAATCCCAGCACTTTGGGAGGCCGAGGCGGGTGGATCACAAGGTCAAGAGATCAGAGACCAGCCTGGTCAACATGGTGAAACCCCGTCTCTACTAAAAATACTAAAAATTAGCTGGGCATGGTGGCACGTGCCTGTAATCCCAGCTACTCAGGAGGCTGAGGCAGGAGAATTGCCTGAACCCAGGAGGCGGAGGTTGCGGTGAGCCGAGATCGCGCCATTGCACTCCAGCCTGGGTAACAAGAGCGAAACTCCGCCTCAAAAAAAAAAAAAAAAATCCTCTGAAGTACCCAAGTAATGAAGAGGATCCTTTGCTTAGTGTAAGGTACTCCAGGAATAGGTAAATTGAGTTACAATGTTTTCTTATGTCTGAAGCAACTAAGCCCTGTCTCTCTAAACCCCACCTCACTAGTGAACAATTAGTTACTGCCTTTGTTGTTGTTGTTGCTAATAAATCTGGCTAAACGTAAATGCCAGAGACAAATCAAGAGACTCATGAAATAATTTTGAATGGAGATATGAGCTATAAAGCTATAAGAGGCACCTAAGAAGACATCAAAGGAAAGTTTTTTGTTTGTTTTTTGTTTTGTATTGCACCAATTTATCTTTTACTGAATGAGAAATACAGATTGGTGAATGAGCTAATATTTAATATTTTCTTTTCATATATGTGGAAAACAAACAAAAAAGAGACTATATACAGCTTAGTCTTCTTTTCATTTTAGGTTTCACTTCTATTCTTCATTGTGTGCCAAAAGGGGAGACAGAAATATGGAAACTCAACACAAATGAAATGAATCAAACTCTTAGGGTCTACATTTATTCCTGCTTAATAGGTTAACATTAGTAAGAGTTATTCAGACTGTCTATTCTTATGCCTCATAATATGTCTTATAAAACTTGTTAGATATTAGCAGAGTTATAATATATAGTAAAATTTAAAATACAAATGCCTATGTTTAAAGTAAATATCTGTTTAATACAAATTCCGAGTTGTATCCCTGGCCTAAGTAAAATTTACTTTGAATTTTTAATCAAAGAAAACTTGAGTGTTTTTTTCTCCATTGAGTCGTCAATTTGGAGTTTCCTTCTGCAACAATACCATATAATCAGTGATGTGGTAGTTGGTATTTAATAAGCTCTCCATGGGCAGGAAAAAAAAAAAAAAAAAAAAAAAAAAAAAAAAAAAAACCTTTGTTATATTTGCTGATTTTTATGCTGTGGAAACTACCACAAGGCTAAATTTTGTTGAGGGGATAAAAATAGTGACATGTATAAAATAGTTAGACCAATGCCTGGTACAAAGAAAACTTCTTGGGAATATTGTATATTTGTAGCAAAAGCTTAGGAACACCAAATATTCATCAATAGGGGAATTTGATAAACAAATCAAATTTTTCAGTGTTTCTTACTGAGAAAGTTCAAGGTGGCTGAAGAAAGTAAACTAAATCCATGAAAAATTAAATGGGCTCTTTCAACATTTTAAACATGTTAATTCATTGATTGGTTTTGATAGTTTCTGATGGGAAGTCAGTTGTTGTTCCTGTTATTATACCCTGTATTTATGCTGTTTATTTTTAAATCTGGCTACTTTTCAGAATTTTATTTTACTTTTGGCTTTTGGTGGCTTGCTTGTGATCTTCTAGGTTAGATTGTCTGCTAATTTACTCATTTATTTTCACTGGGATCTGTTAAGCTGCTTTTATATGTTGATTAATATCCTTCACCAATTTTGGAAAATCTCAGTTGTTACTTCCTTAAATATTTCTTCTGTTTCATTCTCTCTAATCTTCTCATAATTCAGTTAATCACATATTAGGCCATTTGAAATAAATCTGTATTATTTTCTTTTTATTTCATTAACTTCTCCATCAATAAATCATATATTAGAACACTTGAAGCAATTCGGCTAGATTATCTTCTTCTTCTTCTTCACCAATTTCCCTATCAGTCTTTAGTTTGGATAGTTAGTAATAACATTTTTGAGTTCATCAATTATTTTTATTTTTGCTTCTGTCTACTCTGCACTGTGAACAAATCCTTAACATCAGATGTTGCCTTTTTTGAGTTCTAGACTTTCTATGCACTGATCACTTTTTTAATTAATAGACTTTAGAGATAAGTTTTAGATTTACAGAAAAATTAAAGTAAGTTGAGTTTCTATATAATTTATTAATTCCCTTCTCAGTTTTCCTATTAATAATATTTTGCATTGTGGTAGTAATCTGTTACAATTGATGATCCAATATTAACACATTACTAACATGAGTTCAGTAGTTTACATTAGGATTCACTCTTGGTATTGTACAGTCTATGGGTTTGACAAATGTAAAATGACATAGATCCACAATTACAGTAACAACCACAGTAGTGTCACTGACCTAAGATCCTCTGTGTTTCACCTGTTCTTTCCTTCCTTCCTTCCCTGGAAACCCTGGTAACCATGATTTTTTGCTTATTTTATCTCTCCAGTTTTACTTTTTCAAAAATGTCTTATAGCCGGAATTATATAGTATGTAGCATTTCAAACTGGCTTCTGGTATGGCTTGGCTTCGTGTTCCCACCCAAATCTCATATTGAATTGTAATCCCCAAAATCCTCATGTTTCAAGGGAGAGACCAGGTGGAGGTAGTTTAATCATGGAGATTGTTTCTCCAATGCTGTTCTTTTGATAGTGAGTGAATTCTCATAAGATCTAGTGGTTTTATAAGGGATTTTTCCCCCTTTGCTTGGCATTCTTCTTGTCACCTTGTGAAGAAGGTGTCTTGCTTTCCCTTTGCATTTTGCCATTATTATAAGTTTCCTTAGGCCTCCTCAGTTATGTTGAACTATGAGTCAATTAAAACTCTTTCCTTTATACATTACCCAGTCTCAGGCAGTTCTTTTTAGCAGTATAAAAACAGACTAATACAGCTTCTTTCACTTAGCAGTATGCATTTAAGCTTTCTCCATGTCTTTTTGTGAATTGATAGCTCATTTCATTTATTGCAGAATAAAATTCCATTGTCTAGATGTACCATAGTTTATCTATGTATCTATTACATTGAAGACCATTTTAATTGCTTCCAAGATTCAGCAATTATGAATAAAGTTGCTATAAACATCCATGTACAAGTTTTGTATGGCTGTATGTTTTTAACTCATTTGGATAAATACCAAGGAGCATGATGGCTGGATCCTATAGTAAGATAGTATCTAGTTTCAGTTATGCTAAATGGTCTTCCAAAGTAGCCATACCATTTTACACTTGAACAAACAACGATTAAGCATTGCTGTTATTCTACATCCTCACCAGTATTTGATGTTGTCAGTGTTTTGGATTTTGACCATACTAATAGATATGGAGTGGTGGCCTTTTTTGGTGACATGTCTGTTCAGGTTTTTTGCCCATTTTACAGTTATGTTGTTCGCTTTCATATTGTTGAGTTTTAAGAGTGTGTATTCATTGAATATCAGTCCTTTATCTCTCTCTCTCTCTCTCTCTCACACACACACACACACACACACACATATATTATGCAAATATTTTCTTCCATTGTGTGGTTTGTCTTTTCATTTTCTTAATAGTGTCTTTGGCAGCAGAAGGTTTTACTTTTAATGAACTGCAACTTAAACAATTTCTTTGGCCATAAATTGTGCAGTGTTGTATCTAAGGTGTCATCACCAAACCCAGTTACCTGGATTTTCTTCTATGTCACCTTTTAGAAGTTTTATGATTTTGTATTTTATATTTAGGTCCATGATCCATTTAAATTAATTTTTGTGAAAAGTATGAAGTCTGTGTCTAGATTTGTTGTTTTGCATGTTCCTACCCAGTTCTTCCAGCATCATTTGCTGAAAATATTATCTGTTCTTCATTGAGTTGCTTTTGCTCTTATATCAAAGGTCAATTGACTATATTTATGTGGGTACATTTATAGGCTCTCTATTTGATTTATTTCTCTATTTATTCATCTATACCTCACTGCCTTGGTTATTGTAACTATATTGTCTGTCTTGAAATTGGATGGTGTCAGTCACCTGATAAGCATTAAAACCAGTTGGTGCATATCCACAAAGGAACTTGCTGAAATTTTGATTGGAATTGCATTGAGTCTACAGATCCATTTGGTAATAAGCAACATCTTAACAATATCAAGACTTCCTATTCAGGTTCATAAAAGATCTCTCCATTAATTTAATTCTTCTTTGATTTAGTTCATCAGAATTGTGTAGTTTTCCTCATATATTTATATATTATCCATATACTGTCTTATATGTATTACATATATATTAAATTGGTTCAAGAGTAATTGTGGTTCTTGCCATTGAAAGTAATAGTAAAATACTCAATTATTTTTGAACTAACATAATATAACACATATTACTATATATATATTTTATATGTTCTCTGCTAAATTTCTTCATCATTTCGCTCATTTTTGTCAACCTTTTGGAATTTTGACCAAATTTAAATACTTATTTTTAATATATTGTTTTAATTTTTTCCTTTGCCTACCTATGTGACATATTTTAAGACATTTGTTGCATTCTGAGAATTAGATTTAAAGGGAAATCATAATGGAGACTAGAGTTAATATCATTTTTCCCCAGATGGAGCATGCCCATTCCACTGTCAGGAAGCTAGGAGAGAGGTGATTCCTTTTATTCCTTTAGATATAGAGTTGAATTTGAGCTATGTATAATTTTAATTAGTTTCATTTCACATTTAGTTTTTAAAATCTTCATTTTGAGATCTGTCTTATTTTCATTTAGGCCTCTTGTCTTTAAGGTTTGGGGGCTATAAATCCCACATGGCTATGAGAGATCTCATTCTGCTTTTAGCACTTCTTGCCACTTCCAACTACCACCTTTCCTGCAATGGTATACAATAGAACAGAAGAGTCCAGTTTTGAGAATTAAATGTATATTTGTGGAACTTCTAGATTTCATTCTCTCTTGTCATCTAAAAAAAAAAAAAAACCATTGCAACTCATTATCTTAGCAAAGTCCTTTCTTATTATTTTAGCAAAGTCCTGGGAAATATAATCTATAATGACAGTTTTTTAAGTACTTATATATATGAACTTATTTATTGTTTACAACACTGTGGGTAATGTACTATTAGGATTTCCATCTGGAAATGGGAGAACTGAAACAAAAAAGTATTTAAAAGAAAAACTTATGCAAAGGCACACAGCTAGTAAGTTGCTCACATGAAATTAATGCTCTGCATTCAGTGTGTCAAGTTCACTTTCAGAAGGACTATCCCAGGAAAGTTATTTTCTCTGCCTTGAGGACTAGAATTATTAATAAATGATTATAGATCTTAACATCTCTTTGCTCTTTCAGAATCTATGTATGGCTGTTTCTTTTCCAAACAATTTTTGAATAAAAGAGTCTATGTCTGCCCATCTTGTGCCTTTTCAGATAGTATCATGTATCATGCCACCAATCCTCTGGCATCAATAAAATTGATGATCTTACACTCTCTCCACTGATCACCCCCTGCCCTTGATGTTTGTGTGATTTCCTAGCTTCAGCTGGTTTTAGCCCTCCTGTCTTAGCCCTGTGCTTGAACAAAAAGAGAGATTTGGCTTTCTTTTATCTCATACCTATCTCACTGAGCCTTATCTCTTGCTGCTCCTGGTCAATGGAATGCTCTTTTCCTGGCTATGGGATCTTTTGTCTTTTCCAGGCCTGTCTGGTGATGAGGACTGTGGATGTCAACAGGGATATAGCAGTAATAGCTTAGACATATTTATTTGGCATTTGGATGTAAATCAAATGAGGATAAATATTGAGTGAAGACTATATTAGGATGTTAAATATTATATTTTATGTTTCTATACAAACTATTCAACTATAAATGAAGCTGAGGTCAAGTTAAAAAACACAAAATAGGTAAATTAAATAATGTTGATTTTCAATAGTATTTCATGTCATAGGCATTGGGCAAGACTCAGGTCAAATTCTAATTCAGGTTGAAATAATTCAAAGTGACACCTCATAGCAAGCAAAGAGAGAAAATGTGGCACATATACACCATGGAATACTATGCAGCCATAAAAAATGATGAGTTCATGCCCTTTGTGGGGGCATGGATGAACCTGGAAATCATCATTCTCAGCAAACTGACACAGGAACAGAGAATCAAGCACTGCATGTTCTCACTCATAGGCAGGTGTTGAACAACGAGAACACATGGACACAGGAAGGGGAGCATCACACACTGAGGTCTGTCGGGGGTGGGGATAGGGAAGGGACAGCGGGGGTAGGGAGTTGGGGAGGAATAACATAGGGAGAAATACCAGATATAGGTGATGGGGATGGAGGCAGCAAACCACATTGCCATGTATGTACCTATACAACAATCCTGCACGCTCTTTACATGTACCCCAGAACATAAAATGCAATTTTATGTATGTGTGTGTGTGTGTGTATATGCACATATACATATATATATACATATATATATATATGTATATATACACATATATACATATATATATATAAAACATTAAATATTAAGTTGAGTATTTAAAAATATAAAAAAAGAGCTACCTGGTTCACATAAGTGGATCGTCTATCAATGTCTATATTTATAAATGTAAAAGGCCATTATTAGCATTTAGATTACCAATATTCACATTTGGAGCTCTTACTTTCATGACAGAGATTAGAAATAGAATGGAAAATATCACACTACTGGTTCCTTTTTGTGAGTATAAGAAGGTGTCTCTAATATCTTGTGTCTGTGTTAGCATGTATTCTTTAAGATGAAAAATGACAACTCAATGTAATTGTCTTCTTATCTAAGCTGAGAAGAAAGTCCACAGGCATGCATATTAATTTATCATTTTTGTGTGTAAATAGTCCAAGTACCACAGGCCACTATTTTAGTTGTGGATAAAATATATTCAGAAATGAAATAACCATCTCTGCTAATGACAATGCAGCCCACTGGCATTCAGTGAAGGCTTGTCATGCTGTCTTCTCTTTTGAAGTTCCATGAAGTATCACATTAAGGGGTGAATGCTTCCATTTTAGGTTCCATTTAGGCCACCCTATTAACTTTCTGTTAAAAGCTTTTTCTATGTTTTTTTTCCCCCCATTTGAACATTTTCTTGTAAAATCTCTGGCTAGAAGAAAATTTCCTTTAGGAAACTTTGACTGAAACATAGACACAGTTTTTAAGTTATAATCCTTTGAAGAGAAATATAGGTTTTCTAACTCTGTAAAAAAAATATTCAATTCTATCTTTTATTTCATACAGTCTTACTCAAATAGAGCTTGATATAAAACTCTAAATCTGCCTTTATTTTATTGATCCTACCTGAGAAGAAGTAGATAAAACTTTGTTAAATTTAGCACATTACTTTTAAAAATCTCAAATTCCTGAACACTGCAACTATGGAATGATGCTATTCACTGCTTTATCCTGTACTTCATAGGAAAAAAAAATAGAAGAATTGTTATCCCGGATCAATTTTTTAGTTTCCTCTGGGAAACATTTGTAGAGAAATCTTTTGGCATCTTATCGAGGCCTAATAATGGCTTAAATTATGATTAGCCAGAATAGGTACTAAAAAGAAAGTTTGAGGGTACCCCATTACAATCTTCTGCTCCCAAATACCAAGTGTGCTATTTTGTGTTATTATAGCTTAAGTCCTAGAGGACTTGACAGAGAGTTTTGCAATGATTTGTGAATGGAAAGCCCACTTGAAAGTACTCAATATTAAGAACTAAGAGCACATTAAGAAGTATCTTGCAAGACTGATAAGTTAGTCCTTTTTTAAGATGAAGGAACATAACTGAGGTTATGTTCATTTATGTCTTGATGATAAAAGATCATCAGTCAAAAAAGGTAGCAAAGAATATTCTTGAAGAGGGAGTAGATTATCCAAATGACCCCCAAGAACTCTACTCCTGGGAAAAGGGCAATATTGGATAAGCTGAACTGGTTAGTTGGAGAGTTATAGGCATGAATTTGGAAGTGAGATAAGAAACTTAAGTTTCATTAGTTGTCCTTTAAGGAGTAATGGAAGTTTTTATGGAGGAAAATCATGATGTGAATTTTGCAAAGTAAATTCCACCCAGGAAACATCAGGGAAAATAGAAAGACAGAAAGACAGAAAGATGAAAGAAAGAAAGAAGGAAAGAAAGAAAGACAAAACCTAGGGGAATGAGAAATCCTTCAAAAACCTGTAATTGGGAGGAGGGACAATGGAGAAGTTAGAGGGACATCTGAGAGGAAGGAACAAAGTGGATGTACTTTGGAAAGGAGGAATATGCCATGAACAACAATTATTTGAAGATTGTATCTACTTAGAAAGAGAAATTAAAGCATAATTCTCATTGTGTTTATTAAGAAGTATTAAAAATGTTCTAGAATATTGTACTTAATTTCTACATAAAATTGATTCATTCTTCAAGTTGTTAGAAATAAACGCTTTATTTTTTTTTTTTACCATGGTTATCTGGAAACTTGTGAGACATGTTCCATGAATTAAATCTGTGTACTAAACTAGACTTGTTGGAAGAGAGGACATTCTTTGTACCTAACACATGTAAGACAAAGTATAGGTTTTCAGAAATAGTAATTGAATGAATTGACCAGGAAATAATAATAATAATAATAATCATCATCATCATAGTAATACTTATAAAGACAATATCTTTATTACTCAAAGCACAATTTACATGTATTATCTCCTATGATTCTGTGTGATCTAGATAATTTCATGATTAAGAAAACTTCAAAATAGGTAAATAACTTTCCCAAGATTGCAGTGTCTAAATCTTAAAGATAAAATGAAAACCACATTTTTCTGATTTTCAGTATACTAATTGCCTCACAAAAAAATGTTGAACTAATATTGGGGCTTCAGTGATCTTTCCAGGAGGGACAGTCTAGCACTGTTTAGTGTAATTCTCATTTAATATCTTTATACAACATTTCTTGTTAATGGCCTATGTCTTAACACTTCTTCTCCAGAAAACCTCTCTTCTATCCTTTTGTAGTTATAACATCAACAGTCAATTTTCCTTTTTTTTCTTTTTCGTTAATCTAACTTAGATGAACTCGTTATTGTTAGCGAATTTTACAAAGCTATTTCCACTCTCTCTTTGGATTCCCAGATAATATGGCCCCAAACCTACAACTGAATACTGACAGTTCTTTATTGTAATATCAATTCATATTGTGAAAATTATACTATTGTTAAAAACACTAACAAAAGCTGCATTTATTTGCAAGCACATTGAGATGAGTAACAATGCTAAGTGATAGTATTTTTACCTAAAAGCATTTTAGAGGGTCTAATAACTACTGATAGTAACTATATAAATGTTTTGGAATAAACAGTTTTATACACAAGCCACACTTCCAGCTGACGTGATCACTAGACATCTGTTGCCAGAGCTTCAGCAATGTGTGCAGCAGAAGGACGATCTTTAGGGTCTTTTTTGGTGCAGACAGAGAAGAGTTCAATTACTTTCTGGTATGATTCATCCAGTTCTTCCGTGTTAATAGGTGAGTGGCCTAGTTCTGAAAGCTGCGTGGTGTGGTTCATCATCAAAATCACTTTCATCAAAAGTTTTGGTTTCATCATCATCATCGTCATTTGAAACATTAACATGTGGGTGGAATCGATAAAGTCATCGTCTCCTGTAGATAGATAGTCATTATGTATAGCAGCATAAATGCATTGGAGTTTTCCACTTTAATATAGATATAGATGTATTAGGTTGGTGTAAAATAAATTGTGTTTTTTGCAAAAGCTATGATTACTTTTGTGCCAACCTAATAGAATCATAGAAAACACACACACCCCATAGAGAACATAGTTTTTTTCCCCAAAATCCTTTATTACAAACCCAAAGGCACAAGTTTCTAGTGGTGCAAAATTAGTTAATATCACACGATTAGTAAGACGTTCAAATTAAGCCCTTCCTGTGTTTCTCACAGTTAGGAACTTGTCGCACAAGACCATAAAATATCCTTGGATCTGGATTTTGAAATTCAAAGATTATAATAAATGTACTGAGAATTATTATGTCCTTATTTTCAGGATATTGTGGGCTCTAAAAGTGGCAATGTAGTAGAACTTCAACATCTATTTACCTCAAATAATTAGACTGTATGAATACTGACAATTCTGGTGTTTGCTTCTGCCATGGGGATCATAAGGGAGAAGTTTATTCACAGGCATCTATGGAGCTTTTGCTGTGAACTCTGGGAAAGTTTTATTTCCTCTGCTATAAAAGAGGCACGAGAGGAACATGATGTATTTTCTTCTACGAGACATGCCTGGATGGACCTGGAAGTCATACACCCTGAGAATGCAGCCAGTGTGATAGCACACAGAAGAGCAGACCTAGAGCCCTTTCTTCCATATCTGCAGCACATTCCTAATCATTTCTTATTTAGTTATATTATAAGGATTATTTTTGTTGTTTATATACAAGAATTATAATTAATCCCTTTTTACATAAATAAGGTAAGATGAAATATAGTAATTTTTAAAATATATTTTTTGGGAGTGACATACATTTTTAGTACACATAACAGATAACCCAAAGGAAAAGAAACATTCTTGTTTGAAAAATCAGTATGTGCAAAAGTATAAAGTCAGAGAACTTGATATTTTTAAAGAATAATTGAGGTTTACTAGTTTTCAGGAATGAATAAACATGAGAGCTTTAGTAGGTGGAGATCGACAGGTAAATGTTTGATTAGAAACATATTATGAAGTATTTTGCTTGGCATACCAAAATCATATAAATTTCATCCCAGAAGTAAAACCATGAACTGTGTCAGAAGTCCTCAATGATGGTTTTATGAATCCTATTTGAAAAACACTCATGGATTTTTTTTTTTTTTTTTTTTTTTTGCTAGAGTAAGTTTTAAGGATAAGTAAGGATAAGGATAAGTTTATTTAATAATAAACTTCAGTCACAATATGTTGTTTATAGCTATGAATATTATTTTAACATTGATATTAGGATTTTTTATTACAATGTTAAGGAATAGTGGTGTTGTTTTGGAAGATAAATGCGAGAGGGCCTGTTAAACTTCAAGCAGCTTATGCAAAGACCAGTTTGCCAAAAGTGTGTCTGTGTAATTCTCCGAAAAGGTCAGACATTTGAAAACTCCTACAACTTCACAGATAATGGTAAGATAAATGCCTAAATGGACCCAATATTTTTGATAGAGAAGATACAACAATTAACTTATTAACTGAGTCCTCAAATTCACACCTTTCACATTTTGAGAGGACACCACCAAAATCATGGGCAAACATATCACTAAAATTTAGGTACTGAGCCATGAGTATAAATAAATCTAATTAATTTTTTAAAATTATTACTGCATCTACGTGGATACAGTTCTAAATTTTAAACATGTTTCACAGTATCAGAAAAACTCTTTATACTGTTGGCTGTTGGATTAGTACAGAAAGAGATTTACATTCAAGAAAGTTCATTATAGTATTGTTTATAATAGCATAAAATAACATTCATTAATATTGAACCTCTAAATGTATTATAGAATATATGATGCAATATATGGATATCAAACAGCTTATTTGAGAAGAATATTTAATAAAATAATAAAACATGGGCACATACATAGAAGAAATATTGGAAGAGGCCAGGTGAATATGCACTGTAGTAACATTTATTATCATTGAGTTGGTAGGGTTATAGATAATTTCTATTTTTCTTCTCTATTTTATCTCTATTCATCTGTATTTTTCACTTTCTACAATTAATTTATGCTATTTAGAGAAGGAAAAAGAAAAGAATAAAAGGAGAGGGAGAAAAAGAAAAAGAATAAAAAGAAAAACTCTGGCATTTATAAGCACTTTAAGCAGAAAATGCTCCTGGCTCTCTTATTCATGCTATTACTTCGTCGTTACCAAAAGCAGCTATGGCATGGATCTTGAAATATGCTTTCAGCCTTGCTGTGCTAATAGTTCATTCTTGCTTGTGGACAATAGGGTTGAATTTTTCAGACAGTATATTTGAGGCTTAATGGATGTCGTCCTTGGCTATGAAGTCAAGGATTACTTAGGGAGGCTCTGGCTTCTCAATGAAGCTCTACCTGTTTAACATCTGTGACATATTCAACATCGTGTGGGATGCTATCAGAGAACACAAAAGTAGAAAGAAAGTGGGTGGGATAGTGCTTCCTTCATATCAGAGTCATGTCCATCGGGACTCCCGATGTGACTTTCTTTGAAAATAAAATCTTTGCAGATACAATTAGTTAAAGTAAAATGAGGTCATACTTGATTAAGGTAGGCCCTGAATTCAATGATGGGTATATTTATAAGAGAATTGGGAGCAAGATTTAGGCACCGAAGGTACACACAGTTACCCAAGGGAGAATGTCATGGGACACAGAGACAGACATTGGAGTGAGTCGTCTACAAACCAAAAAATTCTGAGGTTTGCTGGCAACTACTAGAAGCTAGGAGAGAGGCATGGAAAAAATTCCCCCTCAGAACTTCCTCAAGAAACCAAACCTGCTGACACCTTGATTTCAGACTTGTAGCCACCCAAACTGTATCAGAATGAGATTTCTGTGGTTTAAAGCCACCTGGTTTGTGGTAATTTGTCACAGGAGCTCTATGGAATGAATACACAAAGGAAACAAGGATTTGTGGAGTCCATTCTATGGCCCATTTCTGTGAGAGATTTTCGATTGTTCTTTGGCTTATAAGGATTTCTATCCCTGTCTCAAACCCAGAAACCAAGAGATAAAAAACAAACAAACAAACTAAAGCTCAAATTGGTTAATGACTTCAGTCTGTTAGCAAATAATCATCAGGAGTTGGGTTCCTGTTTCTTCTGTTAAGTTCATCACCCTAAACTCCCTGGGCATGGATTTATCCCTCTACAATGATGTGCTGCTGATTTTGGGTGTTCAAAAAAACAGGAGATCAAGCAGTACTGGGGTATGAAAGGATATCTTCTGTGAGGGAGTGGAGCTGAGGCTGGCTTTTGAAATTTCAATAGGATTTGTATATACACAGAGGTCCAAGCATGCTTTTCAAAGGGAGAGAGATAGGGATCCTAACTCAGTTTTACAATTTAAGCAGTCAAATTCTACTAAACATGCTGAATTGTACGTTTTCTATGTAGGACTCCTGCATCTATCATATCTCAATAGTATATATTCTGCCAGAATTCACACATATAACGCCTTCTAGAATCCTTACAGACACCCTAGAGTATAGGTATGCTCATCCTCATAGTATTAATAAGAAAAGGAGTCTCTCAAAGGTTAAACGCTTTTCCTTTAAGTCACATGATTAGAAATTGATGACAGGGAATTCAATAAAAAATGTTTCTGACTCGAAGCTCTATATACTTTATACATAATAGAATAATTCTCCCTCTTCCCTTGCACTTCTCTTTATTCATTTCTTTCTTTAAATTTATGTAGCACTTTTATAGAATAGAAACAGCGCTCGGTGGGAAATAAGTTACACAAGACACAAATCTCAGTGAGAATGCAACATATTCATATCCTTCTGAACATAATGCCTTTTAAAACCTAAGTGTCTGTATGTATTTGGCAGGGGAACATGGCATATTAATTATGACGAGGCAAGCACTGTGACTTAGCAGGAAACTTGCTTATCACCTCTGGGCCATGCAAAGTCAATGATAATTGCTCATTTTTTTTTTTTTTTGTCTGTCCTCCTGAGCTGGGGGAGGGTATCTGAAGGGATGGGCTATGTCATCACTGTCATTACACACCTGCCTTCTGGCTCTATGCCTGGCATAAAGCATGTGATCAGTAAATGTCTTCCTGAATGAGTAGATACATGAATGAATGATTATATGAGACGATGGCTAATCTATATTTCTTTGGTCCTCATTGATGATTGTTACTCAATATATAAGATATCTGAGCTAAGACTCATATGTAAAGTTGAAGTGCTTATCACTAACTTTCACTAAAAATAATGAAATTATGTTGAATGTTTATGTGTTTTGTAAAAATATACTTTTCTTAAAAACAAATAACATACTCTACCTTTTTCTACCTTAAAGTAATTCTTCTAAATACCAGTCTTCTTTTACTATGCTCTCTTCTCTGACAGTGCGTTAGTAGTCTAGACATAACACACAGTTAACAGAGCAAGATCTAAAATACATGTGTAAAAGGAAAAAAAGAAAACCCATTTAAGAAACCATCCAACCTTTCTGATAAATTCTTAATTCTTGATTTAATGATTAATTTAACCAAACCAGAATATAAACACATTTAGAAAGTTTTCTGATAATTTAAACAAGACCTCATCAGGGTAATTGTATTTGCATCATCTACTTAGCAATCAGTCTTTCCAAACAGTATTATATTAAGATAATGAGACAATATGCATATGCAAATTGCTGAGATAAAAAATCATGTTAACGGACACATTAAACAGGAAATAATAGAATGACAATTTGACATATGAAGTACCTTCAAGTAATATATAAAAATCATGCAAAAAGCTTAACCATCACAACCTGATGTGCTTTTTATCTACTAGAAAATTGCAAGGGGAGATGGAGCACAGTGGCAGTGACTTTATTTTACATTACAAGAAATGTAAAAGAGTATTCTCTTTGCAATTTCAATATGGATAAGTCCCAAACTTTTTCTTCTGCCAATTTAAACTTTGATGAAAGTCACTTATGCCCTGATCCCACATGAAAAACTGCCAAGATTCCTGTGGTAGAGTCAGACAGATCCATAAGTCAGTTTTCCTTTCTGTCTCCTGCCCCTCCCATGCAATGTTCTGCATTATTTCTCTGGGTCTTTTTTGTTACATGCTGATTCTCAGAAAGCATTTATTTATATATCTCTGCTATTTACTTGAGCAGTGAGATGGTTCCCTTGGCTTCCTTTGGCTTTGTAGGATGACTTTTAATAAGGTGTGGGTTTCCTCTGGAGCATTAGAAGTTGTTTCCTGGGAGTATAACAATATCCAGTCTCCCCTCTTCTACCCAGATGCATTGCGTATGTCTAGGGAAAAGTCAGTTTCCAGTTAAGGGCCAATTTTCTAGCATACAGGGAAGATGTGTCAGAAAGATGTACTCCCAGTAGCTGAAAAGAAAGGAAAGTATTGTCAAAGCTATTTTGTTCCAGACATTGTTCAAGGACATTGACAAATCTTGGAGACGTAGGTATTATTATCTGTTTCTCAGATGAGCTAGTAGTAGTAAAGTGGTAGGTGTAGAATTTAACCTTAAATTTATCTGTTCCCAAAAGTCTTTCCACCATACCCACCATTGACCCAGAAATATACTTCCAATTAGCACAGTATAAAATATCTTTATATAAGCTGCTTGGAACCATAGAACCATAGTACAGTACTGACGGGAAGCTGAACTACCATGTAATCCAATCACCCCACTTAAAGATAAAAGCTGTGGCTTTAAGAGATGCAGCGTTTTACCCAAGGTCACATATTATAGCTAAAACCCAACTCTTCTAATTCCAGTACTCATTCATAACAATATTCTACCTCCTAACAATTTGGCTTGCTTTAATATAGTTTCCTTTTTATATTTTCATCTTTATCCTCAATTAATTGATTGTCCTAACTGATGAAACAGAAGAATTTACATTCACCAACTTTCCTCTATCTCATGGTGAACAAGTTTAAAGAATTCCTTAGAAAAAGGTCACTTGAGATCCACCACAAATGAGAATGGATTGGAACAAATTGCAAAACTATTTGGAGTTTAATTCACAGAATTTTGGAAGATTTTCTTTTCTCTCTGCTTTCAACCTTTTTGAACTGAACTGATGTTAAAATGCAATTAGTGTCCTCACCAACTTGCCAGTCAGCAGAATTCTTTGCTTCTACTCAAACTGAAAAAATAAACAGAAAAAAGTACAATAAAACAAAAATGCATAGCTACTTCACACAGAGATAACTTCAATGTTTTCCCAGAGTCAGTGCTGCCTGAGGATGCATCACATTTGTCCTTGGTAGCCAATTTTCTGCCATCTTGAGAACAGTTAGCAATCCATCCATCACTATGCTTGAGGAACAGAAAGAAGAACACCTTGTAAAGGGTTGTTTATTTTGTTTTTTGTTTTTTTTTTAATTTACTCCCAAAAGGTAAGAGAGACCAAATACTTGTTTTTTAATAGAATTTGAAAGAAAGATATTAAAAAGAAATAAACTAAAGTATATATTTAATGTATCTTACAGGCAATTGTCAAAATCGCTCACTCTCTCTCTCTCTGACACATCTTTTGAAAGGGCTTTTGTTTCGATATTTTACCTGAATGCATTTATCCCTCATGCTGGGGTCCCATTTTGGGAAACTAAGAACAGGGAAGTCCACTCCATAGACAGAAGTTCTGTAAACGCTTTGCACACATATTAGTCCCCAGATTGAAAAACAAATCCCAGATCAGGAATTTTTGTAGCTTGTTACACACCACATGGTTAAAATTTCAGTAGATACTAAGAAGTTACTTCTCCTGACTTTGCAAGATTCTATAAAATATTCATTTTTAAAATCAGTTGGATAATGGAGTAGGTAGACAGGGTAAAAGAGAAAGGAGGCATGGTAAGGAGGAGGTAGTATCAAGACGAAGCCTATCTGATTCATTGTTAAATGAGAAATCCTAAATTTTAGTAAGCATTTACTTAGGTCAATTTCCTTAGAAGCAAAGTCTGAAATAAGGATTCCTGTATGAGTGATAAATTTGGGGAGAAATGGGTGAGAAAAGAAGGATAAGACAGGGATAGGAGACAAGCAGTGACGTGGTCTCAGCTGGAAATCAGCTTCAGCCTGATCTTACAAGATGTTCTAGAGCTGCACTGTCTAATATATTAAGTCGTCGTTGACCACGTATGACAATTAAGCACTTGAAATGTGATTAGTCTGAATTGAAATATGCCCCAACTGTAAAATACATATCAGATCAAAGATGCAGCACAGAAACCTGAAGTATCTCATGAATAGTTTTCTTTACTGATTACATTTTGAAATTATATATTGGGTTAACGAAAATATATTATTAAAATATTTGACCCTCCCACTTCTTTTTACTTTTTAATTGTGACTACTAGAAAAATTTCAATTACAGGGCTGGGCATGGTGGCTCATGCCTGTAATCCCAGCACTTTGAGAGGCTGAGGTGGCTAGACCACCTGAGGTCAAGAGTTCACGACCACTCTGACCAACATGGTAAAACCACGTCTCTACTAAAAATACAAAAAAATTAGCTGGGCATGGTGGCAGGCGCCTGTAATTCTAGCTACTCAGGAGGCTGAGGCAGGAGAATCACTTGAACCCGGGAGGCAGAGGTTGTGGTGAACCAAGATTGTGCCATTGTATTCCAGCCTGGGCAACAAGAGTGAGACTATGTCTCAAAAAAAGAAAGAAAAGGGAAAAAAATTTCAATTATATATGTGGTTTGCATTGTATTTCTAATAAGCTACACTGCTTTGGAATGATCATCTGAATTTAATCAGGAAAATCTGATACATAGTCATGTGACCTACCTACCTTCCTTCCTTCTGTCCTTCCTTTTCTCCTTCCTTCTGTCCTTCCTTCTTTTTTTTGTTCCGTCCTTCCTTTCCTCTATCCTTCCTTCTTTCTTTTCTTCCTTTCTCTTTACTTCTTTCTTCTTAAAAAAAAAATCTAACCATTAATGTATATTTACCACTGAGCAAGGCAAGACTATCTTCTAGCTCTCCTGCTCAAGTTACACAGAGGCCTGTGATCTCATCATCCAAACACTCAGGCAAACATGTCCACAAATGTACTATCCTAAGCACACCTACAGAATGTTCCTGACAGCTTGGTGGTGGGAAGAGATATTGGCAGCAGGTCTTCCAAATAAGCAGCTTATTCAAGGTTCAAAAACATATCAGCAACTGGCTTCCAGGTACTGCCATCTTTTTATCTGTAGGCCCATGCTGTTGATGGCAGGTGAGAGCTATTGTGACAGGATACCAAAACAAAGAACCCTACTTCCATTTCTGAAGTGGTGCTACTTGCAGGCATCTGGAGGACATTTAAAAATTTAGGAGCAGCTGCAAAGAGTTAAATTATGTACCATAAAATTAATATTTAAGTTATAATTCATTACGTAAATTGTGCTGCAATTTATACCATTTCTACCCCAGATTTGTTCTTTGGTAACTTGCTAAATCCTTCGGTGCAAGCACTTGGTAACTACACTGATTTCTTGCAGACAGCCCTTTTTGTAAAATAAGCTGACCTTCATCGTCATCGTCGTCATCATCGTCATCACAGAGTCACCACTGATAATGTATTTGAACTTTTGCCCATGGTATATGGATCAGTATTAAGCACAATAAGTGATTTGTAATGTGTTGGGCATTTGGGATGTTAAGGCAAAAATCACGGTGATAAAAATCAATAGTGTAGGCGGTGTGTTATCTCTTCTTTGGCAATTTGTAGGTCAGAAGAACTGAGTACAGGCAGCAATTCTAGAATACAACTCAACTGCATAGCATGATACTAGGCAGGGGTCAATTTAATGTGATCTTTTCCCATGCTTTCAATTTTCTTGCATTTTAAAAAAGAAAATAAAAGAAACTAAATTGTTTAGTTTCTTTTTAAAAATCACATTATGAATCACTTATTTTGCATAATACTAATCCATATACCATGGGCAAAAGTTCAAATCCAGCAGAGTGACATAAGGAATGGACAGCTTACCAGACTCCACTGTCAGTGATAGTAAATATGACAGTGGATAAAGTGGCAGAACAGAGGAAAGGGAAACAGTGCCATGAATTTCTAGACATATTAGGCATCTGAAAAGTAATTAATATCTAGTAGGCTGACTAATATTTGATCTAGAAAGTATTAATGTGGCCTTGATTTTAAACATTTGAATCTAGCACTAATTAATCTTTTACAGTTAGATTATAATAACTTTTTTCAGCAAAGGATGGAAGCTACATCATAGCCAAATAATAATATGCTATCTGTATATGCAAAACAGCTCAATTATTTGAGGCAATTAAACTAATATCTCAAGAGTGACTTGAAAGGAGGTTATGTTTGTACAAAAGAATTCAATGAGAATTAGAAAAATAAAGCATTTTTTGGCTGTAATTCTGTGAAAAAAGTACAAAATGGACCAAAGAAATTAGTCTTCAATGTTTAATGTTTGTCATTATGAAACCCAACTCTCTGATGACTTTCCTAATTATCTAGATGAAACTTTCTTGTTTTGCAAAAGTGATAATTTTGAAGGGAGGGTGCTCTTGCTAGAGCTAGGTTTTTACTGTTGGCTTTACAAAAGCAAGAATAAAAATAGGAATAAAAATGTGCTGCACTAATATTGTTTTCTAGATATTTGTTCTTTGAAGATTTCTTGGTATTATTTGCTGGCAATTTCTTAAATTAGAACCTTCCCTTGTCTCTGTGATTTAAGTAAACAATAGGGTTTCACATACCAAAGCTTTTATTTTTTTAAAAAAATCTCAAAAGATCTTGCTAATAATCACACTACCCTTTGCAGAAATTCCTGGCTGAAAAACAGTTCAGAAGTAGGAAAGACATATCTAAATGGCAAGCTTCCAGATCAGAAAAGCCAGTGACTTAACAAAAGTCCTGGATAGATGGTTATGAAATTCTGATTTTCATACCAGAGCATATTCTAATTCACTGTGACAAAACTGCTCCCATGAAGTTTAGGAAATCGATTACCAGACTTTAATAACCTAAGCTCAAGGAGAGAATAATAATATAAGCATTATAGTAGGCCTAACTTGGCCAATTTGTGGAAGAAGTCAAAGCTACTTCAAATTAGTAAGGCAAAAAAGTCTTCTGATATGTTAACAGATATAGGTCTCACTAGTTGGTTCAGTCCTGCAAGTTATGTACTGACTCTCAAACATGTCACCATTTTCTGTGCTAGTTTCTTGGATACTGACTGATTACATAGTCTAAGACAGAAACACAACTAATAAACTCTTATTTTAAGTTATATTTGTTTCAGCTGCTCTATATTAGAATGCAGTGAGTTCTTTTGTTTCCAGCTAAATGATGATTTATCAGCACATTAAAATGTCTAGGGTAAGAGGGAAGCAGTGATTTTACATATTGTTTTGAAAGATTACTTTTGCTGTCCAGTGGTTAAGAGTAATGAGATGAGAGAATAATGGTTAATGCTTTTCAAGGCATATACATGTCTTCCATTATTGTGCAATGCAAGGTGAGCCATTATTTTGAGATGTAAAGTGAAGGATCAATCCTTTGGGAAGCTTAGGGATGTACACTCATCATGATCTACAGATGTGGACAGATTTCTTGTGTAAATGGTTATAAAGCATATCAAATACAAGAGTGATTGGCATGTGTTATTTATAGAGAAAAATCACAGCCATACTGAAAGGATCTCCAGATATTTTTACTCACAGATCTAAAATTAGGATTCCATAATTTGTATACTGTTAAAACAAATTAAAACAACAAACACACAAAAATCAGAATATAGTGGAGAACGTGACATCCAAATTTCACTTGATGTTTAACCTTAGTGTCAATTTTGAGTGCTCTCTATAAATCCACTGCCATTCTTCTTGATCAGCTCCTCAGCATCTCAAACCTGTTTTTAAATTTATTGCTATACTTATCTTACTAAAGGAGAAATCTAATTATAGCTCTACCCTTGAAACTCTTGCTTAGGTACCTGTTGCCTAAAGATGACACTTAAAAGCCAAATTGTTCTCACAATTTATTCCTGACTACCATTTTCATTGGTTAATACTAACCTTTTACATTTCCATAAAATCATAATACTTTTCAAAATGCTTTTTGTTTTAGAAGGGCTATTCTTATTTTTATCTGCCAGAGAAATGTATATTAATACATTTCCTGGTTGGTCTCATGCTTTCTACTTTATGAGCATAAATCCTTGCTGCTTATCTACCTGTATATTCTGTACTTAAATTATTATTTCAATTATTATTTCTTTGCTTTAATTGATTTATTTAGAAGTTGATAGCCACTATTAGCATTACTACATCTCTAGTGCTTGGACTCAGTGTACTTTAGATGCTTTTAAATTGTGTCCATTTGAGTTGACTATATTTAACTTTATCATCTTTTCCCCTCATAAGTCACAGATCAAAGAATACTCCCTTTTTAAGCAGTTATTAACAGGAGAAATACACACCATTGTTTCAGAAAGTGATTATGCAGATTGACTCTCCTAGTAGGAAATTAGAAAATTCACTCAGCACCACAGCTGTGGGACTTAATTTATAGAATCAGCTATATTTTGAAAACTTTGAAAATCTGCCAAAAGAGAAAATTATAAGATTGATTCTGTAAATGATGGTGTTCAAAGTTAAACTACTTCTCTGATGGATTTGTTAGGGAAGATTTTTTCCCAGCCATATTTTCTGTTTTCTTACTTTTGATCATTGGATAACTTCTGTTTCATCCTATAGCAAATAATTCTACCTGTGTAAAATGTAAGCCTATAATCATTTGTGAAAGATGAAGGCAGTCCTTTATCTATTTAGATTAGGTAAATGAATTGTGAACAGAGTGTCCTTTACTTCAAATACTACACTCTCATCCCACACCCCCTGTTCTGTTGAATATTGTCACTAAAATAACAAATACCATGGGTGGCAGGGACAGTGAAGGAAACTAAATTTTTTTTAAAACATACACTGCTGAAGTGAGGCATTATCACATGAGCCTGTTTTCCAATTTAGAACACACTCATCCCTTAATTTGGTTTGATGTGACTGCACATACAGAAAAGTTCATATAGACTCAGTGTACAGCTTGATTCATTTTACAAATGGAACACACCGGTACACCAACATATAAAAGTACTTCATACCCTCATCTAATCATGATCTTACTTCCACCCCAGGGGAGCCATTATCCAAACTTTCAACATCATGGATGCTTATTTTTGTATTCCTTGCAAATTGCATGTTAAATAGTTATTTTTTCATTCTGGCTTGTTTCCCTCAATACTATGTTTGTAAGTAGCTATATTTTGTTCCTTCTCATTGCTATATAGTATTGCATTGTATGAATATACCCACAATTTATTTATCCATTCAACTGTTAATAGGCCCCTGAGTAGTTTTGAGGTTGGCTTTATGAATACTGCTGCTATGAATATTCATGTGCACGTCTTTTGGTGAACATATGTATGCATTTTTCCAAATGTTAAACCCATCTTATATTCCTGGAATAAACCACACTTTTCGTGATATATTATCCTATTTATATGTTGCTGGATTTGATTTTCTAGGATTAGATTTAGGATTGTTGCATTTATGTGACTAAAAGAAATTAGCCTGTAATTTTCCTTTCCTTTAATGTTTTGTGAAGTGTTTGTGTTAGGTTTGCCTGGGTCTTATAAAATATGAGTTGGAAATTGTTATCTCTTTTTTTTTCCTACTCTGAATGAGTTTGTTTAATAGTGGTATTATTCCCTTGAATATTTGGAAGAACTCACTGTTAAAGTCTATGGGTCTGGAATTTTCTTTTTGGAAATGTTTCTAATGATTAAGTTTTTTCATAGATATGAGACTATTAAGATTTTCAATTTCTTCTGTCAATTTAGGCTATGGATTTTTCCCCAAACATAACCATATCATACAATTTTCTAAATTAGTTGGCATTAGCTTGTTAATAACATCAATTTCTTTGACGCTTGAATGATATTAGTGATGACTTCTTTTGTGTTCCTAATACTGACAACTGTTTTTTCTTCTTTTCTTATTGATTAGTTTGTAGGTACTTATGAGTTAAATTAATATTTTTATAGATTGTATATGTTTAATATTTGAATTAGTTTTTCTCTAATTTCTTGAGATGGATGTGTAAATATTGATTTTCAGCCCTCTTTCTAATAGATTTTTAAAAAACATATTTAATGGATTTTTTTCTCTGAAAACATTTTTCTTTTGGCTTTTTATATATAAAATGTTTTCCACTAGAAATAGAATTCTAAGTTACATTGTTTTAATATTTTTCAAAAGTCCATGTCATCATTTTCTAGCTTTTATTATTTTTAAGTTTAGTTTCAGTCTTGCTGTTTCTTTGAAAGTGATTTGTCTTTTTTACTTGGCTTGATTTTCTCTTTGGATTCCTACACTGTGACTTGGATATACATTGCCTGAAGTTTGTTGAACTTCTTGAGTCTGGATTAATGTCTTCTGCCAATTTTGGAAAATTTTCAGCCATTACCTCTTCACTATTTCCATTGCCAAATTATCTCTCTTTTGTCTTTCTGAGAATAGATTTATACAACTACAAGCCTTGTTGAGTATGTTCCACATGTCTCTCATCATTTTTCCCTGAATTGTTCTCTTTGAACATCAGTTTTGCATTTTTCATTTATTTGTTTCTTAATTCACTAAATTTTCTCTAGCTAACATGCTATTGGATTCATCCATTGAAGTTCTTAATTTCAGGTATTTTATTATTTAGTCTAAAATGTCCACTTAATTTGTTTTTATAGGTCCCAATTTTTAATTGAAAATTTTCATCATTTTATGTCTTTATTCCTTATTTTAATCTATTTCATTAATATAGTTATCATAATTATCTTGAAGTTCAG
The DNA here is from genome assembly GCF_048565385.1 of Saimiri boliviensis. Classification (NCBI taxonomy): domain Eukaryota; kingdom Metazoa; phylum Chordata; class Mammalia; order Primates; family Cebidae; genus Saimiri; species Saimiri boliviensis. The sequence continues at coordinate 60,788,823 of NC_133457.1, read as the reverse complement.
TTCTGTTCATGCCAACATCCATGTTCTGGTTATAATATCAGTTTCTTAAAAATTATTACTTTTTATATAGTCTTGAAATTTTGTAAGTTTTTTTTGTTTAGATTGTGTAAAAATAACCATAGAGACTACAGATTGTGTAATTCTCAACCAGACAGAGTTAATTCTTATCTTTGTTAGGGAAAGAAAATAGGAGGGTGTTGTCCTCAATCCAAAGTAGATTATGATTTCAGTAAAGGTCATTTCAGCTCTAATTTGCTCTGCTTTCTAGAGCATGAGGCTTTCTGCCAGAACAAAACCTGAGTTTCACCCAATAGCTAGCCTACTCCCCATGAAAAATCTTTCTTTCTTAATAACCACCAGTGCACTCCTACAAAATTTACTCTGACATTCCAAATTTGCAGCCTTACAACACAGTAATTTTTAAGGGGGTACACAGCAGCATAGGGGATCTCCCCATTCTTGCTCTTTCTCATTCTAGCTCTGCATAACTTGTGAAAGATCTGCTGTTTACTGTTTCTCTAGGAAGATTCCTCTGTCTGGAATGAGTCACAGTTCTTAGGCTTTAACCTACACTCAAAATTAGTAAATTCTACCAGAATAAAAACTGCCGAGATCCTCAGTCCACCTCTGAATTATTCTCTCCTCTCTGAAATTTTATTCCATTAGTCCTTATTTTGATAGCTTTCTTATGCTTTCAGTATATGAGTGTTGTAATGAATTCATATATTATAGTTTCTTTCAGTAGCTGAGTGAACATTCAACAACCTATTATAACTTACCTGAAAGTGAAGTGTCCCAAAACGGAATTTATTTTTCTACTCTAACAACGTGATTTGAACACCTAAGTCTAATATAGAATAGATTTCTACTTCCTCTCAATAAATTAATAAGAGAAATTTATAGCAAAAATTAATTAAACTGTATTGAAAATTATAATTAAACTTTACCGATTCATTACAAGATAAGCTCTTCATAATTATTTCTCAATAATTACAGGTATATCTCATATTACTGCACTTTACAATTTCAAATTGAAGGTTTGTGGCAATCCTGCATTGAGCAAGTCTATCGGTACAATTCTTCCAAAAACATGGGCTCACTTTTTGTCTCTGTGTTGCATGACGACAATTCTCTCACAATATTTCAAAACTCTTCTTCATTATTATATATTTTACGGTGCTCTGTGATCAGTGATCTTTGACATTATTATTGTAATTATTTTGGGACCTCATGAACCAATATAAGATGACAAACTGAACTGATAAATGTTGTTTGTGTTCTAGCCAATTCCCATGTCTCTTTCTCTTTTCAGGCATCCCTATTCCTTAAGATAAAACAATATTGAAATTAGGTCAATTAGTAACCCTCCTAATTTCAGCCTCAAAGACATGTATAGACTGAAAGTGAAGTGATATAAGCAGATAATCCATGCAAATGAAAACGAGAGGGGAGCAGGGGTACCCGTACTTATATCAGGCAAAATGTACTTATATCAAAAACTGTGACAAGAGACAAAAAATAAGGTCAGTACATAATGACAAGAGTCAATTCTTCGAGATGATAGAAAAATTTAAATATATATGCATCCACCATCAGATCACCTATATATGTAAACCAGATATTATCTAATCTGAAGGAAGAAATAGAAAACAATATACTATTGATAGGAAACTGGAATACCCTGCTTTCAACAATTGGTAGATCAGACAGAAATCAATAAGAAAACATTGGAATGGAACTACATGTTAGACCAAATGGACCTAACAGACATGTATAGAACATTTTATCCAAATACATTCACCTCTAGCACATATGGGACATTATGCAGGAGCAACCACACATTAGGACACACAACAAGTCTTGACAAATTGAGAAAGATTGAAATCATTTCCAACCACATAACTGTATGACTCTAGAAATCTATTATCGAAAAATAATATAAATATTAGAAAATTTACATGTGAACAGAAACTAAATAACATGCCCCCGAACAACCAATGGATCAGAATAAAATCAAAGAAAAATGTAAAATGAAATTCTTTCACAAATGAAAATGGAAACACAATATACTGAAACTTATAAGAGGCTAGAAAAGCAGTTCTAAGTGGAAAGTAGAAAGTGATAAATGCCTACAAAAAGGAAAAACTGATCTAAAATATGCAACCTAACTTTACACTTCAAGCAACTTGAAAAAAGCAGAAAGTTAGTACAAGAAAGAAAATGAAAAAATCAGAGGAAAAATAAAGAAATGAAAAGTAGAAAATCAATTGAAAAGATCAACAAATGAACTTTAAAAAAAATTGACAAACCTTTAATTAGAATGATGAAGAAAAAATGAGAGAAGATTGAATAGACAAAATCAGAAATGGAGGAGACATTACAACTGATTCTTTAGAAATACAAGGGATCATAAGTGACCACTATGAAGGATAATACACCAACAAATTGGACAACCTAGAATAAACGGATAAATTTCTGGCTATATAAAACCTAACAAGACTAAATTGTAAAGAAAAATCAATTCTTAGTTCATGCATAATTTTAAAAAATGTATGCATAATAATAATATAAAAACCTCCCAACATAGAAATCACAGGACCTGATGGCTTTACTGGTGAATACAACTAAATATTAAAGTTAATATAAATTCTTCTCAAATGCTTCCAAAAAAATTGAAGAGGAAAGAACACATTCAAAATTATTTTATAAGGCCAGAATTACCCTAATACCAAAGTCATACAAGGATCTTATGAGAAAATGTATGCGAAACTTTTCAACAAAATACAGCTGACCCTTAAGCAATGAAAGAGTTAGGAGCACTGATATCCTGCACAGTAGAAAATTTATGTATAACTTTTGACTCTGCCAAAAGCTAACTATTAATTGCCAACTCTTGATCAGAAGTCTTACCAATAACATAGGTCAATTAACACATATTTTTTATATTATATTCCTATTATATTCTTATAATACAGTAAGGTAGAGAAAAACATTATTAAGAAAATCATAAGAGAAAATACTATTAAGTGAAGGTAAATAATCACAAAAACGTTTATCGTTGTCTTAACATTGAGCGAACAAAGGAGCAAGAGAAAGAGGCAGAGTTGATGGTATACATGTACACAATGGAATGTGGTGTGTGTGTGTATATACATATTTTCTAGCTTTTATTATTTTTAAGTTTAGTTTCAGTCTTGCTGTTTCTTTGAAAGTGATTTGTCTTTTTTACTTGGCTTGATTTTCTCTTTGGATTCCTACACTGTGACTTGGATATACATTGCCTGAAGTTTGTTGAACTTCTTGAGTCTGGATTAATGTCTTCCACCAACTTTGGAAAATTTTCAGCCATTACCTCTTCACTATTTCCATTGCCAAATTATCTCTCTTTTGTCTTTCTGAGAATAGATTTATACAACTACAAGCCTTGTTGAGTATGTTCCACATGTCTCTCACCAATTTTCCATTTTTGTGTGTGTGTGTATATATATATATACACACACACACATGTATGTATATATACACATATGTAGACATATGTATATATACACATACACGCGCACACACACATATATATATACACACACATACACATACACACAAAATGGAATATTATACAGCCTTTAAAAGTAGGTGTCTTGCTGTCTCAGTGAGGGCAGAGGCAGAAGAAAATCTGTGTATAAGTAGATCTGCACAGTTCAAACTCAGGTTGTTCGAGGGTCAACCAGACAAGCAAATAAAATTCAACAGCACATTAAAAGGATCACTCACCGTGAGCAAGTAGAATTTGTTCCTGGAATAATATGGTTTAAAATATGCAAATTAATAAATATGATACATTATCTAGAATGAAGGATGAAAATCATATGATCATCCCAATAGATGCAGAAAAAGCATTTGACAAAATTCAACACCTTTCACAATAAAATCTCTCAACAAATTAGCAATAAAAAAAATAAACTTCAACACGGTAAAAGTAATATATGACAACCTCACAGGAAGCATTATATTCAATGGTGAACATCTGAAAGCTTTTTCTCTAAGATGAGGAACAAGACAAGGATGTCCACTCTTAACATTTCTATTCAACACAGTGCTGGAAGTTCGAGACAGAGCAATTAAGCAAGAAACATAAACAAACATATCCAGATTGGAAAGGAAGTAGTACAATTATCTCTGTTTGCAGATTACATGATTTTATATATACAGAACCTAAAAGACTTCATAAAAAAATTGTTGCAATCAATAAACACATTCACTAACATTGTAGGACACAATATTAACATACAAAAATTAGCAGTGTTTCTATACATTAATAACAAACTATCTGAAAAATAATTAGAAGAACAATTAGATTGGGATAAAACAGATAAAATAGTATAAATTTAGAACTTGAAGCCATAAAACTCCTAAAAGAAAACACAGGGAAAAATCTCCTTGACATTAATCTTGGCAATGATTTTTTTTATACGACCTAGGAAGCACAGACAACAAAAGCAAGAGTAAACAAGCTGGATACTACATTAAGCTAAAATCTTTCTCTGCATCAGTAAACAATCAATGAAATAAAAAGGAAACCTACAGAATGAAATAAAATATTTAAAAACTGTATGTCTGATAGAAGGTTTCAATCTAGAAACTTGTGTAATTCAATAGCATAAAAAACAAGTAATCATTAAAATATAATCAAAGACCTGAATAGACATTTTTCCATAAAAGACATATACAAAGCCAACTGATACACGTGAAAGTGCTTAACATCACTAATTATCAAGAAAATGCAAATTATAACCACAATACCACAATTAGCTTATCTCCTCACGCCTGTTAGAATGGCTTTCATCAAAAAGTTCAAAAATGACAAGTTTTGAACAGGAGAAAAGGTAACCCTTAAACCTTTATGGTGGGAATGTAAACTTGTACAGTCATTGTGGAAAATAGTATGAAGGTTCCTCTAAAACTTAAAAAGAACTATTGACCAGGCATAGTGGCCAACACCACTCTAGTGTTCATTTCAGCAAAATTCACAACCCCTAAGGTATGGAAATAACCTAAGTGTCTGTTGACAGACAAATGGCAGAAGAAAGGTTGTCAATATATACACAATGGAATATTATATAGCCTTTAAAAGTAGGGAATCCTCTCATTTATGACAACATGAATAAACCTGGAGGGCATTATTCTAACTGAAGTAAACCACAGAGAGACACATATCACATTATCTCACTTATATATAGAAACTAAAGACATGGACTTTATAGAAATAGAGTGGTAGTTACTGTGTGTCAGAGACTGGGGCAAAGGAAGACATGGACAAAGCCTGCAGACTTTCAGTTATAAGTTATACAAGTTCTAGAAGCCTAATGTACAGCATAGTGACTATGGTTAATAAAATATTGTATATTTGAAATTTATTAAGAGATCTTAAGTATCACTTAGGGTAAGATATTAAGTATTCTCATCACACACACGTAAAAGATAACTGTGTGGTGAAGGAAATGTTGATTTGTTTTATGGTTACAATAATCTCACAATGTATATGTATATTAAAACATTGTGTACTTTAATATATAAAATTTTAATTTATCATTTATACTTCAATAAAGCTTAAAATGCCAATAAAAATGAAATTATGAATTAACATATATAGTTTATTAACAGCTCATAAAAATCAACAAGAGAGCCCACAGATAATTAGACAAGTATCAACTGGCACCTGATAAAAAGAAAAAAAAAGATACTTCAAATAAAAATATGAAATAATGCCTAGAATAACATCCAGAGAAACATAAATCAATAATTATCAGTTCTCATTCATTAAGCTGGAAAAAATGGTAAGCACTGAAAATGTCTATGTTGATAAGAATGCAAGAAAAC